>NW_005841905.1:2676636-2693334 GCF_000455745.1 Alligator sinensis
AATAGCACAGTTTGGCGAAGAGGTGAGCAGCTAATGATGGCAAAAGAACAGGTTAGGGACTATTTAGAAAAGCTGGATGTGTACAAGTCCATGGGGCTGGACACGATGCACCCAAAGGTGCTGAGAGAGTTGGCCAATGTGATTGTAGAGCCCCTGGCCATTATCTGTGAAAACTCATGGTGGTTGGGACTGGTCCTGGGTGATTGGAAAAGGGTAAATATAGGGCCTATCTTTAAGAAAGGGAAGAAGGAGGATCTGGGGCACTACAGACTGGGCAGTATCACCTGTGTCACTGGAAAAATCAGCTGGAGAAAACCTTTTGCATGGCTGCAAAAATCAAAAAAGTTTAGTGACGCTTGCTGTGCAGTAGCCTAATACTACTGTACAGTAGTGTATTAGCGCGGTTTTTGCTTGGCACGCTATTCTGCTGTGCTATTAGGCAGTTAGCGCCTCATGTCGACATGCCCCTTTTGTAATAACTCCCAATTTTATATATTGAGAACTTTAAAAAAATGGACTTTAAGGAAAATAGGATATTTAATGGTGGAATTACCATTGAGGTTGACCAGTAGTAGATGCATGTCAATGTAGGGGTGCCAGAATTGCCCCCCACTCCTGTGGAGTCTGCACCCTGGCAGGATTGCTATGCCAGAAACTGTCCAACAGCTCCCAGTTGCTGCTGCTTTTAAAGCAGCAACAGCCAGGATGGGCAGAGCATGCACAGTGGCAGCAGCAGCTCAGGCGGGACTGTGTAGGAATCCCAGCATCGGTCAGGCTGTGGGCTCCCTGCTGCCTTCTGGGCCCTGCTCTCAGAGCTGCGTGCCAATCCTCCTCTCTCCCTGCTCTCCTGTTGGGTTTGCCCCAGGTGCCAGCTCTGTTATGCCACTGGTGTTGATTAATTACTGTCTTAATATGGTATTCTCCTAACAGATACCCTAGGTGTTGGAGTATATCTAAGATTTTTTTCTGCTTTATCTGTTATCACCATATGAGGATTTTGAGGCATTTACAGCATCCCTATTTTAGCCATAGTCTTGGCAATTCAGGTTTTTGTCCTAATATAGACATATCTGCACTTCCCATTTGGAAACTTATTAAGTGATGCTTGATTTTGGGGGGTGGGGGGGGGAGAGGATTTTTTTTTAATGAGGGTGTAATGCTTATTTGTCTTTGTGTGGGTATTTGAATAAATATGCTTTTGGTTTAAATTTGTGCCCCTTTCTCCTTAGTTATGCTTTTATATTGTATCATGCAGTGATAACCAGTGTTAAAATATACAGCCTTGCCAATCATTTTTACCCATGTTTGCCATCATTAAGCTCCTTGCTATGCTGTTACTGCATCGAGAGAGAGAATTGTGTTGTGCCTATTTTTAGCAAACACTTTTGGGAAAAAAGACTCTCTCAATACTTTTAATGGCATATTTGACCCAATGTAAAGCAATTCTTGGATTATGTTTTGGATTGTAGCTAATACACAAAATGTTTTGTCTAGCTAAAAATGTTTGAATTCCTTCTTTTTAAATGCGTTCATATTTTGAGGTGATGCCAAGTCATCTGGTTGCTTATTTTTGCTTGGGTTTTTCAGTGCGAAGTCCCACGTCCAGGGAAATGGCTGGAAGGGAATCTCTCCATCGTGTTCGGTGTTCTACAGTTCGCTGGCTCTACAAGTGCCAAGGCTTATGTTGAGCTTTAAATCAGTTTCCTACATCAGTCTGCACCTCCTTCCTTTTTCATTCCACAGACAAGCTAATATTTTATTAGTGAGTCATACCATTCCTTGAATCCTCATAATCAAGCTTTTGCAGTCATGTATGCACTACTTGGCTCATGGTAGGCCTGGCCACTTCCCAGTGAAGCCAGTGGGATGTGAATGTAGCCAACTGACCTTGATTGTGAACTGAAAAACAAATGTTTCTCTTAAGTAACCTCTCAGGTATTTAAAGAATTTCTCAGATATACCAAATCCTCTTCATATGTGAAGGGGAAAAAGAAAAGTTCCTGTTAGCCCAGCAACAGTAGGAGCATGGACTATTGTGACATGTTGTTGTCTAAACTTTAGAGGGAAGGAAGACCGGACCCAAAAAGTTTCTCAGATCTGTCAGCTCATATTCAGGGTAAGTGACACTTAATCCCCTGCTTTATCTTAAGCAACTGAATACAGCAAAGTAAAAGCACAGGCAAAAATATATCCTATAGTATTTAATGTTAAATTTATATTTAATTTGAGTAAACAAGAATGACTGGGAGCCTTTTTGCTCTGATTTCTCAAAGTACATAACTTTGGCTCATATTGGTGCAAAGGGTTTAAGTGCATATGTAACTCTGAGAGTGTGAATGGTTTCCTGGGCACTAATGGGGCTACTCACTTCCTGGAGGTTACATATATGTACTTTGCAAAGCTGGGCCAAAAACTCCTTCCTCTTTTAGAGGTGTAATGGTAGGGATGTGAAGAAGCTCATCTTTCTCCTGCCTATACTTGGATTAATCTATGGATAAAAACACATGCTATTTTCCAGAGAAACCAATCTAGCACTATCTGCTGACAGCTCAGATTTATCCGATTCCTGTACCCCAAATGAAAATCTCAGCTTGTCTCTGTGCTATCTTCTTGTGGATGCCATCAACACTAGCTCAACTGGCTCAAGCAGGATATGACATCTTTCTCTACAAGCTTTCTTGCCATATTCCTTGATTATTTTGGACCACCAGCATAAGGCCTGTCATTCAGTCCCATGACCTGGGTGTTATCTTTGATTTGGACTTTTTTCCTAAGCCTTCATATCAGACTGTGTCTATATCTTACAGATTCTTCCTGCATAATGTTTCTAAGCTGTGGCCTTTCCTGTTCACCCCACAATTAAAACTCTCACCCAGGTTCTCGTCACCTCACGTCCTACTAACTGCTTCATTCTTTTCTCCTGGGTCAGTCGATGAAGTCTTGCCCTTCTTGTGGCCATCCACAACGCTGAATCAGAGCTCATTTCTCCCAGCTTGTTGTTCTGACGATGTCAACCCTGTCTGTCCATTCCTGTTCTAGCTTCCTCTTCCTATTGCATCATACAAACCGTGAAAATCTTAATGCTCAGCGTTCTTCACAGCCTATTCCCACCATGCAGTTTCTTCTGGAGGTCCACTTCTGCTTCTGACCAGGCAGTAAAGCCAACCTCATTGCCCACTTGTTAATTTTCAAGGAAGTACCTTTGTGCTTCCTCCCATAGTCCCTCTAAATCTACCTCAAAACTACCTCATCACCCTCCTCTCCTTAACACACCAAAACTAATTGACCACACTTAGGCTGTTGGTGTGCACATCATGCTGACTGATACTAATCTCATTGTTTCTCTGTCCTCTTCCTCGGCCTGTATCCATCTGCTGATTCTTGTCTCAGTTTCTGCCCCAACGAGGTTACAATCGGCCTCTGTTCTTTTTTGTATGTAGTTCCTAGCACAAATTGGATTCAGTCTATGACGAAGGCTTCCATGAAGTACAGTAAAGAGAACAAATAATGTAATAATAAAGGAAGGAGATATTACTTTTCACTTAAAAAAAAAAAAAATAGAGCAATGTGCCTACATTTCTCCTCGGCCTTTGGTTTTAGAATTTCATTAGCAAAAGTGAATGTTTACACCTCTTTGCTTCTACATTCATCCTGCTGCTGTTAATTTCTTTAAAGCAACAATGAATTTGATTAGCCTTGCACTTTATTTAATTCAATAAGATAAAATACCAGCTGCATTTTTTTATGATGCAATTTTTTAAGAAGCCACTGGAGGGACACCTTCACTACAAAACTAAAAGCAGTTGCATCCAACGCAAGACAGATGCACACGGACACGCATGCAAATGGAAGACTTTATACAAATGAGTCGGTTGTAGTTAAAACATCAAGGGCCCAACATGACCCAAAGTCATTAGTCCAATATCCACAGGAGGGGAAGAAAAAAGCAAAAGGGGGCGTCCTCATTACTTGTGATCGGAACAGTGTTATATCACTGGAGACTCTAATCAAGTATTATTACTCGCTACGCTAGTATATGCACATATGAAAGCACTGCTCACCTGAGTAAAGATTGTGGGATTGGGTATTCAGCAACTAGAGAAATGTAGTTTACAGTAAAGGGATACAGTTAGGCAAACATGTCAGCTTTGATAACCAGGCTGCTTTTCACACTGATATATGTTGATCTGGCAGAAGGTAAGAGGCGCCACCAGCAAAGCAGGAAGCGTCACTTGTTGCCATTCATTCCTTGCCACAGAATTTCGCCTTCTTCTCCACTATCAACCCTGCTCACATTATTGCAGGACCACATTCGACAAATTATGACTTTCCTAGCCAAATAGAGACAATGATATTCCTAGGCATGGTTTTGAGTGCCTTGCAGTTCAAACACTGTGATCACCCCAGAACTGGTAACATTAAGACAACACACCAAGTGCATCTAAAACATATCCCAGAGCAAAGAGGGTTTTATTGCTCCTTGAAACAGATGCCGAAAATTGCCATGTTTCTGAGTAGCAGAATCTGTATGAAAATGAATGTTTGTACAAGTCACCCACAGAACTGGGAAACTGTTTGTGCAGCTGCTTTTTTTTTTTTAACAATTAACATTTCTTCCAGCATGAGCTTGGTTATATATCAACTAATGACTACCTGAAGACATTAGATTTTCTCTAAATGTTTTTATTTTTTAAGAGGCAAAAGATAACACATCTTTTGTAGCATGAAAGCATGCCTTGCTTAGCCTCCTGTCCCTTCCCATGCTTAACTTTTTTTTCTGGAACAGCCAACAGAGCTTATAATAGTTGCATGGAAACCAAAATACAGGGAAAAGTATCAAATACCAAACATGTTTCATTCTGCTTTATAACTTGGGGCAACAACAGGAAATGCTTTTTTGTTAGAGTTTTTAAAATAGTTTTTCTGTTTGTTTATAAGATCCCAATTTTAGTGTACCTGTTAATGTAGATGCTTATGTTAAGGGAAGTTATTGCCCTGATCTATATGCATCACAAGTGACAATTGATTGTCTTGGAAGCAGGGTAGAAACGCACCTTATAGATTAACTAAATCAGATGTATAGCATAAGCTTTCATGAGCCCAAGCTCACTCCATCAGATTGCTGTCTCAGCCAGTATTTTTTTTAAGTGTCTGTGTTTTTGGCAGAACTCTTTAAATCACAGAGGATCATTTTTTATGCATTCATTTTTAACTAGATTCCCCATTTGAACCAGCGGCATGGTCTGACCCCTACTCTGCTTTTGTCCAATACTGAAATTTCTGATTTACAAAGGAGGTGATAAATATTTCATTCCTTCCTGCCAGACTTCCTTAGAACTGACCTCTTGAATTTGAAATGTTTGATATCCCAAATGTTTTATTAGCATACTTTCTACTAATAAGCATCCTTGAAATAGCAACCAAAGCAATACCTGTTTTAAGAAAGTTTTAGCTTCTCTCCTGTTTTAATACACTTTTCTTTTCTCTTGTTCTGGAGGAGGCCTAATTATAGTTGTATCTCTGACAAAAAATATAATAATTGATTCATCAACTGAGGCAACTATTGTTAGTAGTAGGAAATGTTTTGTATTTAATATTCAGCAGAATGTATTTTAAACAAAATTGCTAGACGGTACAGCATTTCACTCTCCATACTTGGTAAGGAAGCTGTCTGTTATTAACAATATAGGGTTTTATACTTTACAACATGGTTGATTTTAACTTCCTTTCATGTGAGTCTCACCTTTTTCCCATTAGATATATTTTCCAAAACTGATATTGTAATCTTGTATGCACATGTTATATTTATCACAGCTGGTTTAGGCAGAGACAGAATTAATTAGGAAATGTCTCAAATGTCAGATCATTAAATGAAATTGTAAAAAGGTAAATTGTAGTCTTCAGTGAGCAGATATTTCATAAAATGAATACAGATCCTTGAACCAAATTGCAATTGCTGTAAAATATTAATTTCTGCTTTACAATTGCTTTTAGGGACAGTGCACACGGTTCCACTTAAGAGCTAAAAGTTTCTAATTTGATGTGAATGTCAATGCAGAGGTCATGATGAAGAAATTTTTTTAATCTCTGAGGAACGACTAAAAGACTGAACAAATATTTAATTTGCATTTTACATTGCTATTTGAATAGATTTTTCTTTAAGAAAAATCCCTCTAGGGTTTATTTCAGTGCTTCATTTTTTGGTGACAATTACAGGAAGAAGCTAAAACAAACCAACATAAAAATAACAAGGAGCTATTGTTTAACATCTGATATTCCTTTTTATTAATTTACTAGCACTAAGAAACAGAAATGCTACATGGTTTCATCTTTTTCAACATATTTCTCTTTCCTGGTATTCTACAGGGCCAGATCCTGCTTTGATTAAAATCAGTGTCAAAACTCCTGCTGATCTCAGTCAGAGAAGGATATTATTAATATGGGAAACTCTAGCATCAGACAAAAAAAAAATCCCCATATTGAGAATTCTGTATTCTTTTAATGAATCATTTGATACTAAGAGAATCATTTTAGTATCCAGACACAGAAAAAAAAATCATATTAATCAGAAAACTGTACAATTGGGATAACATACTCTTTTCTTCCTGCTCAGTCTGTTTATAGTAGTTTTACCTTCAAGGTTAGAGTAGTTTTCACAACATTAGAGAAATGGGTATCCTGTATGTATGACATGGCCATTTTGTAAGCTATCTGGTGAAGGTATGCATTGCTTATTGCTGTGCTGGTATCTGCCGGGGGCATATATACAAACACAATTCAAACAACCTGCTTTTTTCTTTATACAAGCTTCTGCTAGTGAACTGTAGTGGGAAAGTTGCTTCATATATGAAGACGGGCACATTAAATATAAGTGCTGATAATTTTTTCTACCGTTTCTAATATACTGGGTATATATCAGAACCAAGGGGACACAAGGAGATGAATACATAGTATATGACTGTTGTGTTAGGCTCATATTATAAGCTGTCATTGTAATGTTAAAAATCACAAGCACAAAAAGTGTGTCCAGGAATCCTTGAATACATGTAGAGAGCTCTACATTATAAGACACTGAGATCCTTTTAAAAACACACAGGAGTTCCTCTGTAGAGTCTACAACTTGCATTACAGCCTACAGACATCAACCTACCTGGCATATGTCAATGGCAAAGCTCACAACTTAAACATATGTAGCACGGCCATCATTGCATTAAAATCCATTCACCTGGGTCCTTTTTACTGGAGAGGGCTCAGATCACTAGTAACCCCCTTGTGCAGAACCTCTTCATTTGTTGTGAGGAGTTTGAGACCTATTCCCACATATGGTGGGTATGGAGGGAAGCCAGAGACAAATGTACGGAGGCCCTGTGTTTCAACCAGCTTCAGCTTTTGGCAGTCCCACCGCTCACCATTTCTGACACTTTCCACTAACTTTGTAAGGAAGGAGTTTTCAACAGAAAGTTTATACAAAGCCAGCATATATATTTTTTCTGTCGCTACACTCATCAGGCGGATGCAGGAAGTTGCAGCCCCAACTTGCCTGATTTCCTCTCAGCTTGGTCTTGTAACTTGGACTCATCCGTCGTTATTCTCTGTGCATGTGCTAGCTATTGTCCAAGAGGAACACTGGACTGCAAGGAAGCCTTGGGTCAGTGCCTCCAGCCCCCTGCAGTCACAGGCATTGACCTGGATCTGGTCCTGGATTTGGCTGTTAGATCCACAAGACCAAGGCCCCTCTTTCCTGCATACCTCAAGCCACAGAGTGCACCTCAACACCCTCGAACAACGTTTTAACCTCAAAGATTACACTGATGCACTAGAAAGTGCACATCTACTTAATGCCTAAAGCACTTGTACAAATAGTGTAAGAATTCCATGCAACGGGTTTTAAGCCCTGACTTGGTGGGACTAGAAGTCTATAAAATAACAGTGCCTTTACATTTTAAAAACAGGAGTATGGGATTTTTAAATGACATCTTAATGCCTCCAAACTGGACTGATCATCAGCCTCTAATGTCCCTCCAATCTTTTAGAGCTACTTTGATTCAATCTTCCTTTATGCTCATACCTGATATCACACTCATCCTTTCAGACACATTTCCCCTATTGAAAGTACAGGAGTTAGTCATCTGTTAAGAGGGTTCAGCAAATGTTACATGAGTGTATTCTTAGACATTTTTTCTTTGTGAACTGCTATAATTTGCTCCTTGAAGATGGGAATGCCTTTTATGGCTGTCTCCATTCCTCCTTCTTCCTCTTTTGGGTTGAGAGTGTCGAAGAAGCGTAGGTCATGGTGGGCAAGAGCATGGAATGTATGCAGTTTTAATGCATGAATCACAGATGCTCTGTTTTGTTCATGAAGAAAGTATAATTGGGGATTTTTCTGTTAAATTGAGCAACAGGCTGGGATAGGTTATTTTCAGAAAGATTTTTCAGCTAGCAGTAATAATAAGTAAGGGCTAGCTAGTTTTTGTTTCATTTTAGATGGCAATTAACTTGAAATAGATCTCAGTTATGTTTGTACAAGGATAGTTTTTCACTGGTTTTAGCCTTATGTGTTGCACCTATGAAAGGGAATTGGTCTGATCTGCCATGTGAAAACGGAAAAACAAACTTGCACTGAATAACTGCATGATGGACTCGAGAGCCAGAAGTCGATAGAAGGGGGAAAGCTTTGTGAATTAGTCAGAGCATGCAGATGAGTCTATCAAATGAGTGAGGTGTCATAAACAGATTTCTGTTTAGTGGACCTTTCTGTCTCAGCCTCCACATTTATCATTGTCTCCATGACGGGAGCTCTGCCCTGTTATCATGACTTGTATGTCATTTATCAGTGTTAAGTACAACAAAAGCGTATCTCTTTAAACCCCTCCCTCACCCTTTCACATGCTTCTACCTTTGAATAATGATATCTGTCTCTGCAGCCACAAATATTCCATTTCATCTCTCTTTTTTTCTTATATTCCGTTAGTTGCTGAAAGAATGATTAAAATGGCATTAGTGCACTTTCAAATGAGAGTGATCATTTTATTGGTCAAGTCGCGCAAGAGAAGACACAAGAGCACATGAATGCTAACCCATTTTTATTTAGGCTGGCTGTGTAAATAGCATTTTATTAAAACATTTTGAGTCTTCTAAAATTCCTCCAAAACAAGAAACAAAAACAAAAACCCCAGCTCCATGATGCCTTCCCCAACTGAACCAAAGCAACAACAAAACCAAAATGCAAGCCTTCGGTTTGAAGGCTTGAACGTGTATCACCTCGAGAACTTCAAGCTGGTGTTAAAATACTGCTGTTAGTCTTTGTAGGTATTTGTAAAACATGTCCACCTGCATTTATTTCATCTAGCATTTTAACTTAGGATTTATATTTTAGCAAGTAATCTATTCCTATAGGAGATGACTTAACCAATAATGTCACTTAGTACAGGACTTGAGCTTAAATAGAACCCCAAGAAAAAGCTCATTCTAACTCCCACGGAAATCAATGGGAGTTTTTTCATTGACTGCAGTGAGCCAGGTCACAAAACTGTAGAGTTCCATTTTAAACTAAGAGCTGTAAGAAGCAAACTCAAAAGGGAGATATTTTAAGGGTCTGAATATCTCAGTATTTTTAGAGTGGAATTTTCTACCTTTATATTGATCAACAGGCTTTAAAAAAAACCCTGAGTTTGAACTATAATAAAGTGAACAGTTCAAAAGCAAAAAGACTCCCCCTTCTCTCCCCCAGCAAAAACAAAACAAAAACCGTACACTTTCTGTTCAGCTGTTTGGCTCTCATTAATCATCTTTTATTATACTTTGTACTGACATTTTAATTAACCAGCTTATATATGGATGTATAATCTCTTCTGGATAAGACCATATCTGCTCACCTGTGTCATAGTTTGCATATAGCCAGCATCTAAAGGAAACTTCTCACTTAGTTCAAGACTTGGGGCTTTTGGAACAGGAAGATCATAAGTTTTTCCACATCTAGGCAAATACTTTGCACTGCATAATTTGCCCAAGGAGTTCAGAGTCGCCCCACAAAAAAAATCTATGATCAAATGGGGATTTCTTTGGATTATACAATACTCAAGAGCATTTAGTTTTGTGTGCAATTGAAAAATATCTCTGGATGGATCAAAAATAATTTACTCTTGGTATTTAGTATTTGTGACAACTATAAAATCCAGTTTCTGCAAATATACGTGCAACTTTGAGAATCCCTTTCTATGAGTATGCATTTTAAGTAACAAATGCTCCTTGAATGTGAACACAAAGCGCACACATGCTTGAGGCAGGCACCTTTGAACAGTCAAATCAATAGCTGAGGAAATTTGGTGTTGGATTTTGCTTGATAGTGGTTCCACTTCTGCTCTGAATGTCCGTGGTTTAAAGCCAGTGACAACAGTAAATGTCTTGGGTAAAAATGGATTAGGCAAAATAGTTTCTGCTCAGTACTGCAGAAGAAGAATTGATAGGGAGTTCTGTCATTTGATTTGCATCTTGAGGATTTCTGTTTGGCAGGCAAGTTAGCCGAGACCTGGCTCTGAAAACGGTTGTACAGTGACCACTATTGTTGGGGGGGACAAAGGAATGGTCAAAAGGAAACAACTGCTATAATTAAACCAATATTTTGTCAGATCATGACCTGGAGGGGGAAGAGCTGTTGAATGTGGGCTCTGTAAGTGAGAGGGTGACAGAGGAGATCAATATTTTTGTTTTAAATAACGTCTCCATGTTTATCAGGATTTCATGTGGGGAGCAAATGTGTGAATTTTTTACATCAGTGAGTGGGAGGGGGAAAATAAAGGAGAAACGCAGAGCTATATATTTTTCAATCTGTCACCTTATGCTATGCCCACTTAGCTGCAGCTGTGAGTGGGAGCCTCGAGAAGCGTCACTGAAGCAGGAGTGGGCATGGGAATTTAATTAAGCTGCACTCGGCTGGGGAGGCTGGAGTGGTGCGTTTTGTTATTCATGAACTTTCATGATGCGTTTTGATTTCGCCTACAAAGAAATTACACACGCGCCACGCAGGCGCTCTCTGTCTCCAGGGAAAGAACATTGGAGGTTATGATCTAAACCAATTAAAATTAAAGTGAGGAAATTCAGACTTTTGGAAACTAATGGCACTTTCAACTTCAAAGCAAATTATGAGCATTACCTAATTGAAGCTCACTATACCTTTGCCAGGGAGGTAAATATCCTCACCCCCTGTTATGAATGCAGAAGCCAAGGTACATACTTAAGGACCCGATTCAGGAAAAGCGCTTAAGCGCACACTTAATATTGAGCATATATATGCACAGCATTGCTTTTAAAGCACATAAGTGCTTTGCTGGTGATGTTGGTATGAGCCTCAGTGTCCTGTTTATACAGAGCTGGATGACAATGAGAAAGCTTGAGTGTGTATGCTAAAATACTTTGAATCAGAACAACATAACTTGTCAAAAGGCACAGAGGGAGGGAGGTCAGGGATAGGTTAACAACTCAAGGGTTCCTGGCTCAGAGTCCTTGGCTATATCAACTGGTATTTAGTTGGTCTGTAATGCTTCTGATAATTTCTTTGTTCGAGAGGTTTATTGCCCATTTCCCTTTTTAAATATGATTGCTTTCATTTACAGGATATGGTTAAAACTAATTGTTCTTAGTAAAAAGGGTCTTAAAATGCTTGAGAAATTAAACTTAATGGAAACCATCCTGGATTCTCAGCCTGAGACTGATGCTGATACAAAGCAAGAAGCAATACCATAATGGTGAATGGCAGACTCTTAAGCCCATGGGCAAGAAGATGCCAAAATACAAGGACAAGAAGCCTGAGAGAAGTCACAAAACTAGGAGTATTCAAGAAGATTTGAGTGGGACTGAATAACAGTATGAGGGAGATGCAAATAAAAATGGAAAGGGGAATGGGCAAGGGGTTGAACTAGATGACCTATGAAGGTCCCTTCCAGCCCTACTTCTCTATGGCTCTATGAATTCTACAAGGAAAAAGAAATTAAAACAGCAATAGCAGGAACCAAAATAATTAGGAAAATGGGGAAGTAAAGAAACATTTTAATGTTAAAAGTAAAGGCTAAGAGGGTGGGAAAGGGATGAAAATATAATATAATATGGGAGGGGGGGAACCGAAACACGGCTCTGAGCAGCTAGCCCCAGAAAACAGTATCTGGTGAACTATGATGTAGTGTCATGACTCCCCTAGGAGGAAGTCAGGACCCTCCCAGGAAGGAGTTCCCTGCTCAGATGGAGAGGAGAATATTTCCTTTTGTCAGGATTAGGGTAAATCGCCACATTTTAGGAAAAAGGTAGAGGATATAAAGATAAGGATTGTTTGGGGATCCAAATAGGAGTGGTTAAATTAAGGCGGGGAGTGAGGGTTTTAGAAAATAAAGCTAGTTTGAGGGAGAAAATATATAAAAGAATACACAGGAACCAAAGCAGTATTACAGGTATAGTAAGTAGACCATATATGATCTAGATATGCTTTATTTCTTATTTTTCTATACCATATGTGAAGGCAGTTCCATCTAATCTATGTATGTGTTTATATATATTCACCAGCTAGTAAACCAGTGTCTCTAGCCAGACTATGTGAATAATGATGAATATTTTGTGTATAAACATAATATTATATTGATAGTACAGATGGAAAGTTATGAGTAGTATATTATTTCTTTTGTAAATATGTAATAACTTGAACCTCATGAAGTCTCTATTTGTCACTCCAAGGCTGGAGTTTTGTTTCTCTACCCTGAATAAATAATAATAACAAGTTAAAAGATTTTTTCCCCCTGATTGATACCATATTAATTTGTATCTAAGACAACACTGAATTTAAGACAACCCTCTCATTAATTAGATTCTATGCATGGAAAAAGTATAAATTTGTTATAATTTTCCAAAGTATCGAATCTAACTATTTGAGGGTTGTCTTGAATTCACCACCCCCCGCCCCCAATGACTACAGCAGGGAAAGCAGTGGCTGGGGAGGTCAGGTGGCTCCTTGCCCCGCTACTTCTTCCCTCTGTAGCTTTCCTGCCTCCCTGTCATGTGAACACCCCTACCCCCAAATCCTCTGCCCTTCCCTCCTCTCCCCCCATCTCTGCCTCTTGATCCTGCCCTGCTGCTCCTCAGTCTCTACCTCTGCCCCATCTGCCCCTGCTTACTGCCAGATGCTTCTCAGGATGTTTCTTCCTGGAAGCGCAGCACCTGGAAGCTCAGCCCTTTCCTGGCCGTGCAGCCGCAGAGGGCAAGTTGTGGGGAGGAGGCTACTGTGCGTCTGACTGTGGTCTGGTCTGGGCTCAGGGCCAGTCTCAGAGATGCAGCAGCTACTGCCCCTCTCCTCCCACATGCATACCTTGTACACAAATCTAAGATAAGGGGCTTTTTTCTTCATGCTGAAGGTGGGTATGGAAGTGATCTTAGATTCAAGTAAATACAATATTTAGTTTAGGCTGTATCTGCTTCTTTCACCGGCCTGAGGATGGGCACTTTGTGTCTGAAAGCGTGTCTGATATCTCCCAGTTGTGAAACTGGTCCAGTAAAAGATATTACCAAACACACCTGACTTCTCACACGTTCCCTGCCTGGACCATCGCAGCCTGTGATGGAAATGTGAGGGGCGTATGAGGAGAGGGCAGCCACTTTAGTTAAATAGTTGATTGAAAAGCCAGGCAAATGGGCAGAAAGCTTCTGAGAGTTTCTGTGCCAAATAAACTATTACTTCAGTAGAAAGCTGTGCACTCCTTTCTGTCCGGCTGAGATGTGGTTATCCCACCAGGGAGACCGCACCCACGGTGTAACTAAGCAGGGAGACTGGGGTATCAGCCCTGGTTGTTGACTTAGGGGGAATGCAAAAATAGTAGCCATTGCTGCTCTTCCGGCCTCCATGCCACCAGCAGCAGCCTGATTGCAGCTGCCACCCCGTGCAGTGCTGCTGTTCAGGGTACAGAGCTGCCCACTCACACCTCTGGACCAGACTCTGTAGAGGCTCTGGTGCAGGAGCTGATCTTGCTACTAGAGCTCTTCTAAATACGAAGCAGAAGTTCATTCTTAACCTGTTTGCAGGGGATGCTAAGAAAGGGACCACGCCCCATGCAACTCCTGCACGCTTGTGCAGCACAGGATAGAATCTGGCTCAGTATTTGATACATGCTCTCATTGTTCCCCTTACATCTGCCCTTTAAAATTCAAAGGAAAGCTGAAGTGATTAGTTTTAACACCTTAGTGAGGGCCAGCTTCTGCCACTGTCTTCACTCCCGTGTGTATTCCCTTACTTAGTGAGTGATATGTAACAAATTCTGATTCTAAGAAGAGGCGGCTCTACTAGACCGTGATGGAAATTCCAGCTGCACAGCAGCTCCAGGACTGGCTCTCCAACAAGGGAGACTTTTTAGATAGCTACCTTCCATTGCTTAAACACCTTCCCGTTGTCATTAGAGCATTAGTTGTTTCCCAGTGACAGCTGCCATCTCACTGATACTCTCCACAAAGAAGTCAATTCTAATTATCGACCATTGTTTGCATTTTAAGTTTTTTATCCTATCTACCACAACTTTAATTTTGGTGAATCTAACAGATATTAGAAACTCTGTGCTTTTCTGTAGCTACCTCATAAATGTGACATAATAATAGTGACCATTACAGTTACACACACACACACACACACACACACACACACACAAAATGTGTTTGACAGCAGCAGGCAAGGTCCTCCTGTTTCTCTTACTACTTTCAATGCAGAATGAGCCTCTTCTCTTCACTGCTATTTTTGTCTGTTACTGACAGAGTAGCTTTGGTAGAGTAATGTGCTCACTTGTTAAAAAATTGTGATTGCAATTTACTTAAAAATAAATGCTAATACTAATGCATTAGGGATTTTTTGATTTGGGAATCAAGGAACATTGCAGGGGAGTCTAGAACTGCTTGGCAGTTGTTCCACTCAGGCGTAGATGATGGGAGGCTCTCAGTGGTGATGAACAAATGATGAATGACTATCTGAAATGCAAGATCCTGTAAGCATCCTTTCTATTTCCCATGTGCTGGAAGGTAGAGTGATAAGCTGCTTGGTGAAACTACTTTTAAACACAGGGCAGAGCAGTATTTGTGCACAGAGGAGACCCAGCTGTGCATCTCTAGCCCATTCAACCTGAAAATTTGGTCCATGTCCTGTAGCATTGCTATAGTGTTGGCTGGATGCACCTGTGCTATTTTATCCTTAAGTCTGAGGAAATGGAAGTCTAGCTGCTGGTTACAAGCCACTAGCATGAATGGGAAGGTTGCTCCTCTGTCCTTTGCCTGTTGAGGTGATTCACTTGGAAATAATCACTCAGCTTTTTGGTGCCACTTTGAATCAGGCCTTCTCCAAAGGAATCAAAGTGTGGTGCAAAACTACTATTTTGGTTCTATGGTCTTCTTAGGATGGTGCTTTTTATATCACATAATGACCTTGTCACAGCTGTACATGCCCATGTGACCCCCTATGGCTCAGTAAACTGAATTCCTTCTTTGCAGGGCTTATAGCAGGGCATTTCCTTCGCTTGCCATATGCTTGGAGTGCAGCCACTGATTTCTATATTGGTTTGACTGACTGATCCTATTCACTCCCCATTGATTTTTCAACAGTGGTTGCCTTTACAGTGGCACTGACATAACTGGTCCAATGGATTTCTCAAGACTGAGGTGGTATGGACCTGGCTGCATGTGGGTTTCCTTCTGCAGTTAGTTTTACAGAGACTTTTCCCTCCCAGGTTCTTACTGATGCACATTTCACACCATGGGCGTGTCTACACACGACTAATGCTCACAAATAAACTCAGAAGCCTATTGCTCTGGAGTTTTTGCTCCCAGGCATGCTGTTTAAATGCATGTCTGGGAGCAAAAAAATTCCAGAACACACTGCTCTGGAGTTCATTCATGCACAGCATATGGAGCCTGGTTGGAGCAGCCCAGGGCTGCTGTGATGGGGATCCTCAGGAGGTGGAGGGGCTGACTGAGACATGAGGATACTTCAGTGCAGGTCTGGCTGGCAGGCAGCCCTGGGCTGGCTGCTCCGATGGGGCACCAGTTGGTTGGGGCAGTTGGTTGGGGCACTCACTACTTCTGCCTGGGGGCTGCTTGCTGGCTAGCCCTGTGCTGAAGCATCCTGAGCCCCAGCCAACCAGGGCAGCATCTGTATGTGCACTACTGCACATGAAAAACCTCCACAGCAGGGTAGTACTTGTATTTTCCTACCCTGCTGCAGAATTTATTTTATGAGTCCTAATAAGGGTGCAAATGTAGATACCAAGGGGACGTCCAGATGAGCCCGCATGTGCCTCTTGCAGCATCTCAAGCCCCTTTAAGATGCTGCAAGAGGCACATACGGGAATGAGAAAAGGTTCCCCCCACTGCAAGTTTGCAGCACCAGAGCAAAATTAGACCCCTGGGTTAAAAAAAAAAACAGAGGGGAAAAAAGTGGGGGAGGGCACGGTCCCGGACCATGCCCTGAGGCAACCGGAGTCTGGGTCCTCCACAGAGACACACTGGTAGCATCCAGAGCATCTCTGTGGTTGGCCCTTGCCCTAGTGCTGAAGCACACTGCCTGCAGGGAGCTGGACCTGGGCTCCAGGACAGGTAAGTAGGGCATTGGGGGGGCTGGAGGCTGGGGATAGGGACAATGGGGGGACCCCCAGATCCCTGCCCTGCCCGGCCCCACCCCCCGCCTGC
>NW_005841905.1:2693474-2721762 GCF_000455745.1 Alligator sinensis
TGGACAGGGCAGCCATTGGAGGGTCTGGGGGAGGGGAGGGTGGAGCTGGGTGGGGCAGCCATCGTGGGGCTGGGGGAGCAAGTGGGGATGGGGCATGTGGGCCCTGTGGGGGGGTGGTAGCCCCCTCGGGGCCCATTTGGCCCCTGGTGAGGGGGCTGTAACCCCTAGTGGGGGGTTGTGGCCCCTGTGGGGGACAGCAAAATGTATATGTCTTTAGAATTAATTTTATTATGGGGAGGGTGGAGCTGGGTGGGGCAGCCATCGTGGGGCTGGGGGAGCAAGTGGGGATGGGGCATGTGGGCCCTGTGGGGGGGTGGTAGCCCCCTCGGGGCCCATTTGGCCCCTGGTGAGGGGGCTGTAACCCCTAGTGGGGGGTTGTGGCCCCTGTGGGGGACAGCAAAATGTATATGTCTTTAGAATTAATTTTATTATGATGATAGACACAGTGGTAGACTTCCAAATTGCTTTAACACTGTAGATATATCAATAAAACATTGCCCAACTGATCACTCTCTCTCTGTTTCTCTCTCTCTTTATATATATATATATATATAGTGGTCCTTTTGTTTTAATTGAGGAGGCACATGGATTTTGGGGTATTTATTTTAGAGGCAGCTTTTTATATTGCTGGGGACAGCACAGATGCTGGCCCCAGGCTCTACGTCTTCCTGGCTGCAGATCTGGGAGGAGCCAGGAAGGGTTATTTTGCCCGAAGTGGCACAGTTTGCCCCACACTGAAGTGCATGTCTGGGCATGTGTGCTGAGGCAAAAAGACCCAGCTCAAATTTGTACCGCTTGTATTTGAGCTGCTGCAAGTGCGTGTACCTGCATGTGTGGACGCGCCCCAAGAGTTTACCACACAGTTAATTAGTAGGGCTGTGTGAAGCTTCAGTCCCTGATTCAATTTGGCAGAGATTTGGCCCAATTCGGTGGCCAAATCTCTGAAGCTGAATTGAATCAGGAGACCCTATAATTTCTCCGAATTGAATCGGAACCCTCCGAATCAATTCAGAGAGATTTGGAAAGATTTGGCAATTCGGACATAGACACAGCTTTACATGTTTTTTCTACATACCTCAAGGTACCAGGCAGCTCGTGAACACTGCGGTGCTGGGGCGGATGGAGCAGCCCACAGGAGCGCAGGGGGCTCCCCAGCGCACTTGGCACCAGATCCAGAAGTGGACCAGAAGCACTTCCAGTCAACTTCTGGGTCTGCTGAGGGACATGTGCCCCCCAGCCCCGCACCCTCCTGGCTTGGCAACTGGTGCCTCCTGGGTCTGGGGGGGCACCCGAGGCCCCACCTTGGCCGATCACCAAGCCAGAGGAGGGTGGGAAGGGCTCCCCCGCGCGCTCTCCAGCAGACTTGGAAGTGGACTGGAAGTATTTCTGATCCACTTCTGGGTTCATTGCCAAGCACGGGGGGGGGCGCACTCCTGTAGGATGCTCCATCCACCCCAGCATCACAGCATTCATGAGTCACACCTGGTACCTCGAGGTATGTAGAAAAAACATTTAAAGCTGTGTCTATGGCCAAATCGCTGATTCTCCAAATCGACATTGAATCTTCACATTCGGATTTGGCCAAATTGGATCGGGGACAGTGATCCAAATCAATTAATTGAATCGCTGTCCTCGATTCAGGCCGAATCCAAATAGAATACAGCCCGTTTCACACACCCCTATTAATTAGTCAACTGTGCAGTAAACATCTCGTCTAGATGTACCCAGTTAGTAGCAACACTGGGAGTGCTAAGGTAGACTGGACATCAGTGGCTGCCAGCATTTTTACCAATATATAATCTAAGGCTGCTCAGATCAAAGCTTGATGGAAGGTGCTAAAAATGGCACCAGATGCTAGTGCATTGTCTAACCTAGCACTCCAATTATTGCCACCTTTAGTAGCTGTTCCTTATCAGAACAGCGTTTCTCAATCTTTTTTAGACTGGACTCAAAGACTCAAGTCACCACTCATTAGACTCAAGGCACCACTCAGAAAATACCAGCTCTTAGCTTTCTCCCATTTTTTAACTATGGAAAAATAATAGACCAATTCTTTTCTATTGCAAGGAACTCAGGACGACCACAACAGGTCAGTATGTTTTTGACACTATAGATTCCTCTTTGAAATCTCTGGCAGAAGGTAGGGCAGGGTAGCACCTTGTACACTTACCTTGTGATTCATTCATAGGTGTTTGCATACCTGACAGCCGTAATATTGCACAGCACTCCTGCACCCTGCAAACGATCTCAGTACCCTGGTTGAGAATCACTATATTAGAGTGTTTAAGATCTTTTCCCATGGAAGGACGAGCAGGAAAGATGGATGCACAGAGGGCAACTGTGAATTTCCATTTATGCAACTAACTTCAAATTCATCAGACATGGAAGAACAGAATGCACGTGGCTCTGCGAAGGGACCCAGAGGCTCTGTAAACTCACAGACATTATCTGAAAGACAGCTCTATGAATCTCAGGTGAGTCTTTCTCACAGAGGCCTGCCTTCTCTACATTATTCCCTACTAGAGATGGTCAAAATTTTTCGTCAAAATAGGTTTATGGACAAATGTGGCTTTTTAAATTAAGTTTTCATGGAAAAGCTGTATTTTTGAAAGTGTACCTATGGAGCAAAAGTTTATAGAGTTAAATCTTAAATGAAAACCCTTTTGACTGCATTCCTAGATCTACCTGGTTGTCTATTTTGTTAGAATTAAAATATTAAATATATGTACTCATTTTGACAAAAGGTTCTGTGGAAAATGTTGAATGAAATGGAAAATATTTGTCATTTCTCCGTCTCTCCCATTCTCATTACCTTAGACTCCTCCAATGGAGCCCTGTTGTCAATGCCTCTCCATTTCTACTTCTCCTGTTGAACGGCTTCTAAAGACATGGGTCAGGAGCCCCCTCCCCCTGGAAGGTTGATAATGGTCAGTATTACTTCTTAAAGTTATTACATTTTCATGAAAAAACTGTATTCTTTGAAAATGTATCTATGAAACAAAATGATCAGAGTTAAATGCAAACAAAAACCATGTTGTTTGGTCTCTTACCTCTACCTGATTCCATTTGATTAGAAGTAAAATATTAAACATGTTATTTATATGTATTTGCAGACTTTGCCTGCAGATTACCTGAGATCAGAGATGTAGAGTTACCACCTCCAATTCAAACCTCTCTTCCCTGTCAGACTTAGCCGTACAAGCCTTCAAAAGCCCAACTATACCATCTTCACATTCAGAAATTTCTCTGGGTTGGAGGAAAATGATGCCATTATGGCTCATTTCTGCCAACTTTAGGTCATGCTGGCAGATATCCTACTCTTTTCATCAACTACTTAGTGTGTTGGGCCTCCCAGAATAGCAGGTTTTCCAACAAATATTTTACTTTTTAAAATTTGCTCTGCATACCAAAATATGTGTTTTAGATGATAAAAGCCTAACAGCTCCTTCAGGGTCCATTGTAGTCTAACAGTAAATACTAATTATCCAAATTAGCATATGGATCACAATACATCCAAGGGATCTTTATAATCTCTCTTGTCAAAAATCCAATTCTTTTACAAGAATTGCCTAAATATGGATTTATGGAGATGATAGCTTGCAGTGTAAATGGCTTGTGTTTGGATAGGAAGCATGCATATGAAATGTATGTTCAAATGAGAGGCCTATTGACTCTTTCAGAGCTGTTATGGTCTATTAAATAAATATTATCTTGGCTCAGGACTGTTGTACTATATCATTTTTTCCAATAACTCATATAGTTCTTCAGATAAAATGTTATCTTTAGATTTCGGAAATGATATCTCTAGCTAATTGTAATGGGGACAAAGAAGACATTGTTAGCAAACTGATTAAAATGTGTTCTTAAAAAACCACCATCATATAGGTAGGTTGTAAATGATCTATAACACATACCTATTAAGGTTTCAAAGATTAAAGATTCCTAGGAAATGGTTTGACGCAGAAACAACATGTCACAAACTTTAAAGTTATGGAAACCAGTCATAAGAAGTGGAAATTCTTACTTGTACCTGCATTTCTGTCCATACATAATTTGTATTCCATTTTTTTAATTCCCTCTGTATTATTCAGTTACAATAGTACACGCACAACCTGATCCAAAGCCCACTTAAGGTAACTGAAAGTCTTTTCTTAGTTTCATAAGGCTTTGAATAAGCCCTATATTTCCTTCTATTGTTGCAACATAAGTCCCATTAATAATAAGGCAGGAAATGCGCCACGTTTGCCATTTGCCAAAGTTCAGTGGCATTACTGCAGTTTGGTTGCATGGAGGATAGAAGACAGGGGGCACGTCTACATGAGATGCTTAACTTCACATTAGCATAGTTTACTGCGAAGTAAGCATGTGTGCCTACATGTGCACATACTTACTTTGCAGTAAACTCCCTTAATACCAAGTAAATTTGCTTCCTGCAAATGCAAGTAGCAAATTTACTCGGCATTAGTAACAGTGCCATAGTGCTCATGTGGATGCCTGACTGGGAGCAAAATCTGCTTCCAGTCACCTGTCCAGCAGAGGGCGGGAGATAGCTCCCTGCCCCAAGGGGCTGCCTGCTGCTGGGGCCAGCTCTGCCACAGGAGCCCAGGCAGGGACTATGCCCGCCCCCCTGCCCTGGCAGCAGGGAGCTCCAAGTTCCCTGCTTTGAAATCCCTATCAGGGAGTAGGGCCTGGGAGATATTTATCTTCCAGTGCCAGCTCCATCTCCCCGCACTGGCCCCTCTGCTGGTGGGACCAGGGGAGCCTGTTCCCCGCCCCGGGCCCATGAGCACGGATCTGGGTGGGGAACAGGTTGGGGAGCTTGTTCCCTGCCAGCTCCACTCTGCCTTGTGCGCCAGGGTAGGGACAATGTGCCCCTGCCCTGGCAGCAGGGAATTTCCAGCTCCCGCTCCCTGATTGTTAGGGCTGGGAGCTTGTTGTAGAGGTGACAATGCAGGGGATCGGTGCACACGCAATGCATAAATTCCAGTTTGGTTTTATGAATTAGCTGCACCCTAACATTTCCAGAGCTGTCTTTACAATGGTCTGCCTCATGCTGCCCGTGCTAAGGGAACGGAGGAGTGGCATCAGCATGTTTATCCATGACTAGGTTGATCTTTAGAGTCTAGTAACCAGAATTACTAATCCCAGTTCTTCCAAACTTCCCTCGTAAGTCATGTTTCCTAGACTGCTATTTTTTTTTTGTTGCTCTCTGTTGGACTCTCCAGTTTGTCTACATCTGTAATGTGGTGCCTCTGGGTGAGGCCTCCGCATCAGTGCTGAATGCTGAATCATGCCTAAATAAGTATTACCATGGGAGAACAAAACAACTGCTTCAAACAGCTCAGTAGTGGGGATGAGTTTGTAGAGGTGGGATTTCCTCAGCAGCAGAATGAAGAGATTAAATGGGTCTTAAAACAGCACAAAACCTGAGAGCTGGGAGGAGCCAATCTCAGAGTCAAAGGATGTCAAAGGGAGACAAGAAGATGGGCAAATTTTTATGGTAGTGGAGCCTTTTTTGATTTTGGAACCAGCTGCAAAAGGAAACTGGCTGGAGGAAGAGGCAGGGATTTCATAAGTCAAATAGCTCTGATCCAAGCCCGAAGAATGTCCAAGAATAGCGAGGGAAATGAGGAACTGGGGAACAGAGAGTTGTGTGTAGGTGCTCAGTTTTTGCACATTTTGGATGTTATCTGAAGCAGTGGTTTTCAACCTTTTTTCATTTGCAGACCCCTAAAAACTTTTCAATGAAGGTGTGGACCCCCTTGGAAATTTTGAATGGAGGTGTGGACCCCTTTGAATTGTAAGTGTGTATTTACATACTTTTGATTGATCCTAGTCATCTTCCATGGACCCCTTAGACCTACTCTGCAGATATCCAGGAGTCTGTGGACCCCAGGCTGAAAACCACTGATCTAAGGTCTCAAGGGACCTGTTTTGTATTATTTGGAAGCCTGCAAGTCCTTTGGCTTCTGCTATCACACATCCATGAAGAGGTGTTTGATGAGCATCCAGCATGGGGAACTTTACCAGGCTTGTGACACGTGGTGACAGCATGTGGGCTCAGCATGATAGTGCGTGAAAGTTATTAAAAGGTGGCTTTTTGCAAGGATCCCAGACTTTCTACTCCTAAACTGCAAGTCAAGAGCAGACCTGTCAGTCTGTTATGGGTAAAGTCAGATGGCATGTTTGAGTTACAAACAGCTCAAGAAACACCAGATTGTGAACTTGTATGGGCAGGAGGTTAGCTCATGACTAACTGGAAAAAGTTGGAGTGGGTGTCCACCCTATGCTACAATGACCAGAGGCAGGAGGAAACACCTAGTAACATTCAAACATGCTGTATCTAGTAATAAGAGCACAAGGCATAAAATGTAACTGGGAAATAAATTTGTGAAATAGTTATGTTCACTGGCAATTTATTGGCTATTAAGTTGAACCGTGCTTATGTCCCTTTTTATTTGTTCTTTGCCCACATCTGTGTGAACAAGTTTTTAAATGGAGAAAAATTGTTCTACCTACACAACAAGAGTAGGTAAAGCAAGAGTCTGCGCTGTTCATCATCCCGGCATTTCCTGTTCACATTCATCCAGTCTCAGAGCATAATGATGTCATGTGCCTGGTCACCTATTCACTGGCTGATAAATGGGGAAGAGTCAAAGAACAATTCCCTTCAGGTGTGAAATAATTTCAAATAAGGAAAAAACTCTTCAAAATCAAAGTGAAGAAAAAAATTAGCTAAATTTGCTGAATAATTATTCACAATCTCAGGGGTTGCATACAGTGTCAGGCAATTGTAACCACTGTTGTCTTCCCATATGGTTAAGTGGAGAGGGGTCCAAGCTCAATCCTGGATGGGTAAGTGGAAGCGTCCACAGAGAAGATAGGAAAGGCCAAGATAACCATATTATTCCTTCCTAGTAGTTTTAAGCAGCTCTAGAATAGACCCCTGGGCATTATCTCAGGCCTGCCAATGTCTAGGTATAAGGAACCACAAGTAAGGATGCTGTTTTAACCTATGATAGAAGAAACTTAATTCTTTCTATGCTTTTTGTCAGCCTAATATTATTTAAAAGTAGTTCTGTCCTGAATGGCTGAACTAATTGCCATTGTGAAGCAGGCTGCAGAACCGTAAACATTATACAACTTTGATTTCCTATGAATGTCGAACACATGCAGTTACTGAAAAGAACACGCAAGGTGGCCATGCTTTTAGAAACCAAATGCTAATTAGGAATCTGGACTAGAGAATACAACTAGCTTTCTGACCATTGAGCGTGGCTATTGATAATTCCCAAGCATTGACCATAATCATACTTTGAAAGCCTCTCCGTATCCCATATCTTTTCACCTCCTGGGATAAAGAAAGCAGTAGCTGCAGCACTTAGTGCTATTGCATGGAGCGCTGGCTGCAGGCATTGTCTAATGCTGTTGGTTACCTTTGCAAAGAAGATGTCTCTATTATTTCTGTGCTCGTGTTTCCAGCTATCAACCGAGAAACAGTGTTGGGATGTTTAGCTAAGCTTTTTAAGTCTCTGCCATGTTGTAAATGTACTACTGATGCTTTATGGGCTACATTACATGATGCTTTTTGATGAAAATGTGCTTCTCTCCTGTGAATATTTAGGCTGTATGTCAAGTCTGGAATGAGTAAACAGCAGTCATGAGCCTGCACCATCTAGCATGTGAAAATGAAACCAAGGGGCATGCAGGTATTTATCGCCTATACGTGTTCTGATGCATTCTGGTTAGAACGTATTGGAGCAGACTCGATTAAGCGTGTTGCAGCATCTCGTGTATTCAGTGTCCCGCATTTCAAAATGGTGGCAGGGCGCTTTAACTAAAGCTTGTTCTATGCTGAATACGTGAGATGCTGCAGCCTGCTGCAGTGGTCTAATTAGGACCCTCCAGCAGACTCATTTAATCTAATCAGAGCGCATCGTTGGGAGAATAAATCTTATCAGAAACTTCTCTATATCATTATGCCTCTGTTTGTGGGTGGAGATAGGGCCTGGTTCAGATAGCTATGGTTTTATGGTAATTACTCTCTAACAGGCTTCCCTAAATGAAAGAATCTTAGATTCTTTCCACCTTCTGATACTTTATGGCAGGGGTTTTCAACCTTTTTTTAATAAGTGTACCCTCAGCAGCTGGATGCGGAGTGGGGGGTGGCGCGTGGCTGGATGCGGAATGGGGGGAGGGGTGGTGCATGGCCGGACATGGAGTGGGGTAAGGGGGTGGCGCGCAGCCTGATGCGGAGTGGGGGTGGGGGTGGGGGGTGGCATGTGGCCAGATGTGGAGTGGGGGCAGCTGCCACGGACAGGCTTTCCCCTCGCGTCCGGCTGGCCGGGCACCCTGTGCAGCCTGCAGAGGGGTGCCGTTGCCTCGCTTCACCCCGGCCCTGCTTCTGCGAGGTGGTGGCGCAGGATGGTAAGTGGCGGTGCTCCGTCCCCGCTTGCCTGCGTGTACCCGCTATGGCTTTCCCAGGTACAACCCCTGCTTTATGTGATTTGATCATTTTTAATTAACTTTAAGAAAAGTAGAGTTTCGGTAATAATTGACTTTTCAAAATCCTGCTGTTTTTAAAATGGAAAATTAAGAATGAGAGAAGGAAGTAAAAAAGCTATAATTGTAAAAATGCATATATAGGCTAGTAAGTGCTCAGGACAACACTGTGTGAGGGCACAGTCCTATTATCACTGGCAGATGGTAACTCAGGAGGAACTCTTGAGGAGGACAAGAGGGTAAGCATTGGAATAAATGAGTCCTGGCTTTCTTCTGTTAAACCTTAGCTTAATCCAGGAATTAAGATGAAATCAAACCTTTTGAAGATCTGGAATAGGATAAATTTATTCCCACCTTTTTTCCATATACTTTTTGCACTTATTCAGGTTCTACATTTGACGAAACCTACACAGACATGCTGTGTGGATCGTAGGGATAGCAATCTTAAGGAAAACCTATTGCCATGACATCTGCAACAGAGATTCGCCATATTGAAAATGCTTGGAATAAATATCAGACCTTCTCCAACTGTCTTATCCAAACTAAACCCACACTCGGGACCTTGTGAGGTTCTCCTAGTTTTGCTTTTCATCTTTGTCAGCTCTAAACAAAAATGTGTCTCCACTTGTATAAGGCTGAAGAGCTGAACCAGATACAGGATGTTCAACCTGGGAAATAAATAAAGAAGGGAGGCTGATTTTCAAGTTTTACATTCAGAGCATGGTTGGAAGAAATAAAAATCCCACCTCCTTCACAGTATAAAGCAAGCCTCTAGCCAATGCAGGTTTTTTCCTAGAGACAAGTTATCCTGTACATGCTGTAACGTTTTTTTACACTTTCCACTAAAAGCTTTATCAGGAGAGGCCGCACAAGCTCTGTCCAGTGAGGCAATTCCTCTGTGGCTATCATTTTATTGTCAATATTGAGGGAGAAGTAGCTCTTCAGGAGGGTAGTAGCTTGATTGGCCAGCTTTTGAGAGAGCCTCCCTTTTGCATGTCTTTCATTTCCATTTGAAAGCATTGCCATATCTGCATTTCCCACTGAAAAACAAACCTGTGTTTCTTAGATTTTTTTATGACCACCATTTTACCTGATTTTTCACCAACAGCCCACGCTCTCCTTTGATCTGTGCCACAGTCAATGCGGAGGTTTATAAGGAAAAAAAAATCATGTCATTTAAAAATAAAATAGCTTACTTCTGCGCTGCTTTCTTTAATCAAAACCATTACCACTGATGACTCAGAGTCTTGATTAGACCTCTTCAGAGGGCACCCCCTGATTTTGCACTACATTCCTGATTATTTTATTTATTTATTATTGTTTTTCACTTTCTTTCCTGATTTCTAGGTCATAGAGATGAGGCTCATTCTCACTTGAAATGGATTTACTTGTTTCTCAATGGCAGGCTATTTTTCTTCCAGGGGCTGTTGGCAAATGTGCTCCCTTTTTCAGCAGAAGCCTGACATTCCACTGATCACATATTCTTTTTTTTCGTCCAGCCCCTGTGGAGAGAGGGATTGGACTCAGAGTCATTCCTCCTGACCTCTCCTGAGCCCCCATGGAGCTAAAGGCCAAAAGGTCATTTTCTCAGACTCCCTCTGGAGGAAAGAACCAAAGGTCATCACCCCCAACCCACCCTGAGTGGGACTTAGAGACATTTAAAGCCCCTTTGAAGAGGGAGTGGAGAGCCCGGGAGCATTCACTTTACCCACCACCCATGGACAGAGGAGGGTTGTGAACTGGCATTGTGTGTGAGATGTTTGCCTTGGAGCTCAAACTCATTCAAACTTAGCCTTGGGTTCAAGGTTCGATGCTTTTGTGAACTTCAGCAAATACAAACAGCCCTTCCTCATCCTGCCAAGGGGTCGGCATTGCCTCATCTCAGCAACCTGCTCCCTTTCCTCCTCTTCACATATTCATTCTGCTGCTAGCAAGCGTTTGGCTTTCCCTCCCTTCTCCTTATCAGGGAAGGCCTGCATCTGGCTAGGGAATGATGACGGACTATTGGATACTGGAAGTTAAACAGATTTGAACCTCTAATTTAACCAGGCCTCATATTCATGCAGCCTCACTATGAGTTATTTCCTTTGCTTACTGCTTGGTTGCTCTTCCAGATCCTTTGTGGATGCACTTCGGGCCATGCTCTATTTTGTCAGAAGGAAAAAAGAAGCAAAGGGCACTTGCCCTTTCCTTCTTAAAGGAAAAGCCTCTCTTTTTTTATTCCTAGCCTTAGTGAAGAGGAAAAAAGGGAGAGCCTTATTTTAGTTAATTCCCTTGACTTTGTTTGGGGGGGAAAGGAAGGGCAGTTCAATGGTTATTTCACTAGCTCCCCTGCAGAAGGGGGCAGCAAGGGTCACTTCCTCTCATTCTGTCCCATCAGAACAGAAGGGGAGACTAAGTCAATGCCATGGTGCCCTCTGTGGATGGACGGCTTAAGTGTCATTCTTCTTGACCCATCCCCTGCCCTCTGCATTCTCTCTGTCCCTCACACTCCTGTGAAGGGGAGGATTAGTCCAAGCTTCCCCCCTTTCTCTCCCTCTGTCTGTAGAAAGGAATTAATGACAGGTCATTACCTAAAGAGCTGAAGAGTGGTTAGTTTTTGCAATGAAGACTTTTGGCATTACAACAGAGGCTACCAGGACACCCTAGAATTGGCTGAGCAAGCTTTTTAAGTAAAAAGTAAAGGTGAAATGCTACAGCACAGCTTTTAAGCCACATAGAGTGTTTGGAAATATTAATGACGCTGCAAATCAATGGCAAATTTCTTAATATCTCCTGTGATCCAGTGTGGGATGATAAATCTAGGGAGGCTCTAGTGAATCCTTCGAACCTAGCAGGGGCTGGGCCTAGTTCACGTGTGAAAATCAGTTTGTGTTAATGCATTCTAAATAAGGAAGTGACCTGCTCTCCGAGTTGCCCTTTGGGAGTCTAATTTCTGTGGGTTATTCTTTCAGGGCCTGATGCAGAGCCCATTAAGACAGCAGGGGTTTTAGATCAGTTGTTTATTGTCCTGCTGTACTCTGATAACTCTCTGGAAAGATCACTGAGGTGTTGAGTTAGAATTAGCACTCTTTAGCAAGAGTTATGCTTTTGCAGATGATCTTCAGAGCTTTTACATTTGGGGCCCAACTTGCTCAGAGATATGGGTTTGCAGTTCTCATTGAAGTTGATGATCTGGTCCTCTCTGCCTTCAAAGCAGAGCCCAGGGAAATAAGAGTTGCATCCTGCTTATCGTAAAGCCAGAATGTGGCCTTAATTCCAAAATTATAAAGATGGATTAAAAACACATCCTTTAATATTTTAAAGGACAGAAATGGCAAACAGTTTGCATAAGAGGCACAGTGGGCATTATACACATGCTCCAGGAATGGGGGGGAAGCACTTTAATTAGAGCGGCTCCGAGAGCTGCTCTAATTAAAGCATCCGGAGCATCGTGTGTATCAGCATCTAATGAACTTTAACTATAGCTCATTGAATGAGCTATAGTTAAAGCACCCCTGCCACCATTTTTCAGCATAGGGATGCTGGAGTCTGCTGGAGCAGGATAGTTCCACGCTCCAGTAGATTTGATTAATTGAGTCTGCTCTGACACTGTAATTACTGCACGTCAGAGCAGCCTCGCTGCACATGTATAGGCGCCCAGTGTTGTCTCTGTTTACTCTTAAGCGGTGATTGCAAAAGAAACTAAATTCGGCAAAATAAATTAAAATGAAATATTAAATGTTTACCAGCTTTTACTGTTTCCTGTGACACAATCCTAGGTGACTTGCAGTGACATGAATGTATAGCAAAGGCCTTTCCCTTCCGTCCCCCCTACCTCAGATGGCTTTCCTTAAAACAGATATTCATCCACTAGAACAATGATGGCAGGTTCCCCATTTCAATACACGGAAACAATTTGGGACTTTCATTTTGAACTCCCACTGCAGTCTTTCCACAGAGGTGGCTACATTTTAGTGTAGGGTGATTCAATTTTTATTCTTTACATTCACTTCTCAGGGATGCTGTGAGGCTTGATTAGCTAATAATTGCAAAATGCTTTGAGATCATTGAACAGAAGGTGCTAGCGAAGTGTGAGATATCCTTGATAGTAGTAATCTATGGAGTTTCACTTCAGTTGAGTTCAGCATGGATGACATTCATCAGATCTTTATGCTCATTGATGATGGGAGCCATTACCCTTTATAAATTAAAGAACATCTATCCTACAAGCTAGGTTCTAAGTGGTATTTCTCTCAGTGATGCAGTGGACAGAGCTGATTTCTTCCCTCTGGATGCATTTTCATTCAAAGACCTGTGCCTTTGCCTAGCATGACAGTAGAATCAATTCTTCTAAGCAGATTCCACTGTATTTATTTCTTAATAAACTTGCATTTTTCAACTTTTACTGGAAATACATGGTTCTGTTTGGGAATGTTCCCTATTTTGCCTAGCACTGAGCAAATGTGGATTCTTTATTAATCAGTTTGATTTAGTTAAGTATGTTATTGCCACACAACTGCTTGTTAAGACTTACATAATGAATTTTAACCATTGTAGGCTTCCCCCAACCAAACTGGAAAGTACAAATTCACCTCGAACACTGAGCTCATTTGACTTTCACCAGAAACTTTTATCAGTATAAGAGGATAAGAGATTCATTAACTTAAGTTGTATGATTCTAACTGCTCATTAGAAAGCACGGTGCCTTTCAATGTAAGGCTGCCTCTAGCTCTGCACTGAATCTGTCAAAGTTAAGGATGAAGGTATGGAACTACTTAACTATCCTGGAAGGCAATTTCTTATTTTTAACTATGCAGACCACAGGGTTCATTAGATGATTTTAATAAACAGGCATAGGTCTGTTGTTGAAATCTCCCTTTCATTTGTGTCTAACTGCAACCAAAATATGAAATCCCTAAATAAAGCCACCCTGCCAAGGAACTAAAATGTAAATTTCGATTTACAGCCAGTAATTATGTTTGCAGTTTCATTGTGACTAATTGTTTTTTTTTATAAGGTAGCATAAATATTTTGATTTCAGGTTGAACTGCTGCAAAAAAATCTGATAAAAAAGATCTTTCGATGGATTCTCTTCACATAGGGGGAACCCCTTTCCCCCATTTGCAATAAAAGGAAAAATATAGTAAGTAGCTCTATTTATTTGGGGAAAAAAAGAGTGATTAAAACAGGGATCTCAGCTGTTTTTCAGTACCACAGAGTGAGATGATATTTTTCATCTGTGGAATCGCAAAAGGCAGCTCCTGACAAAGCAGGTCATTTGCAATATTTTATAAAATATATGAGGGGAGATTGAAAAATATATTCCAATCATCGCCTGGCAACCTTTGCCGCTTTAGTCAATTTATGCATCATCTGTAAAGTTCAAAATAGGGCACTGGGCCCCAAAATGTACTTTGAAGCATCCATAGCAAATCTTTTAATCTCGGCTTTCACTATCTGAGCATCGTATGCATTAGAGTGGAATTTAGGATAGGCTTTTAGGTAGAGGGGTGAGACATTTACTCAGATAACCTACGGTATCTTGGCTTCAAGTGCAACGTTCAGGTTTAGATAAATGATTGCTTTTCATTTTACCCAAAGATAAATGATAAAAAAGAAAGGTTTATGTTAGGATTTACATGCCCCTGCATCTGCATATTGCATGTATAGTATCACTTTTTAATATAGGTTGAAGACGCATATTCCAAGTAGAGCCATTTTATTCTTGAGTAAACTTGTATTATTTTACAGAAGCAGGTAAACCACTCTCCTGTAGCTTTAATCATCTGGAAGTGTTTGTGGCCACAGTTTTCTTATTTAATCTAAATAAAGCTCTGTACCTTTCTTTCTTTCAAAGAAAACAAAGGGAATTACATGATTTTGTTTCTGTAATGCTATTGCGACCTTAGATCCATTATCAAAACTTCACAGCAGAACTGCATGCACGAGAGCTCAATACTCTATTTTTGTAGCCCTTTTGTTTCAAAGGAAAGATTGCACTACTCTGGAGTTGTTATTGTTTCCTATTCCATTTTGTTTCCGTACTTCCTGCATCCTCTTTTCTTTGTTCTGCCAGGTGTCATTTCAGGACAACCAGCGTGTCACATAATGTAAGAAGCTATTTAGTATCTGAGAATACAGTCACAAAATGATAATTATTGTTGTAGGGATGGAACTTTAAGAAAAAAATCCAATTTACAAACTGCCTGTTTCAAATGCAGATCTCATCATGACCCTTATTGGTGAGCTGTTATGACTTGAGTTCCAGTAGCTCATCTATTTTTTGCTTTATACAGGAAACAGGGACTGTTTACCGTTTCTGCAGCTATTTTCTGTTTGAAATCTGATGATTAAAAAAATATATACATATAGTAAAAAGAAGTTTCCTAAAGGTTTTGTGGCCGAGCATAAAACATTTTGAGAGCGCTCGTTCTCAACAAAACCTTGATTCTCAAGATATAAGAGCAATCTGAACTATCGTTTCTTGTTTACAGTGAAACATTTAAGTGTCACTATTATTTTTGTTTCACCATATCAATCAAGGTGCACTGCCTATTGTACCATTAACATATTTCATACTTCATCTAGCCCTATTGTTAAGGTTCTGCTGAACTGAAGATCCATCAGTTTCCCAGTTTACATATTTCCCACAAAACAAATAAGCACATCAATGAAATGGCTTCAGACAATATAGTTCCCCCTAATCGATGAGTTAGTTGTTAGTGAAAACTCCAGTGGCAGATTAGTTGAAAACCAGACTCATGACAGTGTTACCAGTTGGTTGACAACATTTCTGTCTCTGTCTCCCTCTCTGATTGGTTAAGTGGGATCAGAAAGCCTGGTGCTGGATTGGCTGGGATTTGCTGCTGTTGCTATGACTCCGTTGCTAGGATCTCTGCTGTCTCTAGGCCCTGCAGGAAACATGTAATGAATTATGGATGGTTGATTTTCTCAAAGAGGCCTGATCTGTAATGCAGATGAGCTCCAAGTCCCCCCTTTTCTTCTGGGTTCTTCAAAAAAAAAAAAAAAAATCAGAGTTTTAAATCAGAATCTGGCATTTGACTAGTCCCCAGTCACAGCAGTGACTCCTGAATACTGATGTTAATTCTTATGCAAAGAGAGGGCCAGAGGTCACTATCTGTTATTTGTTCAGGAAAAGCTTGTAGGATTTTCACTGAACTCTACGACCCTTTGGGGGTATTATTTTTTCTTTTTTTTCTCTTTTTTTGGTTTGGATACAGAATAGGATGCAAACACTAGAAGTGGTATTTTCTAACCAACGGAGAGGAAATTGTTGCTGCCGACCATGATGAAGTTTGGAAGGGGTCTGACAGCGTGGCTTTCTGGCAGGCTCGTTAACAGAACCCCCTTTTTCACCTTGTAAAATAAGACTTTGCCCAAAGATGACCTAGGACCTTCTCTTTGCAGACTGTATACAAGTTGGGCCTCTTTAATCACTGGCTTCAATAGGCCTTAGCTGGAGAGGGGTGCTCGCATCATGTTACATGTATAATGTGCCCACTTCACACAAGTGATAAGCAGACTGTTATGACACATGGAGAAGTCCTCGGAGGGGGTTCACTCCACGGACAATACAGCTGATGCTGTAAGCTGAGGTGACAGGGAAGTAAACAGGTTCGTGCGAGTCATTTAGTTTCCCTAATCTCCTCCACTCATGTCTACTAGTGGTGTGGTAGCGTGTGCTGTGTGAATGGGAATATTTTCTTAGCTGTATCAGTGCTCTCATGATAGACACTTGATGAGTTTAAATAAAATATATTAATGGATTTTCATTTACTAGTGACACAATGGTTTAAATCCTCTCTGTATCAGGCCTTCGTGGACAAATGCAGCCTGGAAAAGTATTGATTATGGATCTGAGTCTTTTCTCTCACTAGATTTAAGCCAGGGGAACGCCATTCATTTCAATGGGAGTGATGGCAGATGTATGCTAGCATAAGGGCTTGATCCTGTGAAGTGTGACACAGTCTCTGTTCTCACTGAAAATCATTTGGAGTGAAGGACACTGGGAATCTGAAAGAGTCATGTCCTAGATGAGAGAAGAGCTGGGTCCATTTGCCTCTGTACCCTTGCCTTTCAGCAACCCCTGTGTTAAATGATTTACTAAGCACTAAAATGAGTGCAAACCAATTAGATGTCTCTCTACAGGTTTTATAGTAGGGTATCTACTTTCACACTCTACCATTCTGAATGCTTCATGATTCTTCCTTAGGGACAGGTAAATGACTTAAGTAAAAGCTCTGAAATAAAGATGAAATATAACCTAAGCTTCATGTGATTTACAGGTATGATCATACCATATTTCCAGGATTATTAAATAAAATGCTCTGTTGTTTATTGTTTTCTTAGTGTTTGTTGACATTCGAAGAGAGAGAATTCATGAAACATAGTGACTACGGCAAAAGCAGACACAGAAAACACTTAGGATTAGCCCCACCGCTACGAGCTTGAACTGGATTAACCATAATTATTATTATTACTCTCTCTTATTAAAAGGTTTTACAGTGAAGAAAATGGTTAAGGTAAAACCTGCATTACCTGTCCCACCCCTTTCAAAGTGCTGGAGCCTCTATCCAACTCCATTAAAAAATACCCAGGCCATAGGGGTGCCATTAGAGGTCCAAAGATGCTTAAAACCCAGAAATGTCCATGAGTGGCAGTTTGCTGAAAGCACAGTATTTATACATGCATATATTTATGTATGTATGTCTGTAAGAATAAAAAAATTGATTTAACTGGCAGCAAGTCTCTGCAACATATACTAAGATGGTAAGATACATTAGGAAACTGCACTGACAGAAACTGTAGGTCATGTTTTTGTGAACCTAATCATCATTCGCTTAGTAATTTTTCTTTCCTGTTTAATATTCTAAACCCAAACACGTAGGAAGATGAATTGTTTCTTTACAAATGGTGTCTCAGATGTGGAATGAGTTGTTGATTATATAGTAGCCATGTTGGTCTAAGGACATAGGCAGACAAAGTTCTTTGGGTAAATGTGATACCTGTTATTAATCTAACTAAATAGCGGGAAAAATTGTTCTTTGCAAGCTTTCGAGTTCAAACACCCTTCTTCAAGCTTCTTCAGGGAGAGTTTGTTGTTGCTTTGTGCACTCTCCTGAGTGGAATGGAAGCCAATATGCAAAATAGGGGTCTATAAAAATGCAAATATGTAGCAGTGAGGATCTGGGGCCCTGTGAGATAATAGGTGTGAGACAGGTAGGTGGTGGGGAAAGGGAGAATTTGAACTGGTGCTAAAATGTAGCTGGTAAAATGCAGACAGGTTACCTGGGGTAATCAGATGGCAGGGAGGTTATAATGTGCCAAAAATACCATGTCTATATTTAGTCCATGATTTTTTGTATCCAGTAGATTTATGAAGTGAAGTTCATAGGCTTGTCTATGAAAGATGTTTTGTAAACTCCCTTTGAGGATTAGAATTGAGAGTGCGTGTTTAGGGCGATTGCTGGTTCTGTGTAGATACGTATGTTGGTCCATGGGTTTCTTGTATATGGTGGTTTATATTTTCCCATTCTGGATATTGATCATAGTGTTTAAAAAAGAAATGTTGGTGCTGGAGTGTTCAAGAGAAAGTGTGATGGGGGGGGTGATGGTTATTGAACACCGATGGTACACAGAACCAGCAATCGCACACCAAGAAAGCTGTAATATATAGCCAAGCCCTCCAATACCATCAAATTTACGCTGAGGAGAACACCCGTGATTGTTACCTTGCAAATCTCAAAAAGTCTTTCACCAAACAAGGACACACCTCCAGAGAGAGAGATCGTACTTTTGAAAGAGCCACCTGGATACCACGTGAAGAATTGCTGCAGTCCAAAGAGAAAATCCCCATGAATCGCACACCATTAGTTACGACATACCATCTTTACTTGGAACTTATATGGAAAATCCTCAAACAATTGTAACCCATACTAGAAGAAGACCCAGTTCTTAAATAGATCTTTCTAGAACCATCCATCCTAGCCTTTAAACAAGCACCAAACTTCGCCAACCTCATCACCAGAAGCAAACCTCCTATGGCCCAAAGCACACCAAACGGATCCAGACCATGCCAGAATAAGAAATGTAAAACCTACCAACTCATCTCCACCACCCCCACAATAACTGCACCCCACAACAGAACCATCACTATTCCTGGATCTTGCACCTGCACCTCCAGAAATGTTATATATTTCATCCAGTGCATTAAATGCCCAGATGAAAAATATGTAGGAGTATGAACTGTGTGTGCCTCTGGTGGCTGGGAGGGCATGGCTGCGCTGGTGGCAGCGGGAGTGCGGTGGCAGGAGCCCGGCAGCGGTAAGCTGGGAACTCCGGCAGATGCCGCTGGCACTGTCGGCGGCAGGGGGGAGGGTGGCAAGTGGCAACTGCCCACAGGCTCTTTGCAGGGGGTGCACCATCATGCTCAGGGGGTGCTCGTGCACCCGCTTGCACCCCCTACATGTTGCCCCTGTGTAGAAGAAACCAAACAACAACTGCATACCAGAATGAATGCATACTGAAAATCTATCAAAGACAAAACTACCCAACAACATATGGGTGCGTAATTCTCACAAAATAACTACTCTCTGTCCAATCTCTCAGTTCTAATCCTCAAAGGGAATTTACAAAACATTTTTTGTAGATGACTGTATGAACTTCACTTCATTAATCTACTGGATATGAAAAATAATGGACTAAATATAGACATTGAATTTATGGCACATTATGACCTCCCTGCTCTCTGATAACCCCAGGTAACCTGTCTGCATTTTATCAGCTACATTCTATCAACCAGTTCAAGCTCCCCTTTTTCCCCCTCTACCCAACAACCTGTCTCACAGGGCCCGTGATCCTCACTGCTATGCATTTCAATTTTCACAGACCTGCATTTTGCATACTGGCTTCCATTCCACCCAGGAGGGCACACAAAGCAACGGCAAACTCTCCCTGTGCCTGAACAAGGATGCTTGTACCCAAAGGCTTGCAAAGAACACTTTTTCTGACTGTTTAGTTGATCTAATAAAAGATATCAGATTTACCCAAAGAATCTTGTCTGCCTCAGATGTGGGAAAGCTTTTAAATATTCAGCAAGGCCATGAGACAGCAAATGATGTAAGCACATATGTGACTTTCAGTACTTGAAGAGTTCCACTAACTAGGGGTACACCGTTAGTGATTGTTTGTGCTGATATCGATGGCCGATTCTTAATGAACCATATTAGCCAATTCTGACCCAATTCTGATATGCAGCCCTGCAGCATGGAGAGCACTGCCCAGCTAGTAAGTCTGTTGTGGGGGAAAGGGTGGGGGGAGGGAAGGGGCATGGGGGCGCAGATTGAACCCCTGTGGTGAGGGAGGCAGTGGAGCTGGTGCTGGGGCACTGCCTAGCTGAAGCGGAGTGTGGGATGGAGCCACGGTTCATCTGGGTGGGTGTGAGGGGGAGGGGGCAGCTTCGACTGTTGCGTGCATCCCAGGAGGGCATGGAGGTCATGTGCCCCTGGATCTGTGCATGGGTTGAGGTTGGCTGCCACTGCCGGCTGGGACCGGGGCTGCACCAGGCTCTTTCTAGCTGGGGGCTAAGTCCAGGCTGAGCTTGAGGTGGGTGGCGGCAGTGCTGGGGGCTATGGTGAATTTTGGGTTGGCTGCAGCCCCCCAACCCCTCTCCCAGCACCGCCCTGAGCGCAGCCCGGCCCAGCCTTCAGCCAGGAAGAACCTGGCGCAGCCTGGCCCCAGCCTGCTCTCACCCCATGTGAAGATCCAGGGGCATACCCCCACCATGCCCTTCTGGGGTGCACACAGTGGTGGGAGCTGCCCCTCCTTCCCTGCCCCACCATGGATGAACTGGAACTCCATCCTTTGCCCGGCCCTTCCCTGGTTGGGCACTACCCTGGCCTGCCCCAGCCCCACTCCCACTCCCTCCCTCACCATGGGGGCCTCAATCTGCCCCCCATACTCCTTCCCCCACAACAGACTTACCAGCTGGACCCAGCTGCTTTACACACTGCTGGCCTGTGCTCCTGGCTACCTGCATGCTGCACTGTGGCTGTGTGCATGCACGTGGCATTTATCGGCCAAGTTATTGGCTGCATCAGACAAAAAAAGCCAATTTCCGATACTCTCAATTGCCTCAAAATGGTGCCGGTCTGATATGGGACTGATGTACCAGTGCACCTCTACCTCTAACATTAATGGCTCTTGCATACATGGTTTCTACTGAGCAGCCATAGGGGGCTTAGCCAATAATAGCACAGCTTCTATGGGAGCCAAGCAGCTGGACCTATTGCAGCCATCCCTAAAGAAGAAAAGGTATCCAGCTTGAGAATCATCGGACTGAGAGGGGCTTCAAGTGTGGCCTAGTCAGCCCTCTCAACAACTGCAGGATACTGTTTCTAAACCATCCCAGAAAGACGACTATGAAGCTTCTTTTTGAAAAACCTTTAATGACAAAGTTCCCACAAGTTCCCTAGACAGCTTGTTCCGTTGTTCTATTATTCTTACAGTTTGGCAGGTTTTCCTGAGATTTAAACTAAATCTGCTTTGCTGCAGTTTAAATCCATTGCCTCATCTCCTGGCCTCTGTGGCAAAGAACATTCTTTCTCCTTTCCTTTTTATAGCAGCCTTTTAAACGTTTGAAAACTACTATCACATCCTTCTTTAGGGCTGGGGACACAGCCTGTCTACACCAGTGTGGTCAGCCTTTACAATCAGCTTTTAAACAAGGTCACAGACACGCAACATATAGCCTTACCTGCCTTGAGCGGTATATTGGCCTAGATGACCTTCTGAGGTCCTTTACAGCTAGTGTGACCATATGTCCCAGTTTAAGCAGGACAGTGCTTAAACAGCTTTCATGGGCTGTCCCGGTGTCTTGGCCAGTTGGTGAAAAAGGAAACAGGAGTCGTGGATTGACATCACTGGCCTGGCTCCTCCTAAGCAGCTGCTGGAGGCAGAGGGCAGGCTGGTCTGGGCACCACTCCTCCTGCCTGGGGTGGGGATTAGCTGGGGGTGGGGTCAGTGTCCCAGATTTCCTTAAAAATAATATGGTCACCCTATTTTCATCTCTACTTTTCTATGATTATATGAAATACAATGGTATAACTTGAATCCAAAGTCAGTTACCACGGGAAAAAAATCAGTGATAAAACCACATCAGCGTTAAGTGCCTCTACTACCAGTATGTCAAGTGTTCATTTCTATAATGGGGTAGCTGTTTTTTATAGGCAAACAGGCTATTGCCTATTCCTTTGTCATTTAATACCAAGGTGCTATAATAGTACCTTCTGCAAACAGCTACCTGGCATAGCTGGTCTTCCCTCTGCTCCAGCTCCTGCTGTAATTTGCCTGAAGTACATACTTCTAGCAAGTCATATCAGGCATCACTTCAAGTATAAGAATCATAGAGAATCGCAGAGAAGTAGGGCTGGAAGGGATCTCCATAGGTCATCTAGTCCAACCCCTGCCTGAGGCAGGAAAGCAAGGAGACATCAAGAATGAGAAAAGCAGTTTTAAAAGTTTTCATAAGGAAGTGGAGCAAGGGTAAGAAAGGTATTTGGTGCACGGGTGGGAGGTTGTTATAAAAATTGGAAGGCATAACGTAGACTATGAATAAGAGGTAATGAGAAGGGATTTTTAAAGAGAGAGGATGCTGAGCAAATATCTTCTGTTCAAATTGTATCTTTACAATTCAATACAATCTCTACAATAGTATCTGGTTGAAAAATATAAATCTATTTCCACCAGAAACATCAAAGCTGTTTGAGTTTCAAAGGGACTGAAAGATTTTTTTCTCCTTAAAAAGAAAGAAAAAAGTGGAAGGTTTTAAATTTATTTTGATGTTTTTATTAAAAACATTACAAAACTGATTCATTTATGGAAAAATAGGTTTTTAGTAAAATGATTTTATAGCATTTTTCTATTTTAAGAAGGTTAACAATTGAAAAACCATAGCATGACAGAGGAAGAAAATTGAAAATACTGGCTTTTTTGTGTAAGGGTTTGCATTAGAGGAAGAAAAGGCCCCTTTTGATTAAAAACATTTTTTGTCAGAAAAATTTCAACAAGTTCTATCATCCATCACCTTTGGTTGAATTTACAGTCAAATGAAAACACTGTACAGTGCAATGAAGTTAATAAGAAATGACAAAAGGACAAAATAGACTTTGCCAGAGCACAAAAAGAAACCAACTGCTTAATACTTCCTGCTTAAGAAGCCTAACTGAATAGATTGGCTCAAGGTCAGTGTCAGCTCAAGGTCACCAAACTCCCACTTTGGTGGACCCAGAATGAAGATATCACTAGGAATATCCTACCAACAGCCCTACGATGTGTATCTGGGGTTCAATATAAAGAGTATCATTTATGTTGATGTTCAGGAGGGGGTGAGATGCAGAGAGGGGGTGGGGGGGGGGGAGATGTAAAACCAAAATCACAGTGTTTCCCAAACCAGGGGCCAACATTTTGGGGGAAGGATGATGATGGTAGGATTCAGCATGCAAACAGACAGTGGTAGGCCAAATTGTGGCCCGTTTCTTAACTTTCATACATTCCCACGGGGTAATTTCCTACCCCAGATGCATATTTTGTGCAGTATCTTAAAGTTAATTAATTCTAAAAAAAATTATTTTTAGGACATTGTCACTGGCACTGCAGTGCACAATATTCCCAAAGAACAGCCAGCTTGCATGAATGGTTTGCTTTTTGTGGATGAAAAACTGCCCAGGGTAACATGTTACCCCAGTGTGAAAGTGTTTTTCCATTTGCCATGTTAACGTATTGGGGTAACTTGTTACCCCAATGCAATTTCTATATAAATGACAGACCTAGACCTGTTTGGCCACTTTGGGTGGATGCATCTGAAAGGTCAGCGTTCATTCACACCTCATTCATGTCCACTTCAGGTATCCATGGTAACTAATACATGGCCATCCTCCACTCTCCTTTTGCAGAAGATGTGGTAAGTCCTTTAGCTACCATTTTGTTTGCAGGCTTCAAGGTATCAAAACACCCTGCACTTTGCCCAAACCCCCCCCCCCCCCCCCCCCCCCCTGCCACAGGCAGGAATGAATGCTGAGTTCACAAGACTCCAGACAGGTGATCATCCAACCTCCTCTTGAATGTACAAGCTCGCTTGCCCTGCCTTTGTTGGAAGTGAGGACCAGGAGCAAATGAACAGCAGAGAAGAAATGGAACAACATCATACTGCAATACAGCATACACTATGGCGCCCCCTTCAATGGTAAGGGCTTGACACCCATGCCCCTTTTACCTGCTCTCGTAAGCCCCTGCATGGTGGCTTCCAAACAGCATCCACCCACATTTGACTTGCCTGCAAAGAGTGGATGCTGGGCTCTGGCTTCTGTGCCCAGGAGGAGAGGGTGCTACCTGTGCTGCCATAGGGCAGGGTGGAATTGCTTCTGTGACAGCATAGGTGGACAGGCTCATCTTTGATTGTTATTTACATGCATTCAACAGTAATCAATTTTTTCTTTTTTTCTGCAGTCCAGGATGAGAAGGTAGCACATATTCAGCGCTGAAGCCTGTCTTGCACAGGTAACTGGGGATGACAGCGACACATCCACTGATGAAATCTTATTCCAAGGCAGTGAGGATGCTGACTTTGTTCCAGACATGGGAGATTGTTCAGAGCAAGAAGACCATGTGTCTATGGAAGTTTCATCTAGCTCAGATGAGGACGAGTTGGTGCCACAAGCAGAAGTGATGCCAACACTTCCGGTGGGAAAGGGAAGAGGACTAGCCTGGGGCCGCCATGGAAGACCGAGGAGAGCTACAGCAGGACATGGAGCAGAACCACTGCCACCACCCCTAGAAAACATTGCAGATGATGACAACTTTAGAGGAAGGAATGGTAGAGTGTGGGGAAAAAAAAATCCACAGCTAATACGTCATCGGAGAACAGCCAAGGACATAGTCCATGGAAGTGCTGGGCCAATAAGAGAAAGTAATAAAGACACAGTGGTGGAAACGTTCCATTTATTTCTCTCACAAGATATCCTGTCTGTTATCATAAAAGAAACAAACAGAGGCAGAAAGAAGATTCAGGGAGTGGAGTGATAGCCCTCCTGAAAATAGAAAGGAGTGGAAAAAGCTGGGTGAAACAGAGCTGAAAGCTTACATTGGCCTCCTACTGCTGAGTGGTCTATACCACGGTGGTCATGAGGCACTGAAGGAGTTGTGGGAGCAATGCACCAGGCATCCTTGCTTCCTTGCCACCATGAGTTTAAAACGATTCTGTCGTATCTCCAACTACCTGAGATTTGACAACAAACTGACACATGAGGAAAGGAGAGCTGTAGACAAGCTTGCTGCCTTCAGAGATATTTGGACACAATTTGTGCAGCAGCTCAGGAAATGGTATATTCCAGGAATACACCTGATGGTTGATGAGCAGCTCATTGCGTTCAGGGGTCTCTGTCCCTTCAGACAGTATATGCCTACCAAGCATGCCAAATATGGCTTGAGAATTTGGTGGTGCTGTGATGCAGCAACATCATTCCCCTTGTCTGGAGACATCTACCTGGGCAAGCAACCAGAAGTTCCACGCCGAGGTAATCTTGGTGCCCAGGTCATTGAAAAACTGGTTCATCCCTGGTACAAGACAGGAAGGAATATTGTGGGTGACCGTTCCTTCACAAGTACTGACCTGGCAGAAAGACTACTACCGCAGGACTTGACCTACATGGGTATGATTCGGAAAAACAAGGCCAATATCCTAAATGAAATGCAAGCAAATTGAAGAAGGGAAACTTTTTCATCCATTTTTGCTTTGGATGGGGAACTCACCCTTGTTTCCTATGTTCCAAAGAAGTCCAAAGTTGTGGTGTTGCTGTCAAGCATGCACCATGACCTGTCAGTGGGTGGAAAGCAAAGAAAGCTGGACATCATCCATGACTACAATAACAACAAGGGTGGGGTGGATAGCCTTGGCCACTTAATCTGTATGACCACCTGCAAATGGAAAATCAACAGGTGGCTAATAAAACTATTTTTCAATATACTGGATGTGGTTGCCATTGCCAGCCTCATCATTTGGCTAGGCCACAATGCAAACTGGAAGCAAAAATCACATTTAAGAAGACGGCACTTTTTTTGGAGGAGCTTGGAGAACAGTTGATCAACAGACAAATAAAACAAAGAATGATGGATACATGTAATCTGTCTAAATCCATCAAGTCTGGTATGACTGCCCTAAATTACAAATTGCCACAATGCACCTCAGTAGAAGCTTCTGCAAGCATGAGTGGATGTTATGCTTTTTTGTCCAAGGACAGATGACTGCAAAACCTAGAAACAATGTGAAGATTGTGAGGAATGCAATATTTAGTTAAAACAGTTAGGAAATATTTTTGGAAGTAATTGCTTGTTTGAAAACAGTGTGAACTGCAGACTTAGCAAATTGTTCATTCACGTTTTCAAACTAAAAAAAGTTTAAATTTGGTTCATAGTTCTAGTTAAATAATATTTTGGGCTCAAATCATCATAAATACTCTTTCAAACAATCTGTACATTTAACAAATAGTTTTTGGTACATTTTTACTGTTTTGTACCATTTTATTCATGCAGGTGGGGTAACAATTTACCCCATGAGACCAACAACAGTTACGGTTTCATGAGAGCAGATGAGGGTTAAAGCTTGTGGGTGAGCTCTTTTTACTTATTTTAACAGGTACAATAAAATAAAAGTGTACAGGCCTGCAGACCTGGGAAGAAGTCTGTCAGACTCACATTTCTCTGTGTGCTTCCCAACACTGAGCTTAACTGAAAGTACAAGTCTTCTGGTCCAGTCTTCTGGTAAAGGGAGGGAAAACAAGGGAAGCAAAGCACAAAGAAATGAACAAATACAATGTCTCCATCATGATGATGGAATCGACACCACCACACTTCAGCTGGCATTACTGCACCATGCCTACCTTGTCCCAGAGACAGGTTCTGGATCTCCTTGCTCTCTGGATAGAAGTGAAAGTATAGGAGGCCTTTGAGAAGAACCATTGTAGGAATGTATATGAAGTCATTGGTAAAAGGATGGTAATAAGGGCTTATACTCAGGACATCCAGCAATGCTAGACCAAGAGCAAAATCAGCTTACAAGAGGCCACTGTTAAGCTACATATTATTTTGGACATCCCTGAGGGAAACCATACTGATAAGTACTCTGGGACCAGCTGAGACTCCAATGAGGTAGATGTATCACCTGTAATCTATGCTTTCTTATCAATGCGAGGAACCATGGCAGAGCAAGAGTGCAGTGGTGTGGACACCCTGGGGATGCAACGTAAACTGGTAAGCATTTTTCTTGTGACGAATGAAATATCTCTTTATTATAGGTTAGTGGTGTTAAATATGCCTATGACATGTGCCTGGTGTTTGTTTTTGTCTCAGGTGCTCAGTTGTGTCCACCAAGTTAGGTGAATGTGAGTGAGCTAAAGTCCTTCCCATATTCCATCTTCACCATCCATACACTCAAAATGGTGAGCTGATGGGTAACTCTTCTAAAACACAGTGTTGTTTTGCGAATTTAAAGGATCTGGGCTGTTAACCAGCTTGTAGACATCCCTCTTTCCTAGCTTCCTTCTAGTTAGGAAAACTGTTATGGTAACCTGCAATTACCTGCTCTTACCCCAAGTGCTCATAATGGTCCTATTTGTTTCAGCAGAGTCAAATAATAAAACCTTATAATGGAAATAGGTTCCAGTATAGTGAAAGTAAGCACCATTTAGGTTGGTATGTCTTATACTTTGAGCAATTCCCTGCTTGAAGTTACAGCTCATTGTGTGGACAAATTACAAGTCATAGTATTATATCATTGAACTACATGAATTACATTTCTCAGCATTTTATCTTCCCATGTTAAGAGATATTTCATAGTATTCTATCAAGGCATTTTTTTCTGACACAAAAGATAGTGTTTAAGCAGTAAATATCCATTTAGCAAATGCATAGAGATATTAAGGCACCATAAAACAAGAAGCAGGGGACATTGTTAATCTGGAAAATTTTGAATAATCATTGCAAAAACTCCATAATTTTGTGCACATCTGCAGGGGATATAAAATGGAATTGAAGATACAGATAATGTCCTGTAAGGATTCTAACATTATAAGGAGCAGCTGCTTTGTCATTCCTAGGATAGCCTAGGTAGCTATGCCCTCCCATGGTATCCTCCTGGGAACCATTTTTGGTATTATTGATACATATCCTGTTAGGTTTTTTCATAGTTTCATAGTAGCTAGGGTAAGGAGGGACCTGAACAGATCATCTAGCCTGACCCCCTGCCACAGGCAGGAATGAATGCTGGGTTCACAAGACCCCAGACAGGTGATCATCCAACCCCCTCTTGAATTTGCCCAAGGTAGGGGCGAGGACCACTTCCCTGGGAAGCTGGTTCCAGATTTTGGCTACCCTAACTGTAAAATATTGCCTTCTGATCTCTAACCTAAACCTATTCTCCATCAGCTTATGACCATTGTTCCTCGTCACGCCAGGTGGTGCTGGGGAGAAAAGGGCTCTGCCTATTTGCTGTTGATCCCCCCTGATGAGCTTGTAGGCAGCCACCAGGTCCCCCCTCAGTCTCCTCTTGCTGAGGCTGAACAGGTTCAGGTCCTTCGGTCTCTCATCATAGGGCCTGTCCTGCTGCCCTCTCACCAAGCGGGTGGCCCTCCTCTGAACCCTCTCCAGGCTGGCCACATCCCTTTTGAAGTGCGGTGCCCAGTACTGGACACAGTACTCCAACTGCGGCCTGACCAAAGTCACATAGAGGGGG
>NW_005841905.1:2723592-2744716 GCF_000455745.1 Alligator sinensis
ACTCTTTCCTGCCTATGCAGGGGGTTGGACTCAATGATCTATTGAGGTCCCTTCCGATCCTAACATCTATGAATCTATGAAACTATAATGGGGGCATGTTCTGGAATTGAGAGCCTAAATCCACCGACAAGCTTCATTGACAGAAGTTTTGCCCCAAAGTTGCTGTGGGCTCATTCATAGCATGTGCTTGCAGGCCTGTAGGAACCCAGAGGCTCATAAGTGAACATGTGGCTCTGAAGCATGTCAATGGATTTTCATGGGCAAGCCATGATTTTGTGCAAGGAAATGTTGTTGCTGTGGTATAGATAAGCCCAAAAGGGCCTTCCAGTGCCTTGGGAGCTGCACAATAAGGGCCTTGCTGAGTGGCTTCCCTGGACTTGTCTACAAGCTCCAGCACTGCAGGTTCCAGTCACCCACCCCTCTGATGTATCCCAAATCTGAAAGTCTGCCAGTGAGTACTCTCAGGGCTCATCCACAGCAGCTCCTCCCAGGCACCCTGCAGACTAAGGACATAAGAGCAGATAATAAGGGATGATCCCAGATCACCCTCACTGGTGTATTTTGGGGTTTGGAGTGTGCCTGGAGGCAAAGAAGGGCATCATGTGTCACAGAGCTCCTTGGTGCTACTATGGTATAAACATACCCACTGTGATCTGGAAGGTGAGTGACCAGGGCCTGACCATGACCATGAGCTGAATGGGAAGGACCTCCTCATAAATCAGGAGCTGAGAGTGCAGGGTCTTACTGTGACTGGGGAATGAACATGCAGGGCCTCCTCATGCCCCCAGAAACTATTGAATGCATCAGGGAGATATAAAGGCAGCTTCTGGAGATCATAAACAAACAGACTAAAAAATGGGCTGCAGCGAAGCTCCTCTTTCTTCTCCTCCAGAGCAACAGAGCCCTCTCACACAACTCCTGTAGAGGGTTTATGTACTGGGAGCAACACTTTGGACCATCACTCCTTTGTCTTCACCCTCAAACCCAGACACTCTGGCACTGCATCCCCCAAGTTACTGGGAGACTGAGCAGACAGGAAATCTGTGGCAACACAGTTCTTCACTGATGGGGGAAATGGGAGTGCACCTGCTATTGTTGAGACCTTGTATACTATGAAACTTGGTTAATAAGTTCACCCTATTGCACTGCATGCATCGGGCTTCCACCATTTTTAATATCGGGTTTTGGTTTAAAAGGTTGTGCTTTCACACAATGTATTATTTCATAGATTTCATAGACATTAGGGCTGGAAGGGCCCTCGGAAGATCATCGAGCCCAGCCCCCCGCCCAAAGGGCAGGAAGTCAGCTGGGGTCATAGGATCCCAGCAAGATAAGCATCCAGTTTCATCTTGAAGGTGTTCAATGAAGGCGCTTGAACCACCTCCGGTGGCAGGCGGTTCCAGACCTTGGGGGCTCGGACAGTAAAGAAATTCTTCCTTATGTCCAGCCTGAAACGATCTTGAAGTAGTTTGTGACCATTCGACCTCGTCATCCCTTGGGGCGCTCTGGTGAACACACGTTCCCCCAGATACTGGTGGTCACCCCTGATAAACTTGTAGGTGGCCATCAGCTCACCCCTGAGCCTGCGCTTTTTCAGGCTAAAGAGCCCCAGGGCTCTCAGCCTGTCATCGTATGGTCTGCTTCCCTGACCTCTGATCATGCGCGTGGCTCTTCTCTGGACTCTCTCAAGCTTCTCCACATCCTTTTTGAATTGTGGAGCCCAAAACTAGACACAGTACTCCAGCTGCGGCCTCACTAAGGCCGAGTACGGGGGAGAATGACGTCCCGGGATTTGCTTGAGAAGCATCTATGGATGCAAGCCAGTGTTTTGGTCACTTTACTAGCTGCCGCATCGCATTGCAGGCTCATGTTCATCTTGTGGTCAATGATGACCCCCAAGTCTCTTTCTTCCATAGTGCTAGCCAACATAGCACTGCCAAGCCTATAAGGATGCTGTGGGTTTTTTTTCCCAAGGTGGAGAACCTTGCATTTATCGGCATTGAACACCATCAGATTCTCGTCCGCCCACTTACTGAGCCTGTCCAGGTCAGCCTGGATCCCCCGCCTGTCTTCTGGTGTGGATGCTTTGCCCCAAAGTTTGGTGTCATCGGCGAACTTGGCCAGTCCGCTTCTGACTCCAGTGTCCACATCATTAATGAAGATGTTGAACAGTATGGGTCCAAGGACAGAGCCTTGGGGGACCCCACTGGTCACAGGACACCACGACGAGTGACTTCCATCAATTACTACCCTCTGGGTCCGACCCCGGAGCCAATTTTCCAGCCAGTGGATCATGGAGGACCCAAGGCGACAATTGGCCAGTTATTACACAAAAACTGTTACTGTTTTCACTTTTGTTTAAAGTCAAGAGAGGCTTTGTGATGGCATCTGTTAACCTCACCTGGAAAAGAAAGGGTTAATGGCAGCACTGGAGGAGTTGGAACCTTACAGTAACCCAGGTGTCTCAGCCAGCCAATCAGGAAGCAGGCCCTGCTGGCAACAGGAGGATAAAAGGAGGCCTGGGCAGGCCAGGGTAGTTCTGGGTCTGAGCAGAGCTCTGGGGAGCTGACAAGCAGAGCCAGCAAGAGAAGAGGTCGAGCCACCAAGGATGAAGTAACAATTGGAGTAAATGCATGGAGTAAATTCACTCCCAACCTGCAGACCCCTGCCCCCCCAGCCCCGCTGCCCCCCAAAGAACCTCCTACCCCCTTCCCCTGCTGGAGGGGCAGGCACCTCCTCCGCCTGCCCGTGCTGCTGCAGCCCCAGTGCCGGCAGGCACCTGGCCCTTGTGCGCACGCACGCACACCCCCAAGCAGCCCTGGCCTTACCTGCCTGCAGTTGCCGGGTCTTGTGAGCCCCCCTTCCCCCCCCAGCACGTTCTGCCCCTCTCCCTGCTCCCCCCAGCCCCAAGCAGCTCCTTGCTGGGACAAGGAAGTGCCAGGAAAAACTTTGATTCTGAGCAGATGGAGAGCAAAATCCTGGACATTTGTCGATATTTAAAAAAGCCCCTCCTGGACAGAGATGGGAGGACCCAGAAAGAGGATATGTCCAGGAAAACCCAGATGTATGGCAACCCTACGTAAATCAACCCAGGTAAGGCTGACAAAAACAAATCTGGCTGGAAAACTTAACCTTAGGGACTGAGACTGGGATTCAGTGTAGTAGAATGACCAGAGCCCCACTATCTTAAAACGCCCTTATGCCTATTAACCAGTGGAGAGGATTTATAATGCCCATTTAGTCTGGGGTTAAATTGGATAAAGGACTTAGCTGGAAAAGGAGCTTTATGCTTTATTATCCTACTAGGCTGGTATTGGATTGGAAGCAAGACTGACTGGCTGACCAGACCTTACCGATGAAAACTCAGAAACAACAGTCCTTGATGGAGTTATTATAACTGTTATTAGTTAAATTGTTATAAATGTTTCATAATATTAAAACACTATTCCCAAACATAAAAACACAGCACTAATAATTAACAATTTTTATGAAATCTTATTCATTAACTATTTCATTAAACACCGATGAAATTTTTCATGAAATACATGAAAAATTACGCTATGCCTAAGGAAACCATAACAGCAATTATAATATAAATATGTTTAAAATAGAAATTAGCTCCTTTAGAACAGTCCTTCCTGAGATGTTCATTTCCCACGCGTGACAATAGACATAAAATGTTATAGTAATGTTCATGACATTTACTAGTAACATCCATGCAATACTAAACACAGCAAAAAGAAAGCATCACAACCACAAGTTCGGCATAATCTTTAAACTTATCCTTAAACTAGGACCACAAGGCTTGACTAATCATATGCTCTCCCTGAAGTACACTTTGGTGAGAGTGTCCTGCTGGCTTCACATGATGTTTTGAAAGTCTCCCAACTGCCTCCTTCAGTAAGACTCCCTTGGTCTCACAGAGATAGGTGAGCAGGCAGCTATAACATGAGACCAGCACTGTAGAGTAGCCTCCAGCTTTCATGAGACAGCACCATCTCCCTTTTAGTCTCCCACTGAGCACTCCACTGTCATCCTGCAGTTGCTAGGCAATTGTTAAATGTTTCCTTTCCATGATCCAGTTATCTAATAACAAGTTTTATCAGCCAGGGAAGTAGAAGATAACACAGATCTCCCAGAATGATGGGGAATTTCAACACCATTAATATCAAGGGTGACTGCAATTTAGGACGTTTTCATCAGGCAAACACATAGAAAAATAGGCCTGGAAGGGACCTAAAAGGTCATCTAGTCCAGCCCCCTTCTTAAGCGGGGATCATCCCTGTCTAAACCATCTCAGACAATTGTTTATCTAGCTTTCACTTAGGGCCAAATCCTATTCAACTTCAATTGTAGTGATTCTCAGCTAGGGTGCTATGAGGTCCTTTTAAGGGTCTGATGCAGTGCTGGGCAATATTAACAGTTAGTGAACACCTGCACGTGATTCATAAGATAAACCCAGAAATTTCAAATAGGAGTCCATAGAGTCAAAAACGTTCTGACCTGTTGTTGCCTTTTTTACTTCTTTCCACAGAAGAATTGCTCTGTTGTTTTTTCAGTAGTCAAAAAATGGTTGATAGCTAAAAACTTGAATTTTCCAAGGCGTCCTTGGAGTCTAAAAAGGTTGAGAATGACTGGCTTAATTGTTCCTTTTACATACAAACGTAGATGCATAAGTGGTTTTTCTGTTACCAGAATTTAGAATTTGCTTTCACTTATTGGCACAATAAAATGCCTGGTAGGCACACGCCTGTCTGTGAGTTCCCAAAGCATGGCTCTGATAAAATCATGGCTGGAGGATCATCAAAGGCCTGCCCCTGTTTTGGCCCAGTAGGCAGATGACCTGCCCAGGGAGTGAGAGACTTAAACTTTAGGCTCCTTTCACCAAGTGGTGGTGGGGAGGGGAGGGTTGAACCTGCATCTCTCATTTCCCAGTGAAGGGCTGTAACCAGCAGGTCATGGTCTAAGCATTATCCAGAGCAACATCCAGTCCCCTTCCCACGGCTGGCCTATAGGGCAATGAGGAAGGGCAGCAGGAGGCAAGCAAGCTGAAAGGATTGTGGCTCAATGAGACAGACACACCTAAAAAGGAATGAGGCCTGAGCTCAGGGCCTTGGTCCTCCCCTGAGTGGCTTGTCTGTATTGTTTATCTAACAGTGACTGGATAAAATGGAGAGAGAGTAGTGCGGTAGCTTCTACACAAAGCGGTTTATTTTCAACCACACTTTCAGCTAGTTCTTCCACCTGGCTGAAACATGTGTGGCCACAATGGTGTCTTCTGAGCATTCTCAGAAGTCAAAGGTCGAAATAAGATATAAAGCTTTCATAAGAGCCCCAAATGCTATTTTTGCAGCTACAAAGGGATGCATGAGTAGTACTCAAGCATGCAATAATGAAATAGGGATTGGCTCTTGAGAACTTCCAATGAGAGATCCCACAACCTCTGTAGGTAATCTGTTGCAATACCTAACAACTCTCATAGTTGTAAACTCTTCCTCATAGCCATCCTAAATCTCCTTTTTGCAATTTCTGCCTATTACTATTTATCCTGTTGCCTGTGGACACAGAACAAGAGCAAACCTATTTATTTTCATGAAATACAAGTCTTATGTTCTTAAAGATCCTCACATCAAGAACCTTTAGAAATTCCTTGTGGCAGTGTTGTTTAACCTGTCATAGTGATCAGACAGGCCTTGAAGCTCAATGGAGATGTACTTTAGAGGCCTGGCATGTAGACAAAGAGGAGGAATATGAGTTTCTTTAATTGTCCCCACTGAACTTTGGGACTCTGCAGCCTGCCAAGCCATCGATAACCTCCTGAGGTTTGGGAGGACTTAGAGAGCGCACACTGACATCACCTCTGTATAGCAGTGCAGAACTTCATCACAGTAGCTATAACTGTCTACCTGGTTCACTTTCAGCTGGTGTCAGCTAGGGTTGGTAAATGTCCAGATGGTCATGACCACCTGAATAGTTAGAACAGTGATTCTCAGCCAGGGGGTCAGGGCACCCTGGGGTGCTACCAGATCCTTAGAAGGGTGCTGCTAGATGTGATGAGACAAGTGAGGTGTGACGGGATAAACAGATAAGCTAAGCAGATAAGCACAGGCTCAGGCTTATCTCTGCCTGGCTGATCCCCTACTCCTGCTGCCCAGCAACTGTGTAAGGAGGCAAGCACTGCAATATATAAATTAGTTTTTTAATCTGGGTTCCACTCCAATTCACAGAAGTTATGGAGAGGTGCCTTGAATCCAGTGAGCGGTGCCCCCAGTCCAAAAAGGTTGAGAACTAGTGAGTTAGACGATCTCTCATTTCTTTGCTGATGCTTTAGTTTAATGGTGAGCTCTGAGCAGATCTCCAGGAAAGCGCCCTTTGTCATCCTAAATTTCTGCAGCTACCAGTGGGCTTTCAGGGGACTAAGTGCTTCCCAGCATGCATCCAGCATTTTGTGAGAGAATTTCTGAGCAATAGTCATAGTACACTAATCAGAATAAGGAGTTTATAGGATCTTTCTGTGAATAGGTAACATCATCTCCTGACAGATTTGCTCATTTAGCACTTAATAATTAACAGAACATTGCTTTAATATAAATGAGTATATATAACATAAGCTCAAGGCCAGTTTACTGGCATAAGAAAGAGCCATTGGTTAATGAATCCCATTCATCTAGTTATGTAAATAAAGAGCCCTGTGTTTATAGCCACATTATAGCACTCTCTTTAGATTTTATTTTTCATTTTGTGAAGGTGTTTCTGTTGAAAATGAGGATTTATTTTAAAATAGACAGCACATTAGGGAACATATTGTAAACTCCCTATTCTCCCTTGTCATCACTTATTCAAATGAATATTCTCCCCAAAGTCAAAAGGACTACTGGGAAAAGGCCTCACAACCCAAATAATTATGACAAGCACTACACTGAACATAACTAGCGGTAACATTTTGCTACTAATTTCATACTGTGATTCGTACTTCCCTACCCTATTGTTAGAATTATTATTGGGCTAGGCTTTGCACAAATATATAATGACAGTCTCTTTCCCAAACATCTTATGAAACCAGATAAAACAGAGAAGTGGGACAAAGCAATCTGAGATGGAGACTGGGAGAGAGGAGGTAACAATTCTTAGCTTGTCAGGAGCCAGGATCAGAACACAGATGCTTACAGTGCATGCGTGGAAGAGCTATGTTTTAAAGGGGAAACTTATTTCACGTATATCCATATTTTTTCCTTAGGAAGACATAAATGCTTCCAGGAAAACTATATCTGGAGAGATGATTTAACTAAAGCAGAGACATGTTAGCCTGAAGTCAGGAAGAAGCCATGATAGATTTGCATTTATAGACTAAGTCAGAGATGCATAGTATTAGCTTAACTAAAGCACCCACAAGAAATAAAAAAACTCAATTTCTTGATAATAACAAATCACCTGCTAATTCTGGTAAAAAAAAATGCCCCCCCCCCAACTGTATTTTATCCCTGCATTTATTACGGGAGATGTTAGGAGGCCTTCACCCTGCAATTGGATCTATGTGGGTAGATCCTTTTATTGATGCAGAGTCCCACTGAAGCCACATGTGGGTCTGATTATAAGACTGGTGCCTTAGATCATGAGCTTTCTTGGGGTAGGGTCAATTTTTTACTCCATGTCTGAGCACAACCCTTGCACGAGACTGCCATCTAAATACCGGTAACAATGAGGAGAGAGAGTTGTTTGACCTGGGAGGGAAACAGAAAGTTGTTAAAGTTTGTGAAAGTTTATGCAGTTCCACCAAGAAGTATCATTAAGAATGACTCATGCAGCTGCATTCAGTTTTTAATCCTTGTTGTCCTGTGCTAGTGTTTTTCTGCTCTTAGCACTGTCAATACAGTGGAGCATGTTCATGGATGATGATAATCCTGCTGATTGGCTTTAGCCTCCTTGAATTGTGACCATCTTTGTGAGGTATATCATGCTACAGAGCATTTATAGACATGCGAAGCAGGTCCTGTTTAGTGCAGTTGTTTTTCACACTAGCACTGTGTGGGTAGACAAGACTCTTGAACAATCCGTAATTATACAGTGTCACAGTTGAAGAGGTTACAAAGAAGTAAATTTGTAGTTGGTATTAGCGGGGATATTTTTAACAATACTTGCTCTATGTCTAATGATGTGCATCTGTGTCCTCTGTGGGCAATCTTCCTTTGATAATATAAAAGGAGGGCGATGGGGAATAGTGAAACATAATAAGAGCTGCATAGACTTCAACAGAATCAGTATCTGCAAATGAACACCTGACATTTGAACTCTCTCATACCAATGTTGCCCCCGTTGGTGCCAGTGGGAGCTTTGGCATTGACTTAAATGGAGCAGGATTAGATGCTAGCTGTTGATTGTCTTCTGGAGAGATGGCAGTTTCCCAACATCATATAATCATTGTATTCAGAAGCAGGAGAGTCTGATTACATTTTCTGGTCTCAACCTGATGTCATGAACAGGTCTGGGGGAGGCATAACTATTATTCAATTCTTTGTGGCTATATGGGAGAGTGGGAGGATCCCAAAACTTTTTCTGCTGCAACGTGCGTCATAGTATGGAAGAAAATCACTGATCTACATCATCCATATGCCTTTGATGTGTTGCTGTCTATCATGTATCACTCTTTTCTAGTCAAATTCTGAGCTTGTCAGGAATACAGAAGAGCCTATTATGGACAATATGCATGTCTAATATTATGAAATTGCCCTGTGCTTATACCATCTATAGACAAAGAAGATATATTTAAAACAATGAAATAAGGGTTCAGTGATCATTTTATTTTTTTTGTTGCGAAGTGGAAAGATCCATTAAAAAGGCATGATTTATGTTATATACTAGGACTTGATATTCCATTGCTGAAATAGTTAATCTAGTGAATTGGCAAGTAATTAAACATCGCTGTTACTTATTTGCACTCCAGTAGCACCCACAATGCCCTATATATTGTCCAAACACCCGTTATGATGGAATCTGTGCTACTGTTAAAACCTACGTTAGGCCTGATCCTCAGCAGATATAAATAGAGTATCTCTGCTGTCTTCAATGGAGCTATGCTGGTTTTACATCAGCTGATGGTTCAGCCTTGAATACTGAGGATGTGAATCGGGCTATTTTTTGGATTCAGGCTATCCTTTCACTGAGTCCGTTCCTTGAATTAAGCTATCCCTTTACTCCCTCACTACTCAAAATAGTCAGCAAATCTAGTCTTTGGAAACAATAGTAGCTACATTCAGTTCTCTGCACATCACAGTGCAAAGCCTGAACTTCTTTGTATGTAATGGTAGCCCCTGACTTCTATAACGTTGCAATGAAAACAGTAGTGGTTTGTTTATAGCTTTGTTGGGTCGGGGGGAAGAGGGAGGACAGTGAAGGCACCAAAACAAGTGAGGCTGCAAAAAACCAGCAGGAAGCACAGACCTGGATTTGTTTCTAAAGCTATTTGGAGACTTCTCAAGGAATACTTATACATTTGTTTGTGTTTTCCTTGCCACACACTTCCTGATAGCATAATGGCTTTCCCATTCTGGTGATATGCTAGTACCACCTGCACAGTACGATAGCCATAATCAGGGCAGAGGCAAGGGAGCAGTGGGGTGATCCACTCCTTGAAACAGCCTATGCTAAAAGCTGTTTTCTGTGTGAATAAGAAGTCAGAGGCCATATAGGAGACAACAGATGGATCTGGGGTTTTTTCTCCCTCCATTTCTGTAATAGTAGCCACAGGAATGGATTGAAATTGAGCTCCAACCCCCTGGCCCTGTCGCAGTGTGGAGGAATTATGCTATCCCCCCCAGCTATAGGCACTGTGTTGTTACTATTTCTGTCTGCCCTTTGCTTTATTTTTCTGGCTTTGAGTTTTTTCCCTTGAATAAATGCTGCCTCTGTGTTTGGGCCAAGTGGGTGCAAGGGATGCAGTGGAGCTGAGTGTTTTTTGTGAAAAGCAAGGGGGAGTTGGTCTTTTTTCCTGACCTACCTCAGTGTATATTCCTGTTCTCTTCCCAGCCCTTATCAGTGTGGTTGCCTTTTTCTATCTGTTTCTCATAATTTAATCAAATGTATCAATCATCCTTCACATTTCCCCCCTCTTTGTTGTTTTTCCCCCTGGTCATTTTACATGGCAACATGCCCGCATCATACCTCCTCTTGTCTTACGCTTCTGTCATGTGAATGAACCAATTAACAATGGAAGGAGAGGATGAGAAACCCTCTGCAGCAATCCCACAGATTCTCAGAATAATTTGGAGCAGATTTCCTGTTCAAAAACACAACACCCCACAGATTTATTTTAGCTCCTTTGCACTCTGCATTTTGCTTACGTCAAGAGCTGGCTTGCTTCTGTACGGCTGCCTTGCCATGCAGATAATTGCCACACATTCTTTTGTACCGCTGCCACCACCTACAGCATCGTGCATATTATTGTTTGAGAATGTACACAGGTTAGGAACAATCTCCCTCACTCTAGACACAAGAATAACAGCACTTTGATATTAAGGGTCTCCTAGGAGCAGGTGAAAATCTGACATCATCCCTGAAAATCAAACGAAGCAAATACTCTTGTGTTTCTACCTCCTCTTCCAGATCATTAGCAAAGATGTTAAATAAAACTGAGCTCTCTCTGTGACAGTTCCATCCTGTTCTCACAGGCCATCACCTACCCCCCCCCCACCTTGAGCAGTGTCATTTATCATTACCCTTTGTCTACAGCCGCTCAGCTAGTTGTCATTCCATGTGACAATGCCCATATTCAAGCTGTATGAATTTATTTTTCAAGGAATGCTTCTTCACAAGAGTAAGGATGAGTTGCTTCATTGAGGTCCAGCTGTACTGTAGCATTCAGGGCCTCCTCTTCACTGACCATCGCATTTGTGATTCAATGCTGGGCATGGTTTCTATATTTTAGAGAAACTGCTGTTATTGCCGACGAGTCTATGATCTTCCTTGTGGCTTTCTTTTCTATTTACTATTCATTACGTTTTATTACTAGCAGAGAATTTCTCAGGATTTCTCTCTTTTTTTTTCTTTTTATGGTGGGTTTCCTATCTAGACCCAGGGACATGGTATTTACCATCCCGCAGCAGGCCTGTGGTCCATCTAGTCCAGGGCTGGGCAATTATTTTGCCTAGAGGGCAGCTTAAGGAGTTTTGCTGAGCTGTCGGGGGCCGCATGGGTAGCCCCACCCCTTGACAGTTGCCCGGCCCCCTGGTCACTATCTTGGGACCAGAAGTCCCGCCCCTAACCCCTGACCTTTGCCACAGTCCCCCCCTTTGCCCCCTGGAAATACTCCTTTTGGGTGTGGAGGGTTGCCATCTTGGAACCAGAAAACCCCCCAAAATATACACTAAAAGTCAAACACCTACTATAATATATTTTAATTTTATTACAAAAATATTTTTTCATGATTTGTGTTTGCGTAGTATATATAGAGATGATTGCATAATAACTCAAAAATTAAGTTTCACTTTTGTATATTGTATGTAGATAGTGTGGGGTGTGGTTGGGGGTGGCGGGGTGTATGGTGGAGTGTGGGGGCTGTGTGGGAGCAATAGGGGTGTGTGTGCACATGGTGGGCAATAGGGTATGTTGGGGGTGTATATGAGGGGTGCTTGTGGGGGCAGGGTAGGGTGTGTGGCTTTTATGGGGTGTGAGGGATCATGGCAGTGTGTGGGAACTGCACATAGGAGTGAGGATCGCAGCCCGCCCTGGCCAGCTGGATCGCAGAGGCTCTGCGCAGCACACATGCAGTTCCTGCTGGCTGCCTTCCCTGCCCCTGCTGCAGAGGTCGCAGGACTGCACCGGAATTGGAGGGGAGCCCTGCCCCCTGCTTCCCCATGGAGTACCAGGACCAGCAGCAAGGGGTGGGGAAGTCAGCTGGCTCCAATGCATGGGACTTCCCTCCAGGGCCACGTGAGTGTGGGAGCTGCACATGCACCCCAAGCAGCCCCCATGATAGAGGTGACTTGGCCAGGCTGAGTTCCTGGCTCCTGTGTGCAGTGCTGGCCGGAGCCACCTACTGCTGGGTGCCAGCGCCTGCATTAGGCATGAGCACCCACTGCCTGCTGGTGCTTCTGCTGCCACCAGTGGGGGATGTGCACCAAGCTTGGGAGAGTGTGGGGGGTCTCCACACCCCACCACGATCCCTCACACCTACATGGTGCCCACCTGAGCTGCATGCTTCTGCTGCTCCTCCTGGGCACAGGCTCTATACTGCCACCAGCCCCAGCCCCATGCTCCCTATCCCCGCCCAGCTGCAGCTCCCTCTGCCCTGCTGGTTCACTGCCTGCTGAAGGAGTGAGCGTGATGCCGGGGAAGCCGAGCAGGTCTCCTGGGGCAGCTGCAGCAGGAACAGCAGCAGCCCTGCCTGGAAGCTGTGCGCTGGCTGGACTGGGCCCTTCGGAGCAAGGCATAATAGGGCAAGTTGGGGGGGGGGAGTATATGTGTACCCCTCACTCCCGCCCTTGTGGGTGCAATTAATTGGTGGATCCCTGTGGGCCAGATGAAAGTGCTTGGTGGGCCAAATCTGGCTTGTGGGCCATATTTTGCCCACCTCTGATCTAGTCCAATAACTTGGTGTCTAGCGCCAGCTGCTTCAGAGACAGATCTCAGAAGTGCATAGCAGTTTACTATGGGCTCTGACAGCAGAAGGTCTAAATACAGACCCTATTACATTTGTGGAATAAGGACACCTATCTGACAATGTTAATTTTGGCTGACTTCAGGAATGGAACAATTCAGTAAGTCTTAGAACCAGTCAGCCAAATGGAGTTCACAAAATGGAGGTCAGATTGCTCTAAGTTGTCTTTAAAAAAAAAATTCTCTCTCAGATTCTTTTAGCCACAATTAATATGTCAACTCTCTATAGTACATATTTGCCCCATTACCAGTTGGATCTGAGAAGCTCTGAGGGTAATGTATTTAGCTCAGAACAGATCTCCATTTTTCCACGTGGGGAACTGAAGCACAGAGATTGATTCATAGATTGGAGAGTCGGAAGGGACCATGAAGGATCATCATGTCCAACCCTCTGCTCCAGGCAGGAAAGAGGACCGAGGTCAGATGACCCCAGCCAGGAGCCTAACTAGCCTCCTCTTGAAAACCTCCAAGTTAGGTGATAGCACCACCTCTCTTGGCAGCCCGTTCCAGACTCTGGCCACCCTTACTGCGAAAAATTTCTTCCTAATGTCTAACTTGAATCTACTCTCCACTAGTTTGTACCCATTATTCCTAGTTACTCCTAGGGGTGATTTGTCTTGATTAGAGCGTGGACTAGAATCCAGGTTTTCCATCTCTCAGGGGAGTAGTGCAACCATAGGATACCCTTTCTATGAGGACCCTAGACTACACACTCCATTGCTCATCTTCAGTGCTATGGTAGCTATCACAGGGAGGTCTGTTTCTATAGGAGGGAACGACCAGGTCTGTTGAATGAGCTCAGCTGCAGGGGTTTTGGATAGGCAGGAGGTGGCCAGCTAGGAGCTTTACAAAGCTGTAAGCAGAACAGCTTGCTACAAGGAGAGACCAGACTACTGTGCTGGGGCCAAGAGCCAAAGGGCTCCTTAGTGCCTGGGACAGGGGAGAAGGGTTTTATTTTTTTCTGGTTTATTTGTTGGCTTGTTTAATGCCTAAAGACTGTGTTACTCGAGAGGAATGGCTGGGGAGCTCCTCAGGGAGCAAAGCCTGGTTAGGCATCCTGCTTACAGTAGCTTATCTTATTAACTAATGTTGCTTGTTGTACAATCCTGCCCTTTTTCTCTTTACTGTGCATACATGTGTACACAGATGCTTAAGTATAGTAATGCTCCTTTTTAAAGTTTGTGTGAGGTATTGCTCTTCATGCAAGCAAGATGTCCTCTGAAGCACTGAGCGGTGCACAAGATTCCCTCTACAAGGAGCCACTCGGTCAGAGCTAATGCTTCATAGCTTACGTGGTAAACTTGCTGTGGCCAGCAGCAGCACCATCAAACATACCACACCCAGGCTGCCTCCAAACCCAAAGCAGTGGAGCCATGCCTGCTCTGCATTTTGGGTGGGCTAATTAGCACTGAGAATTGGCACTGCCAATTAACTTGCCTCAGCCAAAGCCCTGCCTAGACACAGCTATGCTACTTCTAATTTAGCGGGCAACCTGCACAGAGCCACACAATGCGCTTCAGGGTACTGCTGCCGTGCCTGGTAAGTCTAGTCCATAGACATGGCCTGCATTTGGGGGGTCACCATAGCCCTGCAGGTTGTGCTGAAATGTAACTCAAATAACCTTCAGAAGCTACTACTGCAGTGGCAGTGAGTGGCTCTTGTTGTGTGGTAATCTCTACCCACTCTGCAGTAATCTCAGAAGTTTTAGTGATGGTGATAGTGGTGCAGTCACAGTATTCTGCACTGTTCTTGAAACGGGGGAGAAAAAAGCACGTACCGAGAGACTAGGAGCAACTGCAGATTGCTGTGGAGGAACAGTTTGGAAGAATCAAGCTGTACCAAGGCTAGGGATAGATGTTGCCAGATGAAGTGGATCAGCTGGGTGGGGATGTCTTGGCCCAGCTGATCTGCTTCATTGTCAAAACGCTTTGCCTGTTGTCCTGCCTATTGCTCTTACAGGACAATGTAAGATGTCCTGTAAGAGCAATAGGACATGTCGCCATTGTCCTGTAACAATGGCGACATGTTCCCTGCTTCCCTTGGCAATCTTCGGGGCAGATCTCAGAAGCAGGAAAGCAGCGTGGAAAGCTCTGGGGATCAGCCTGAGAACCTGAGAGTCCTCTGCTAGGGAGTGTGAAGTCCTAAACAGACAGACAGTCTCCTCTACAGTACACTTAAGCCTACACATGGCTAGCTCCATCCTAGCACTGCTAACAGTCCCTATTGCTTGCTTTAATCCCTAAAAAAGCACCACAGGCACCTATACATGAGTGCAGAGGTTGCTCCAATGTGTTGGAATTCTATTAATTCTGCAAATTCATCGAAGCTGGAGTGTGGCAATTACTGCGCTCCAGCAGCCCCCTGCATCTCATGTATCAGCATCCCCATGCTTAAAAATGGTGGCAGGGGTGCTCGAACTGAAGCTCATCAAACAAGCTCTAGTTCAAGGACCCTGCCACCATTTTTAAGTGCAGGGACACTGATACATGAGCCACGGCAGCACTTTGAGAGCCGCTTTAATTAAAGTGCTGCTCCCCCCTACTCCTGGAGCATGTGTAAAAATGCCCCATGGACTCCAAACTCACTGCTTCATTCTGTTGACATTGTTGGGTGTTTTGCCATTGACCTCAGTAAGTTCAGGATGCTGCACTATATTTATGTTTCAGATGTAAATTATTATACTTAAATTCCTCTGGTACATTTATGGATGGGAATTTCGAGGGCTATTGGTGGTGGTATTTTGACTTCAAAATACCAGGGAGCAGGTATTACCAGAGAGCAGGGTGACCCCGAGTACTGTCAAGTGCTCCTACATGTATGTCTAAAATGTGTATGTTCATGGGTGGAGTGCTGGATGGATAGTGCACAGAGAGGAGGCCATGACTGGGGGCACTGGCCTAAACATTGACCAAGGGCCTGTAGACAAACAGGCTTTGGAAAGACTGTTGGAGGGTCCAGAAGAGCAGCTGCTACTCTGCCCTTGGTCTGGAATTTCACTCCAGCAGACCTTAGAAATTTTGGAGAAGAGTAACTCCCCTGTTGCAGACTTCCCAATTGCTGGGATGCCTAGCAGACAGGCTCAGGGACTGGAATCCTGCTCAGAGCTCAGCCAGCTCAAGGGCTGAATTGCATTAGTGGCAGAGATTTAAGGCATGCCTGTTGGTGAAGAATACTTCCTTGCATGTGTGACTTGTCATGTAAACAATAGGTAGCACATCCCAATCTACATCAACGTAGCTGTCATAAAATGGGCCTTGCCCCAACACAAAATTAAATTTATAATAGATTTAAACTGGTGCAAATCCAAAGTGCAGCTATTTAACCCTAGGTTGTATTAATTTACTTCCAGGCCCTTGAGCTGGTACACAACTAACTTGTTAATAATAGAAATGAGCTGGTTCCAGGAGAGGTATAAGCTAGAGTTTGGGGTTTGAGTTTGATACTGTGGCGAAGTGTGGCTCCACACATAGCCACAGTGCTAGGTTCCCCACTTGCCTTTGGGCATGCCCCTCACCTGACTCACCTGCCACACCTTGTTCTTAGTTAATTAATAGTTGTTAATTAAGGCGGGAAGCTGCCCATTTTATGCCCCAATGCCAGGAGGCACTATCTGTGGCTCTGAACCTCCCCTACACTGCAGCCCATGCCTCGCAGATGGCATCCAGATGTTTACAGTGCTCCCGGCCTACAGCCAGACCAAGCTTAGGCCACACTGTCAGGCCTCAGTCATACACCCATTCATACCGCCCTCCTCTCATTAGGGAGTCACTCCACCCTCTCTCACAGGGTCTCTTTCATACATCAGTGACTCATCTTGCCTTGCTCCCTCTTGGAGTGGGCCCCTTAGGCCATAGGCTTAGCTAGTCCATCCCTTGGGTGGCAGATGTACCATCCTTTGGGCCTCTCCCGCGACCCTCACCGGGGTAGTGGCCAGCCAGTTCCCCAACCAGGTCTAAGCTTACTTCTGGCCCCTTCTGGAAGCAACTGATATGATATGATATGAATCTATAAATGTACCGGGGCCTTAGCCCTCTGATTCTTCTCCCCCCCACACTGGGGTACTTCATCTCCACCCCCTTTCTGGGGCTACCCCTCACCAGGGGCTCCACACTGCCCCCCTCACTCGGGACCACAGTGCTTTGCTCCCCGGTGGGCTCAGGTGGCCGTAGCCACGCCTGGTCCCAACTTACCCTCTCGGGGTCTTGCACCCCCACAGGGCTCAGGTGGCCACAGCTGTGCCTGGTCCCCAACTACCTCCAGTGTTCTGCAACCCACCCGAAGGTGAGGGCTGGGGTTAAGGCGCCCCTACCCACCTTTCACTAGGGTGGTAACTGGCTTGGCATTTCCTGGGGGCTCCCATCCCACTGGGAGCCCCACCAGGCCACCCACTCCCGGCAGGGTGCAGTTTTAGGTCATACCCAGGACCAGGAGCCTCCTGACCCCCCCTACAGCTCCTCCCTTACCTCCAGGTTGGAGCCTCACAGCCAGGCAATGTTGCTGCCTGAGCTGCCAGCTGCGAACTGCCCTGTTTATATGGGTGGCCAGAGATCTCAAATGGCCACTGCAATCAGGCATCTGCGGGCTGTTTGGCTTAGGTCTTAAAGTGGCAGGCACCAACCGTGCCCTGCCACAGATACCAAATGGACACCAGGTTCAGGTTTTATCTGCCAATGGACGAAGGAGATAATGAACTGGAGACTGTAAGTTTAATGGTCTTTCTAAAATCTTTTAACCCTAAATTGAGAGAAGCTGCTGAGAAAAACCCCAAGTAGTATAGTGCAGGTAGCTAGAGATGCCAGATGAACTGACTGTGGTGACAAAGACAAAGTGGAATTTTCCCCCTAAACAATGGTGGATGAAATCCTGACCCTCACCAAATCAATGATAGATTTAGCACTGACTTCAATGGATACAAGAACGAATGAATGTATGAATAAATCACACGGTAATGGGAAAATGGTAAAAAAGTTGCTTGCTTGTAACCCTCAATAAGAAACTTCATTAGAATAAGGAGAAGCCTTGTTAACCCTGCTAAACTACTGCCAAGATCCTTTCCTAACCACCCTGCCCAGCATGACTTTTAACCATATATTTAAAGATACAGTGCATGTACCCTTACAGGACAGGGTCTTTTATCATTTGGGGTTCTGGCATGCTCAGATAAAATAACCTGGATAATTTTTCTGCTGTTCATATTTTTTGTGCACGGAGCTCTGATAGCACAATACTAGGCATAAAAAAAAAAATCATGAAATATTTAAGACAGTAAAAAAAAGAATCCATTTTAATTGTTTTTCTTTTTGGTTGTTTGTTTACTTTGATCCTTTTTTAAGGCTGGCACAAAAGGCTAAAATGTCCTTTTTTGTGTGTTATATTTGAAACCTTACATTCCAGTACACTGTGTTATTCTAAGCCAACCCTGCATATAAGTCAGTCTCACATTTTCAGGTTCAATACTTTCCCCCTAAATATCAATTGATATCCACAGTTGAAGACCTTGAACTGTTATTCCCCTTCCAAAGTCCCACAGGAGAATCAGGCAACCCAGGAAGGCTTAAATATACTAAAATAGTAAAATAAAAACTTCCCTGAAAAAAGTTATGACTTGGTATTTTTATTGCGTGCATGAAAATACTGCAGGTACAAAAGTCAAGACTGGAGGGGGCCCTGTTATAAGTCAATCCTATGTATAAGTCAAATGAAGTTTTATTCTCTTCTGGAGGAAAAAGAAGATAGATTTATAATTGGATTGTTACAGTAACCACTTGTATCCAGGAGCTGGGGTTTATGAAAAATCATGAGTTGGCAATGCTGATCATCTGCTGAGAATTCATGGAGGAGAATAGCTATTGTTAGGAGACTATAACCAAATGTGTATCAGGAATGAAAATGAGGCCCTTTCTAGGCTCAGGTCTAGGCATTCAAATGCAAATGCCCTCTCTTATCTGTTATCTTACCAAAATAAAAGTGGGTTCCTTTGTGATGCTTTTGGTTTTTTGCCTCTCTCAATAATACCTTTCATTCACACTGATACAATGTTCTCATCCAAAATCTGTTACCTATTGTAGTTTCCTGAGCCATTCCATTTGCTACATTTACTGACACGTAGCCACCTCTAGAATTTTGTAGCTTTCAACAGGTCATTGCAAGCAGACATCTGAGGGCAGGTATTGAAAATGGTAGCTAAAACTACCCAAGAGTTTGGATTGAACAGAATACTTAACTTGAAATAATTTTTCGGCTCCTTAAATTACTGATAATTAAAAACAATTTGCATAGATCCAAACTATTTTTATTCCAACCCCCATCCTTCCACCTATATAATGAACTGAAAAAATAGTTGTTTACATTGAACTAACTTGAAGTTATAATTTATGATTAATGTTTTTTTTTAACTCATCCTGAGGCTTTCAGACAGTAGATGCTATATATAATGCAAAAAGATGGTGCTATAGTATTTTTCCCCTCAAGACAAGGACGCTGGCTCAGTATAGGTTCTGTAGGAGGGCTCTGCCTTCATTACTGCGGACATAATTCCTTTTTCAGCACACTGGGTGGATCTACATGTGTAATTAATGTGGCTGAATAAACTGTGGAGCAATTTGTGCTGCAATAAACTACTCTAGGGTGCAGCATCTACACATGTGCCCATGACAGCAGCAAATTGAGCTGGGGAGGAGCAGTTGAGACCAGGGTTGTTCCTACCCTGCTCTGCCCCCAGCAGCAGCCAGGGGAAGCTCCAGGCTCTGGCTGCAGCTACCCAGGTGCCAGCCCTGGGCTGGCAGGAGGCATAGGGGTCAGCCCCAGGCTCTGGCTGGTGGCAGCAGTGAGGCCCAGGGTTCAGGGGCAGCCCCAGGTTGGCAGAGGTAATAGAGGGTCAGGCCCAGGCAGCGGGTGGCTGCATCAGGTGGCAGAGAAACTAGTTGGGCCACAGGGCTCAGGCAGCTGTCAAGCCATGTGGCTAGGCAGCAGGCAGCAGTGGGGCTCTGCTGCTCTGGTGCTTTGCTTTGCAGCTGTAGGGGCAGCAAACTAAAACTCCTCGAAAGAGATTTAGTTTGCTGTGCCCCAAGTCATTTAAGGTGCATTACACCACAGAATTTCCTACAGTGGTTAGAATAAATGTGCAATACGCCCCTGAGGGATGCAAACACCAGTGCATTAAAGGAATGCAAAAGCATTCAGCCCACTTGAAAGTGTCATGTACACGTGCCTCTCATTTTGTCCACACACAACCTATGGGGAAACTTTTACTATCTTCAGTGGATTTGGAATCAGATTCTCCAATGAATAACATAGCTTGACAGATATAGATGCATTGTGGAAGCAATGTAGCCTAGCTTGCTTAATGCTGCATATGTTAACACAAGACTCTACATTGCCATAGCAATGAACTATGGAGACGTAGCTCATCGCTATGGCGACATAGCATCGGAGGGAACTAACTACGATGTTGCCACTATTGTGCAGTAGCAATGAGCTACTGTGCAGTAGGGTTGGAAATGACCCATACACCACTGGGATGGCACAGTATCGGTGGGAACTGTGCACTCCATTTAGTACTTATTAAAGCAAGTACTAAATGACTGTGCAGCACCAACTGCGCAGTGGGGCACACATGTAGACACAGCCACTGGATATGTCAATGTGTGCATGATGCAGGACCAGTTTACTTGTGAGTAAACTACTTGTGAGTAAACACTCCTGGTCAGGCATCTACATGTACAGGGAAGTGGGAGCAGATTTGCTGTTCATGGCAGCAAACTACTCCCGCTTCCTGGGGCTTTGCAATGGGCCCCTGCTGCCACTAGGGGGAAATGGAGGCCCTGGTCACAGCTGCCTGGGGCCAGAGGCCATCTTTAAAAGCCAGTCCTGCACCCTGCTCCCTGGCCAAGAGCAGCATGCGCAGCATGGGGGCAGCATGCGGCATGCGGCAGCTCTCTCACTGCAGCCTCTGCCTCCCTGCACTATAGCTGTTCCAGCCCCTGCCCCTGGCAGCAGCACCCAGCACCCCAGGCTCCTGCTGGCCACTGTGCTTACCCTGCTGGCACACTGCACTAGCTGCCAGCTGGACCACAGTGGTCTGTGCCCTGCCAGCTCTCCCACATGCAGTGACCAACTGCCTGGACCCATTTCACAATCCCAGTGCTGCCACTGCAGTGCAGCTGCCACCTGGACTCTGTTCTGCTGGCTGGACTCTGGCAGGGATGATGACGATGGGCTCCAAGATGCCACCACTGGGGTCATCCTCACTTTCTTGGGCCTCCAACCTTGCTGCCTGTGGGCCTGCCAGGCTAGCCAGGACTGGTGGCTGCATGCCATCCAGTGGACCTAGGATACTCCTGGAAAGCCGTCATCCTGGAAGGCCATCTTCAGTGGTGTACCCCAGGGATTAGTGCTTGGGCCCATGTTTTTTAATATCTTTATAAATGACTTGGGGGAGTAAATAGTGCAATGATTTAGTTTGCGGACGATA
>NW_005841905.1:2744746-2759851 GCF_000455745.1 Alligator sinensis
AGGAATGTCAGAGCACAGGTCAAGAATTCAGGATGACCTTGACAGGCTTGTCCTATGGGCTGAACACAACCAGGTGAGGTTCAACAGGGACAAATGCTGGGCCCTTCATCTGGGTAGGAAGAACCATCACCATAGCTATACGATAGGTGGTGGTCCACTGGCTGGCACTGCATCCAAAAGGGACATAAGGGTGACAGTCAACCAGAAGGTGAATATGAGCTACCGGTGTGACAAAGTCACCAACAGAGGAAATAGAGCTCTGGTGTGCATCAGCAGATGTGTCTCCAGCAGATCCAGAGACGTGCTCCTCCTCCTCTAATTGACACTGGTGAGGCCACAGCTGGAGTACTGTGTCCAATTCTAGTCACTGCACTTCAAGAAGGATGTGGACAAGCTCAAAAGGGTGCAGAGAAGGGCCACCCACATGATCAAAGGCCGGGGGGACAGGTCCTATGAGGAGAGACTTTGCAATCTGGGGCTGTTCAGCTTGAGCAAAAGAAGGCTGAGAGGCGACTTGATAGCTGTCTACAAATATGTCAAGGGAGAACACCAGGACCTAGGTGAGCATCTTTTCAGAACCCCCCTTCCCCGGGAAGACGCAGACTAATGGATATAAGCTAGTTGAGGAAATGTTTCGGCTGGACATAAGGAAAACTTCTTTTCTGTATGGGTAACTAGAATCTGGAACATACTTCCAGTGGAGAGGTGGTGCAGTCACCATCTCTCACAGTTTTTAAGAGGAGGCTGGACAAATACCTCGCTGAGCTCCTTTAAGCCCAATTACTTCCTGCCCATGGCAGGGGATTGGACTTGATGATCTTATAGGTCCTTTCTGGTCCTTCTTTCTATGATTTCTATGATGAACGGTGGTTGAAGGCATTCAGGATGACCTGGGCCACCTTCCCGGACCTCCTGGAGCAGCTCTGTCCACACCTGCAGGACACCGCCATGCAGCTGCCTCTCCCCACAGACACCTGGCTAGCCATCGCACTGCTCAAGCTAGCCATGCCCGCCAGCCTCTGCTACATGGGCCACCTCTTTGGTGTGGGCAAGGCGACTACTGGGGAAGCCATCCTGGAGGTGTGTGGTGACCTCAAGAATGTTTTGGAGCCCACCATGCTTGGTGTGCAAGACCCCCTGGAGGTGGTGGCAGGGTTCAGTGCCCTGGGCTTTCCCCAGTGCATTGGGGCCCTGGACAGGACCCACATCCCCGTCACCTGTCTGCCCCGTGGTGACCACCCATACTACAGCTGAAGGGACTTTCACTGTGTTGTGCTTCAGGCCATCATTGACCACTGTGGTTCCTTCACCGCTGGCTGGGTGGGCAGTGCCCATGATGCCCATGTGTATTGGAACTCCACCCTGCCAGCCCTGGTGCAGAGCAGGCATTTTGCACCAGGGGTGCCAGACCCTCAGCTGGGCACCATTGTGGTTTCACCTATCCTCATCAGGGACCTTGTCTCTGCTCTTCCCCTGGCTTATGTGGCCCTATACCAGCCAGCTGGACCCCATGCCAGACCCACTTTAGCTGGTACCTGGGCTGGACCCTGGTGGAATGCACCTTCAGCTGCCTGGTGGAGTGCACCTTGTGGACTGACCACTTCCTCCTGCACTTCACATTGTAGCCTGTCTGGACTGCTGCCCATGGACCCCGCACCCCACCCTCTGCCCCCAGCACCACATTCACTCTGAACATTTCTCAGGAAAGCACTCACAACAAACAGATCCCTTCTCCCCTCTCCCTCCCCAATAATACAGTCCCTCCGCCACCCACCTCACTCACCTACAATAAAACACCCTCTTCCCCATGCAAACTATTTAAAATGTGGTTGGTGTGTGTGCCCCCCTGGGGTGGGGGGCTATGTGGTAGGGGCACCTACGGGCCAGAGCCTGAGGACAGGTGGCCTACATCTCAGCGTCTGGCCATGCTCCCATGGGTGCGTACACCGCGGTGAGTCCAGTGGGTGGGGTGCTCTCTCCGGGGTGATAATGCCTGCTGGTCCCTTGGTGTGGGTGGCTCCCCCTCTGGCAGCTGGTGGCCAGGACCAGCAGGGCTGACACGTGGTCCTGGCCCCGCTGCAGGCAGCTCTGGCTCCATGCCTGCTGGGGTGAGCAGCAGCACTGGGCCCCAGCAGAGGGGCTGAGTGGCAGGGGACCCAGGGCAGGGGCCGGGACAGGGGCTCCTGGATGGCAGAGGCAGCATTAGGCCTCCACCCAGGACTATGAGAGGCCATGCTGCTGGATAGCAGGTGGTTGTCAGAGGGCAGGTTGGGCTAGGGTGGGGGACAGAGCAGTGGGCCTCACTAAGGCTCTCGTAGGGCCTACACATGCTCATGCTGCACCCTGAACTCCCAGTCTGCTCAGTCCCACGTCTCTTTGTGCCAGCCCCATACCTCCTTGCACCGGTTCTGTGTGTCCTCATGGGCATGTCCTCCACCTGCCATCTGTCCTTCCAAGAAATGTCCTCTAGTTTCCACATCCATGTGCCCACCTTCTGGTCCTCTGCAGCCATCACCAGCTGGTCCAGGATGTGGGTCCAATCCTGGGTCCTCCACCTGTGGAGCTGGCGCATCCCCAGGGCCCTTGCTGTGGGTGGCAGCCCAAAGGCCGCATCCCAGATACCAACCACAGCCCTGTAAGTTAGCTGGGCAGGCCTGTGCTTAGGTAGCTGCTGGCAGAGCCCCCATCCCAACTCTTTCCCCAGGGGCCAGTGGGTGCTTGCTTGAGACAGCCTGCCTCCGTTGCCCCATTCCCAGGCTGGGCCAGGCCCCACTGCCCCCCTTCTCTTCCTGCAGCCCCACCAGTCTCCTGTGCTGCTGCCAAGTCCACGGTGCCCAGGTTGGCTGGGGGGGGAGGGAAGCGAAGCTCCCAGATGACTGGGACGAGGAGTTGCCCGAGCCCCCACCCTCCCTGCAGGGGGGGCTCTCTGGGGAGGTGCCCGAGGGCCAGCCTCCTCCAAGCCAGTGCTGCGCCCTGAGCATGCCCCTGCTGTGCATGTCCTGGGAACTGTGTGAGGTGCTGCTTGCATGGATCAAGGGGTACCTGACCCACTGCGACCTGCTGCTGTTGATTGCAATGGTACTCCCAGTGCACCTTCACACCTGGCACAGGATCCTGAGCTTCAACAGTGCAGGGGGCAAGCCTGGGCTGCCTCCTGAACCTCCACTGTCACCTGGATGGTTACCTGTGGCTGGGTTACATGTCCCTGTCCCCTACAGCCAAGGACGAAATCACCACTGGTACTGGCACAGGCTGCTCAGTAAAGTTTTGCACTGTCTCCTGCTTCCCTGCATGCTGTGGAGGCAGAACCTGGGGGCCAGGGGAGCGTTGTGAGGCTGGGCAGGGAGGAGAGGGTGGCCCGTGGCTGAGGTGGGGAGGGCCCTCCTCCCAGTGTGAGGCTTACCTAGTGGCTGGAGCTGGCATGCCTGGCAGTTTCGGTCAGTTCTGGCTGGTGGCAACAGCATGCAGCTCTTGGTGGATTTGTTGGGCAGCAGGGCATGGCGTGCAGGTGCTCAAGCAAGGCTCCCCGCCATGGGGGAGGAGCTGACACTGCTGGTGGCTGGTGGTGCCATGGCTGGCTGTGCCTCATGGCTCAGGCTGAGGCTGTGCAGCTGTTGGAGCTGGTGCTGGACTCCCCAAATTGCTGATGAAGGCTGGGGGCAGAGAGCTTGGTGGGACGGGCTGCTGGTGCTCCGAGGGGCCCTCCCCCGGTGACATGTTACCGTGGGTGCCAGGATGGAGCGGGAACTCAAGCAGGCTGCCCGTGCTCCTGTACATAGCACGGCTGCAGCCTGGTTCCTGAGGTGCGAGGATTGCTGTCATTTGCATCATGAAGGGCATGGACTTGCGAGCACCCCCAACTGACAATTGTGGTTGGTGATGGTGTCCCACTGTGCCCACAGGGCCTTCACCTTTATGTGGCACTGCTGCGCTGATTGGTCATACCCGTGCTCCTGAATCCAGCCTGACAGTCCCTCACAGATGTGGCCATCAGAGCGCTTGCCCTGCATGAACTGCCATTGTACCTCCACTTCTCCCTACAGCACCACACGGTCACCAGTCTCCTCCTGTAATCAGATGGGGCCCCAGCTGGTAGCATTTGGCATGGGTAATGACATCATAGGGGCTCCTGCTTTGGCTCTCTGGGCCTCTGCATGGCTTGTCCCTGTGCTGTCAGGCCTGGGCAGCTGCCTGCAGTGCCCAGTGCAGGGGTGTATCAGAGGACTAGGAGCCACACAGCTGAAGCAATGCCCTGCAGCATCTGCAGGGTCTTTCAGGCTTCTGGGTGTTGGTTGCGGGCAGCTGGCAGTAACCTCTGGTGGCAGGGCTGACCAGAAGCAAATCTGCTCCTGGTTGGCATCTTCGTGTGCATTACTGTGCCATAAGTACTCATAAGTAAGTTTGCTACTTCCATTTGCAGGTAGCAAATTTACTCACAAATAGAGAAACTTACTGTACAGTATAAGTGTGTCTGTGTAGATGCGACTCTCCCTATGCCTGAAGGAGAAACTTACTGTACAGTATAAGTGTGTGCCTGTGTAGATGCGACTCTCCCTATGCCTGAAGACAGGTGTTTGTGCCCAAAAGCTTGCAAAGAACAATTTTTCCAGCTATTTACTAGTACTATGATACTGCACAGTAAAGTATCTCATGTAGATGCACCCACTATAGTGCCATTAACATGGGAATTTGCAGGGTATATATGCATTGATACATCTGGAGTGCTGTGTTCAGTTTTGGGCCCCCCACTACAAACCGGATGTGGACAAATTGGAGAGAGTCCAGCGGAGGGTGACAAAAATGGTGAGGGGGCTGAGGGACATGACTTATGAAGAAAGACTGGGGGAACTGGGCTTATTTAATCTAGAGAAGAGGAGACTGAGAGGAGACTTAATAGCAGTCTTCAACTTCCTGAACGGGGATTCAAAAGAGGATGGAGTTGGACTGTTCTCAGTGGTGGCAGATGACAGAACAAGGGGCAATGGTCTCAAGTTGCAGCAAGGGAAGTTTAGATTAGAAATTAGAAATATTTTTCTCACTAGGAGGGTAGTAAAACACTAGAACAGGTTACTCAGAGAGGTGGTGGAAGCTCCATCCTTGGAGGCTTTCAAAACCCAGTTAGACAAAGCTTTGGCTGGGATGATCTAGTTGGAAAAGGTCCTGCTTTGAGCAGGGGGTTGGACTAGATGACCTCCTGAGGTCCCTTCCAACCCTAGCTTTCTATGAGCCTGTGATTCTATGATATTATTTAAGGATGCGTTTGAGATTGTCCCTACCTACCCTTCCTTTATTGCATTGTACCTTGTAGGTCATGCCAAAGCCATCTGCGTTGTGCTTCTTATATCTCAAGCGCAGCACTAAGAGGTTTCTGAGGTTCCTTTGCATTGTGAAACAGGGCCCTTCTGGAAAAAATTCACAGATAAGTAGCTCTCTAATCTGTTTTTCAAAAACTATATGTATTTGCTTTTAATAAAATTTGTTAATATTTACCAGACATAAAACAACTTTTATTTTTACACAAGAGGCATACACCACCTCTTAAATGCTATACAGTTTTTCTGAGACCAAATTAAGCATAAAGATTGTCATCAATCAGTTGGATTTGGCAGTATTCTAAAAATGTCGATGTTTTTAAACACTGGAGTGAACTGAAAAATATTACTGCCTCAACTGTCAGATTATATTTTTATTTTACTGAGGCTAAGTGGGTTAAATTAAGTGATTAATTAAATGTGCATCTGCACAATTAGGGGGGCATTTTTGTTGTATTTAATTTATATATTTATTTGTAGTTTGGGAAGAAAGGAACATAACATGACAACAGAAAGAACATCTTCCAGAAAAAGATACTCCATAGTACCTTTCATTGTAGTTAAGGATCTGTCACTGTTTCCATTAAGGACTTCTGAATCCAATGATTTATAATTCAGCTAGGAAAACTTGCTCTATATTGAAGGTCTCAGCCAGAGGCAATTTTTGTTACATTTTTTGTTATTATTGTTTGTAAGATGAAGAATTGCCAGAGAGAAAAAGACCTTCCCCCACCCCCTACACTTTTTTTTTTTTACTGTAATTCAAAGATTACTTTAGCTTAAATCCTCAAAAGTACTTAGGCACCAAAGCCTACCATTTTTGCACCACTCAACCTATGCTAGCAGACACCTACATTTTGTGCGACGATAGACATGTGTACAGCCATCTAAGGGCTGTGGGCACCCTACAACTAACAACCTGCCTGGGACACCCAGCAAGGGAGCACAATACAGGTTAACTCTGCTACTCTGGTGCTGTGGAACAGTGGTTCTCAACCTTTTCTGTAGCGGGACCCGTTTGCCAAGATGGATGGCTTGTCCTGACCCACACCCTCTGGTCCTGCAGGTGCCTGGCCTGCAGTTCCCTGCTCCCTGGGCCTGGCTGGTGCCCCTCACCCCCAAGACACAGCTCCCTGGTCCTGCTGGTGCCCCTCACCCCAAGGCAAAGCCCCCTATCCCCCTGAGCCATACTGGCTCCCCCTGACTCCCAATCCGTAGTCCCCTGCCCCCACCCAGCCCTGCTGGAGGGGGCCCCAAGCTGCCTCCGTCCCACTCAGGCCAGAGCATGAGCAGTGAGTGCAGGCCTCTGCATGCACGGGCTCTGGTCCTGTGCTGCTGGCCCAGGCATGCAGCTCCCCACTGCAAAGGATTGCCCCCACCTCCTTCCCCCACTGATTTCCCCCTCAGTCCCCCTGCCCTGCTGCAGCCCTGTGACCAGCCACTCTCCGCAGCGCTGGCAGGCAGGCACACGCACACACACATGCACCCTCTCCCAGCCCTCTGGACAGTCTCTTGAACTTCCGACCCCCACCTCCCATACTTACCTGTGTCCAGTGGCTGGGGTTGCTCCCACAAGCCGGCCTTGCTGTATGCTGGCCACATGCATCTGAGCATGCAGATGCATGTGTGCCCACTGCCTCCAGTCATTTCAAGCCGCCACTTCCAGGCTGGAATACTGCCAGCGTGCAAGGAGAAACCCATGCTTTCACAGGTTTTTTTGGTACCTGCTGGTGACCCTTTAAATATTCTTGCAACCCACTTTTGGGTCACGACTCACTGGTTGAGAAACACTGCTTTAGAAGAAGATAGTCACAGCACAGATGGGAGTCAGGCACACAATTCCCATTACCTTTGTGCCACTGAAATACTTTCCCTTACCCAACAAATCCTACGTGGACCTTAGTGGCTTGTGCAATAGGAATTATCTTGGAGTTGGGTTGTGGCGTTGATGTAGCGGTTATGATCCAGGTTTTTTTATGATGTCTTTTCAATCAACTGTATAGTTGGGAGAGCTATTGGACCAGCTTTTGGGCATCAAGAGCCCTTCTTCAGGTCAGGAATTATCTTTGAATTCACATACCCTTGACTTAATGTAGACATACAGCCAGCTTGCTACTACGGTTGCCATTATTTTTTTTATAAAGCTCTTTATTCCAGCCCAAATTAGCAGGGTTGTTCCATGAGGGAGATAGGGAGAAGAAAGGGGAACTTTTTTGCACTATTGACATTTGTCTAGCTTCATTTCAGAGGTCATGTTTAGTGTGATTGTATGTCTCCTTTGTGCTGGGTCAGTCCAGCACCTATCATAGAGAAGTAGGTCTGGAAGGGACCTCCAGAAGTCTAGTCCAACCCTCTGCCTGAGGTTGGATCATGTCTATCCAGAACATCCTGTGCAAACCATAATCTAATTTCTATGTAAGACTACTGTCAACCCTGATACAACACAGACCTAACACCTTAGCCTGCTACAAGTAAAGCTGGGGAACCATGGCAGTCAATAATCTGCTTCTATTAAATGTTATCAATATACGCTCAAGAGATCCTGGGTAGAGGGCCATACCCCCCACTACGGAGGAAAGCAAAAATCCTCACAGTCCATACCAATCTGATGATGGGTTAAAATCTCTTCCTGAGCCCAGATATGGTGATCTGTGTGACCCTGACAACAAGGCAAGACTCCACTAACCAGGAACATCTGGCTTTGGTCTCAGCAGGAGCACTGGCACATCCCAATCAAAGTCCCCAGCCTTGGCTGTAGCCAAAGCCAAAAGCCTCTGAAGAAGGCTTAAAAACACCCTGAAATATGTAGCAGAAAGAGGGTAGTGGGAGGAGGGGGTCAACCAGCAAAGTCCAGAAGCATGGGAAATACCCATGGTAGAGCATAGGCATAGCTATGCCTACATCATCCCTGACCAGTGGCTGTCCAAACTCTTCTTGAACACCTCCAGTGATGGAAAGTCCACAACTTTCCTAGGCTGTCTATTCCACTGCCTCACGGTTCCAATAGTGAGGAAGTTTTTCTGGATAGCCAACCTAAACTTACTTTGCCATTGGTCCACGTCCTCCCCTATGCAGCAAGAAAGAAAAGATGCTTTCCCTCCTCTTTATGGCAGCCTTGCTATCATGTACCCTCTTAAGCACCTATTCCACAAGCTGAACATCTCTAGCTCCTTCAGCCTCTCCTCATATGACTTGCTTTCCAAGCCCTTTATCATCCTTGCTGCCTGCCTCTGGGCCCCCTCTAACTTCTCCTATGTCTTTTTTTAAATGTGGAGTCCAGAACTGCACACACTAGCTGTCCCAGGTGTCCTGCTTTTATCCTGTTTGTTTGACCAAATGGTGCTCTACATGCAGGAGGTGATACAGGGTTGTTGGTCTCCCCACTCCTACTGTCTGGTATGCTCAACTGAGACTGGGCCACAGAGACAGCTGAACTTGTGACAGCAGAGTGTGTGTGAACACTTGGGAAATACGGTCACCCCAGTCATATCCCTGGAAATAAAATTACTGTAGCTGGGTGCATCTACATGTGCGCCCAAATGCGCAGTTGTTACTGTGCTACTTGCTAAGGCACATACTAAATGACTGTGCAGTAACCACTGGTACTACGCAGTCCTGGCACCGCACGGGTTGTTTCAGACCTTACTGCTCAACATGAACACTGTGCCCCTGGCAGCTGGTGGGGCACGGCAGTGGCAGGAGCACAGTGGCGGTGAGGGGAGCGCAGCAGTAATAAGCGGGAGCTCCTGCAGATGCTGCCAGCGCTGTCAGCGGTGGGGGTTGGCTACCACCTGCAGATGCCACCGGCAGTGTCAGCGGCAGCCAGCGGCGATTGTGGACCACCTGCAGACACTACCGGTGGTGTTGGCGGTGGGGTGGCGAGCAGTGACTGCCTGCAAGCACTGCTGACCATATCAGTGGCGCCTTTTTGTAGGGGTTGCACTGCCATGCTCAGCAGGTGTGTGCGCACCCCCTATGCATTGCCCCTACTGCTCTGTAGTGGTGGCATCATGGTTCATGCTTGCTGATGCTACGTCACCATAACATCTCATGTAGACACATCCGCTGACTAGGGCAGATGGTGTAAATGGACTAATATGTGCCTCACTGAGCTATTGCTTGCTGGTTTCAGTAATCCCTTTGAAGGCAATGAACGGGATTGAGACAGCTCTCACGTGGCTAGGCAAGAACGCTACTACATGTCCTAGTTTACCTCATGCCCTATCTTTCCTGTGTCTAAAATTGTACTCCTTTTCCAAACATCTGAAAACTGCTATCACATGCCCATTCAGGCCCAGTCAATCTTCCCCCCCCCAGTAAATATACTGCATTTTCTCAACATTTCTTTGTATGGTTTGTGTTCCAAGCCCTTCCTTATCTTTATCGTTGCTTCTGGATCCTCTTCAGTTTCCCCATAGCCTTCTTAAACCACAGTGCCCAGAACTGGACATCAGCCTCTAGCTGAGGTCTAAGCAGCCCTGAATGGAGTGGTACTGTCACTTCCCATGTCTTGCATACAATGCTTCTGTTAATGCAGCCCCCAAACATTTTGCTTTTTTTATGTGACAGCATCACACTGCTGAGTCATGTTGAACTGTGACCTACAACAACCATGGGCAGATCCAGGAGGAGGGTGGGTGGGGGGTGACCTTTCTCCCTGTCAGAAGTGCAACACATGCACAGTAAGGTCTCTCATCTCATGGGCTTGCCAACATAGCTCCTGCTAGATCTGCTGCTGGAGTCCAGGGGGTGAGCACTGCAGCCACTGGCCCCCTCCACCCTGTTGCCTGCCACTTAATTTGATGGCAGGGGAAAGCAGGGGGGCAGGGAGAACTTGGGTTGCAGGGGTGCTCTGATAGGAGCCATGCTGAGAAGCTGGTGAGCTCAAAGATCTCACTGCATACCTGCCTCTCTGACCACAGTCCCCAGATCCCTTTAGGCAGTGCCCAGTTTCCCTCATCTGTATGTGTGAGTTCAGTTTTCCTTCCCTAAGCGTAACACCTTACATGAGTCCTTGTTGCTTGTAGCCCAGTTCTGTAATTCATCAAGATCCTTTCGGATTCTAGTCCCATTCTCCAAAAGGTTTGCAAGCCCTTCCAGCTTAAAGTGACCTGCAGACTTGAACAGCCATTCACGCTCTCAGTTCCTGCATCCAAGTCGTTAGTATGTTAAATGGCACCAGACCCAGAACAGACGCCTGTGCAACTCCCCTTGAAACCTCCTGCCGTTCTGACACTAATCCATCCATAGCTGCTTTTCATTTGTGGTTATCCAGGCAATTTTGTATCTACCTAACAGTAATTCTGTCCAGCTGGCATTTCCCCAGTTTACTTATGATAATGTCATATGGGACTGTCCAAAGCCTTTCTAAAGTCCAGGTATATCATGTCTACTGCATTCCCTTCATCCAATAAATTAGGTTCCCTGTCAAAGAAGGACATCAAGTTGGCTTGGTATGATTGGTTCTTGACAAACCCATGCTGGCTGCTAGTAAACAGCTTCTTCCTCCAGATAATTATAAATTGCCTGGTGTATAATTTGATCTAGTAACTTCCCAGGCACTGAAGTCAGGCTGATTGGGCTAGAATCCCCTGGGACCTCCTTCCGCCCCTTTGAAAGAGGAGATGGTTTTGCAGAGCTGTGGGTAGCTTTTCAGTTTTCTTCACCTGTTTATCCACCCTTAACTACCTGCTCAAAATGGCGCCTGCTCTGGAGACTTCAAGCTTTAAAGGGCTTATTTCACCAAAGTATCAAATCCCACAATTGTCAGCCAAGTGTTATACATGCCACCCCCACTCCTGTGCTGCTTGCTTCTCTTTCTCTCTCTCTCTCTCCCTCTGCTTCCCAGTCAGTCATGATTCCTTCTCATCACTCCCTGCTTAAAATGGCAGTATCATGATATGCAGGAGGTAAATGGCCAAAATGAGATGACAGACTTTTCGAAATACAAAGAGATTTTAAGTATCGTTGTTGTCCTGTGGGTCCAGGCCAACTCTCAGGATCTCAATATTGCGCTGTTAGACGGGAGGGTGTGACACAATTGCACATATACAAACACAAATCAATTAGACACACACACACACAGGCACATACACATCCAAACCAGCCTAGGCACATGCATACCTATCACCAATTCAAGCACATACACACTCCAAAAATTAGACAACAATCAGTTGTCAATACCCACACGCTCAGTACACATACATGGATCACTAATTCATATATCATGCACATGATGACATATATATATATTCACCAGTTCACACACATCCCAGCTACCTACACATACACACAGGTGAGTTCCTAACTTGGATGGTACGGTGTGTGTGCTTGGGGGGAAGGTTAAGGTGAGAGAGAGAAAGCGTAGAAAAATGAAAGTTGCTGGGACCAGTATTAGAACCAGTAGACTAGAGAGAAGCTAGGCTGAGGAACTGAGGCTTGGGGTTATTTAAGGTCAAGTGGCCCCAGGGTTACTTGAGGTCGCTGGTGCTGGGGTGGAAGCAAGGGGAAAAGCCTGGTGAAAAGGAGGAGACAGCCAGGAAAGAGAGAGGCAGAAGGCTGGGAGATTGGGGCTGGAAACTGAGGCTGAAAGCTGGGAGATCAGGGGGCAGATAAATGGTGGCAAGGAGTCAGGAAACAGACAAAAACTCAACTCGAGGTTTCACAATAACAGGTTTATTAAACAGACAGCACACCACATAGCCCCATGAAGTTATTGGTTCTCACACACACACACACACACACACACACACACAAAATGGTAGCAGGAGAAAGAGACTCAGTGGAAGGGTTGGAGTCCAGGTAGGGAAGAGAAACAGAGTTCAAGTCCTTTGCTTGGGAAGGAAGGTGGGTGATAGCTACCTATCCTTGGCTGTGAGTTGATCCTCGATGGCCAGTCAATGGCCACCTCTTCTCCAGCAAGGTGTTGTCCAGAGAGGGGTTGCCGGCAGGGCCTCTGGGTGGATAGGTGGTGTGGCATGGTGCTGGTCCAGATGGAGAGGGCATCTCACTGGGTCTGTCTTCACTACCCCTTTTTATGGGGCAGACTACCTATGACCCTAGTGGCAGGGGCATGACCAGGTGAGGGTCAGCCCCTGGTGTACTGAGCATGTGCGCTCCTAGCTAAGGACATGCAATTTCAAGTGTCTGTGATGGTGGGTTGACTGATTTCTGCAGCAGTCTTTGTCTTCCAAATCAGGGAGGGTCAATTCAGGGTGATGGCTGGGTCGTCGAGTTAATGGTTAGGTCATTCAGAGGGAGCTATTTTTAGACCTACTGCCATTGTCCCTCAAGCACCCGCATTCATCCCCATTCATTCAGGAACCAAGTTACACAGGAGGAGTATGAGCCATAGGTTACAACATACTTACACAACAGGGCATGGGGACAAGATCGGAACCTGACACAAAATGGATACTTAATATCACTCATGCCAACCAACATCGCAGGCCTAAATCATACAATGTTAATACGAAACAATAAAAATCAATGCACAAATGATAGAAATACAATGTAATACAATATAAAACAGTAAAAATCAATACAAACATAGAACACTATTTACAATAGAAAAAAGGGACTTATTACAATAATAAGTATTCCATTTTCAGCTCCCTCTGTGCAAAAATGAAGTTTATTTCCTACCTATGGGGACTTTTTTACCATCTTGTACCATCTACACTTTTCCCAGAGCCTGACGAAGGGACTTTGATCCTGAAAGCTTGCAGAAAAGGACAATTTTCTTGCCATTTTCCAGTTGGTTTAATAAAAGGTATCATTTTGGAACCAAGAGTTCTAGTTTTTTGTATGTCTTATTACAATAATAGCATACAAGAACTTAGCTTAGCTTACCTAGTACTACTTGTAATCACTTCTAAGGGATAGAGAGGGCAGAGAGAAAGCCAGAAATGGTTAGGGGAAAGGGAGGGAATGTATTTTAAAATTTAAAAAAAGAGAGAAACTGGGGTTTTGCTACACCGTTGAGGTGGCATTGTTGTGATGGTCCAGGAACTATGTGAGAGGCAAGAATTCTTGTGGCAGATATCTTTTACTGTACCAACTGCATGGTTGGGATAGGAGATATCTTTCATTGGACCAACTGCGTGGTTGGGATAGACATATGCAAGATTTCAGGCATTACAGTACTCTTCCTTCCTCAGGCATCTGGGAGAGAAGCAGACACCGCAGAGTGAAGAGGCAGATGTCACAAAAGCTTATGTAGACCTTCATCTGGAAACAAAAACTGGATATAAGAGAAACACAGGTAGCCAAGAAGCAGGAGAGAGATGGTAAGAACCTGGAGGTTCAAGATTGTTTGGGGGAGGGTCGTTATCATGGGATAACTGCCAGACTGCCTAACACCTACTTTGAAACAGCTCAGAGCTTCACGGACACAATAATACATAGGGGAAGTAGTTTAAGCTGGCATGAACAAACTGGGGGAAGGTGCACTTTTGCAGGATTGTAGCAACGGAAAGGCACAGAGCAAATGAATAAATATATAAATTCCTAGTCCTGAGGCCTAAGTGGGTGGGAAGGTGGTAGATTAGGCAAATGCATGGAGCCCTACCTCCATCCCCTTCCACGTCTCAGCCCCAGCATCTAGTCAAAAACATTAAAAAGGAGTAAAATGCTCCTTAAACAGGGAGGAACCAACCATTTCCCCATCCATCTTGAGCAAGTGGAAAATAGGCAGGGACTACGATTCTGAGTTAAGGCAAACTGTGAAGTTCCAGACTATCCTGACAGGGATACTCGCAGTAATAAAAGCTACATTTAGTGGCAGGTAATGTCAGTATTGTGCCCCTATCGGTAGACCACATACCTCGATCTCGATAGGACATGGGCCTACAACCTTTAACTAACAGTGGGCTGAATTAACAGAGGTTGGTCCTAAGGTAAGGCAGGGGTGGTAGTTTATGTATTTTGCCAATAGATGGTGAAACTTATGCAAAACTTATTAATGGCAGGTTATATAAACAGTGCTTAGTGGGCCAGATAAAATCACTTTGTGGGCCCTATCTGGCTCCTGGGCCATAGGTTGTTGACCCCTGTTACAGGACTCTCTGGGAGAAAGACTCTGTTATAAATTAGGAGTGCTGAAGATATTTTAAGACTATTATTGTGGCTAAGATGGTTAATATTGTCTTCAGTCCATAAAGATGGTTTTACTGGTAGATAAAAACCCATTTCCCCCCTGATAATTAAATGAATTCTAGAGTGTCCAGGTACAATAAAAATGTTGTTCATTTATGACTGCTTCTATGTATTTATTTCAATTCAATATATAAAAAGCATGCTTATTATCTGTTTCTGGCTAAATCCTTCTGAACACTTTTTTCTTTTAGAGAGTTATTGGCATAGCTCATTGGTTCAGTGAGCAGGATGATTTTTTTGAATCAATGTAACATAGGAGAGGGTTTGCATTACTGCTGCCACAAAATATAATCAACTGTCTGGAGTATTTGTCTTAAGAATTATTAAAGCATGGAATGCAAAGTGGCAGAAATAGAAGTATAATTCTGGTAAAATCATCAAAGGATGCAATAACTGAGTTAGAAAATGTAGTGACAGATCTAATTAAAAACTAAATTACAATTCAGTCCAAAAATAATTGTCATTAGAAGTAAAATCACATTTGTCTGATGCAGTTCCTCAGCATGTTTGCTGTAGTGATCAGTAAAACTAGAAAGAAAGCCACTCTCATTATTTCTTTAATGCAATTATTACACACAAAAATCAGTCATGAAATCAAATATGCCAGTTAAGCAAACTATTCCAGGTCGGGGGGGGA
>NW_005841905.1:2759886-2760491 GCF_000455745.1 Alligator sinensis
AGAGGGGGAGGGGGAGGGGGGAAGGAGAGGGAGGGGCAAAGAGGGGAAAGGGGCACAACGTGCAGTTTTAATCTAGAGCTAATAGTTTGTGGTGTTTCTCTTTTCAGCACTATTTTTGTCCCTATGCCTTCTCCAAGACTTTATTTTCCATATTAAAATAATGGACCAATTAATTTTAATATGTGCTTGACTGTGTATTTAAGTCAGTTGGAGGATATGTCATAGAAGGAAAATACTAATAGAAGATGTGCCAATTTGCAGTTTAAGTTAGGCTGCTTCTAATATGAGCTGAGAGCTTTTGTATTAACCTCTAACAATGGATAAAATCAGCGGCTGAGGCTGATTACTGAAGCAACCTCCAGATACATTCATAGAACAAATTTGAATTCCAATCATTTTGCATTCTATTTCCACCTATATAATTGTCCACTGGCCCTTAGCATTATTTATTATGCAAAATTGAATTTTTTTTGAAGCGTGAAGAATGAAGTAATTTAGTATGCAAACAGTTAAAACTCTCATGTGTATTCCCATTCCATACGTGTTGATAAATTCACTTACGATGAGTGACAGTGTGAGATTTTTGGGGTCATATCGGTCACTCT
>NW_005841905.1:2760522-2764254 GCF_000455745.1 Alligator sinensis
ATGACACTGATGAAAATGATAAACTAAATGCCAGAAGTGTCCCTGGCGCATCATAGGATGAAATGTGTAAAATGTCAGTGTCTAGCCAGTGTCTATTAATAACTAAATATGATTGCGTGTAATGAGCAGAGATTTTCATGTTGATTGAAGTATGATTTCTTTTGATCTTCCAGATGTTGCTGCTTAGAAATTCATATTGCTCTTTTGCTGCTAAATGCATAATGACCTTTTAAAACCTTTTAACTGTTAAAAACCCTATTATTTTCAACGCTGAAGTCAAGCTAGTGAGCTTTTTTTCATGTTGGTTTGAAGTTTCTCTTTCTTTTTTTTCTTTCTCTCTTTGGTCTGTTCTTTCTCTTTTTTTTTCTACCCTTCCTTTTGTCTAAATCCATTTATTAGTGGAATTGCTCACTATACAGTGATTCCCGTATGCAGAAGGATTGGTCAAACAGGAAGATCAAAATGTGGTCTCACTTAAGCCACTGCCATTCCATGAAGACAATGGGACTTCCACCAGTTTAACAGGGTGACATTTGGCTCAAACACTTCAGCCACACCGCCGGCAGTTTTTCAAACTGTTCTGAGGCACCAGCATCCAAGTTTCATACAAATTTGTTGTTTCCTTCACGCTAAAATATGATAGGTAGCAGAAATAAAGAATCATGCAGCTGATATTAGAGTTAATTGCTCTATGGAAAGGGATTCTCGAGCATTGTACATTCATTGCACAAATTATGTAATTGTTTTGCTAATTTGGGGACTGTGTCTCATACTGTCTTGCACGTTTCCATCCTTAAAGGTTGGTGAATAGCTGAGAGCTACTGGGAAAATTAAATTCCTTCAGTAAGTTAGAGGCAGTGTAATCTTCCCTCCCAGCAGTCAGCCATTGTGACTCAAACACATTATAAGAGCCAGTCTCTGGACTGAGAAGCTGCTTTAAGTTCCTACAGATTCGGTTGCTGGTCCTTCTATTAAGATGGCAAATGAAGATACCACCACTGAGGTTGTTTCATAAGGTAGATACCTGGACAGCGATAACTGGTTCAAGACCACTGAACTAATTTCACCTCAACCAGAAAACCATCACTAAATGAGAATACATGTTAGTTCTGTGCTTCTGCAGCCTAATCTAGTTAAGGTGTTTTGGAAGGGCCTGACAAAGAGACCTACATGCACATCCAGCATGCTACGTCAAACACTTAGTTTAGGGCCAAATCCTCTCATCTTCTTCACATGAACTATGCTGAAAATTTCAAGCAATATCTGGCATTATGCTTTTAAAAGACCTGGAGGACTATTTGGAATAATTTGAGCAGCTTCCTATTAAATGACCTGTTCAAACCCTTCAGAGTCATAAATACTTAGGCATAGTAACAAACCACAATGGAAACTAATGCTCAAAAATACAGTGTCTCAGTTCATCCAGCACAACTGCAATGCTGCTTACATGTTTATCTCTGTCACTGAAATCATAGGGGTATTAGGGCACTCTTCTATACTGTTGAGCATCATGACTTTTTAGGATATGCTTTATGTTCTTCTATGCATTTTCTTGCTTACCACATCCCACCTGAATAAGACATGCACCTTGTTTTTGAAAGGCAGAATGGAGGAAAAAAGATATTTCCTTGAAAGTATAGTTAGTGAGTATGGTATCTTTTGCAGGGAAAACACAGGCAGATGCATTGGGGGGCTGCAAATCACAGTAACAAAAAACCTATGGCTGCTCCTTTAGCAGCAGGATACGGCAGGTGTTGCTGGCTGAGCTGAGTTGCAGGGCTCCTGTTCTCCAGCTGGATGGGCCCTCCACTGACTCAGCCATTGCTGCTGGCTGTCCACCCAGCTGAAGAAGAGGGCTGGGCAGTATGGCTCCAGCAGGATCACGCCTTCTGTGCCCCACATTTCCTCATTTAAAACATGTACTCCGATTTCCAGCAGCATTCCAATTTACAATTTAGGGGGAAGGGTGTGTGTTATATCTGAGGAAATACAGTATGTGAGTTATCATGTAACAAGGCAGTAAAATGCACTACTGCTGCAAAGATGATTTACTGATGGAAAAAAGACAACGACAAGTTAGACAAATCCCCTGAGAATACACAAATTCAAAGCTACCAGAGGTGTAGTGGTCCCAGATCTTAGAAACATCAACACTCAAAGTTTCTTAAGAAATTCTGGGCATTTTGCAGGCGTGTCTAGCTTCACTAAGGATGTTGTATGCAGCCCAACCCCAAAACTTGCAGTGGAGCTGGGATCCACCACTCGGTCTGGTTCAACACTGGTGCCAGCAAGGTCCAAGTCCTATTGGCTCCAGGAGCTGTTGTGCCTAATCACACTAGGTTGGTATGTGTTTTACTCAGTCAGAGGCTCTGAACAGCCTAGTATCGTTACCAAGTTTTCATGGGAATGGCATCATTCGTGAGAGGTGTTTGTGCTGATCTCTTTGTCCCTGAGGGATTAGTAAGAATTCCAGAGTCCCTCTGACGCCAGGGACCACCACTCCCTCCCACGCCAAATACTGTAGCCTGCATACTACATGCCAGTCCCACCTGGTCCTAGGGGGCTTCTCCCCAAAGATTACAAATATTGGCTATGACAAATTCTGGAGAATTTTTGTTTCATTTGAAAGGATGGTTTGCTGTTGTGTGGTGACATTTTCCTCATGTCTCCAGGGTCACCTGGTTAAGAATGGAAGATGTGCCATACTGAGTGCATCTACACGGGAAACGCGCATGATGCAATAAACTCTGGTGCAGTTCATACCAGAATTTATTGCTCCTGGGTGCAGCATTTACATGTGCCCAGGACTGCAGCACATTGAGCTGAGGCAGCACAGGTCCAGCTGGCAGGGGGCCTGGGGGTCAGCCTGCCAGCTTGGAGCTGCTCCAGCCTGGCTCAGTGTGCTGCGGTGGGGCTGGCTGGGGCACGAAGGTGCTACAGTGTGGAGGTAGCTGGCAGGCAGCCCCTGCACTGAAGCACCCTTGTGCCCCAGCCAGTCCCATTGTCATCTACATGTCCACTGTGGTGGATTAAATAACTCTGTCGTAGGAAAGTACTTGCATCGGGCAGTACTAACCTATGGTGGAATTAATTAGTTTACTCTGGCATAAAAGCTCCACTCGTGTAGCCTGAGATACTTTACTGTGGAGCTAATTAGGCAACTGCAGTAAGTGCTTCATGTAGATGCCCCCACTGGGTCAGACCACAGGCCCAATGAAGCCAATGTGTCCCACTGTCACAGAGTAAATAAAAGGAAAAGCCGGCATCTAGGGGCTTCCCTGAGTGATCTGCCCCCTCTTCTCTTGCAGCCTCCAGTTTTCATAGGGTTAAGAAGTCCTGATTTGGTGGCTGCACCCCACTTTAGGGGGGTAAAGCCAAGGGTTGCTTACCTCCCTTTCATCAGAGTTAAGGTAGCAGCTCATTTGAGAAAGGAGCAGCGCTCATCAACACTGCTGGCTTTCTACAGCAGACCACTCAGACTGAAGTGTGACTACTGTGCATGCTGTTGGCTCATGGATATTCTTGCGTGATGATTAAACTACATTATAAGGGTTTCATTCACTTTCTGCCAGTATACCAAAAAGCTGTTACTAAAAATGTATCAACCACCAACACTGCATAATTAGCCAGACATTATTTGGAGTTTATGTTTGTCTGTTTAATAGCATTAAGGACAATTAAGAGAAAACAGTGAGAAGGCATCACGACACAATACAATAATCAAACAACTCA
>NW_005841905.1:2764285-2770405 GCF_000455745.1 Alligator sinensis
ACAGTACAAACCAGGATGTTGATTTGCAAAGTTTAGCCTGCTGTGTCTTATTTACCCTATGATTACTTTAATGGCCACTTAATACTATATATTATAATTATATAATAAATATAATTATAATATATCATTATAACATATTATTATTATTATTATTTACTAATGCAACTTTCTTTCTTACATGCCTGTGCCAGTCCTAAAACAGAGGTGGTAACAAATGGCATATGGACAGTGCCCTCTTTATGGGATCTCAGTCCAACATCCATGACCACTTCCCAGGAAGCAACTCTGCTCCATGACCTGACTCTAATTAAAGAAGTTAAAGCAAAGAGCAAATTTTCTTCCTTTGCCTCTTCCCTTCTACCAAACAGCGACTCCTCAGAAAAAAAAAAATCTCAGCAATAATACTGACAGTCAATCCAAGGGGAGAAAAACACAGTCCCTCCCTCACCCTCCCTCCCCACTTTCTTGTAGTCTAAGCAAGAGAAATTGTAAGATTATGTTAAACATCACTTTTTGGTGATGTCTGCCAATAACAACACTAAAGGGCACCTATGCATGTGCCCAACGCAGACTCAATTGTTCAGCACACTCCAGCAGGTAAATAGCACGCTCCAGCAGCCCCAGCATCATGTGTATTCAGCACCCCCATGCTTCAAAATGGTGGTGGGAGTGCTTTAACTAAACTCATTGAATGAGCTTTAGTTAAAGCATCCCTGCTGCTGTTTTGAAGCAGGGGACACTAAATACATGAGACGCTGCAGGTGCTTTAATCAGTGGCTCCTGAGAACCACTCTAATTAAAGTGCCCTTCCCCTCACCCCATAGCATGTGTAAAGATGCCCAAATTGTCTAATGTAACCCATATCGTGCAAACACTTCGCTGCAATATAGGACTGAGATATTGAAGAAACGGTAATAAGATGCGTTTAATTGGTTTATCTATCCCACTCTGAATCTCCTGCACTCTCTGGATGTGAAGCACAGGAGGAAGCAAAAGGTGTCCAGGCTCAAACTACTGGAGGAGTTTTTCAAATAAACCATACTTGAGTCTTAGGGGTTTGGCAGGTGCTGAAACATTTCTGAGGTTAATATGTTTTTGTATTATGTCAGCTATAGCCAAACCAAAGAGAACTGGAGATGAAATCTTGGCTCAATTGAAGTCACAGGCTGTTTTATTATTGACTTTGATGAGGCCAGAATTTCATCCTGGACGTTCAAATTTATTCCCACCACATCTGTAAGGGAGAGCTCCTGTTTGTGCTCTGGAGTGGGCGGGGATACATGTGTGCATGAGAAGGAGAGAGCAACCATTGGTGCTGACAGCTATACAGGTACATTTTGTACATCAGTCACTTCCTTTCCTTAAATGTTGATACCCTCACAAGCATGGCATCTTTAAACAGAAGGCTTATATTTAACCAGGTATTGGTGTTCATTTATGACTTGACCCCCAAAACCATTGTAGCCAACTTAAAGACCTCCATTGTCTTCAGGATGAGGCCTTTCATGGGTTGCTATTTCACACAATATGGCTCTGCTCTAGTAGTGTGAACCTTTAATTGAAGGTCACCACGGGCAGTGCACAGCGAGAGTGGCTGAGGATGCATTTGCTTTAAAAGTCCATCTCTGGGAACACACACACCACCCAATAGGCCCCAAATGGCCTGAGGAACACAAATGACTTGGATCTATACAACAAAGACAAATCTGTTCCTTTCAGAACTTCACTCTTATGCTTCTCTGGTGTCAGAAATAATTCAATGTATCTAGGTAATTCTATTTTGTAAGGCTCAGTGCTGCTCCCACTGAATTCAATAGTAATTGCATTGCTCTTACCTGCAGATATCTGTAAGGAGATGCTGTTAATGTCACTATTCCAAAAACTTTATCAATACATTAATTGGTGCTCCAATGTTCTTGGCCTGGCCTTATGCTTAGGTGGTTATTAGTAACCTGCTTCTTTTTGTTTATGAATAAAAAAATTAGCATAATTATTCTTTTTAATCTCTTAAACTGTGTTGGAAGAATATTGAGCAATAGGATTGCAAGGAGATACGCTCTTTAAAGGAATGCATGCCAGTCTAATGATTAGACCTATAATGTAAGCTGTAGTATTGTTTGCAATTTGTTTGTCAATAGCACCTAAGCATATTAGATAGATGTAGGGCCCTGTGTGCTAGGTGCCACATACAAAGAGCTTGCAATTTAATATGCGTCCAGTCCAAGGCACTGTGTGTGTGTGTGTGTGTGTGTGTGTGTGTAAAAATAACACACTCACAAACACAAGCACAATGTGATAATATAGTCATTAGACAGTGTGCTTTTCCAGAATGCTCTAACCCAACTTCACCAACAGATCAATAATATGAACAAAGAGGATTATGCTAGATGAGGTGAGTTGCTGCTGTTAATACAAGAGATTAGTAGTTACCTGAGACTGTCCCGTGCCAACAAAAGGCTCTGTAGGAGCAAATCTTTTCCTCCACATGGAAGCACTAGGAAAATTGAACTTCGTGTACCACCTCTTTGTTTTCTGCCCTCATTAACACTCTCCCATTTTGCAAAAAGCTAATTCTGAAATCTGTTCGCCCTGGATCCTCTCACAATTCACCAAACTTTCCAAATCATTCATTTTGCACCCCAGGCAGTGTATGAAAGTGAGTCTTCAAACAAAACTTAAAGGAGTAATACAGCTCCAGTTTCTCTCACTAATGCAGGCACAATTTTGCATTCATCATATAGGCCTGAAATTGGGGTGTAGTGAAATTGTACAGGTAAGGGACAGGTGTGGAGGCCTAAATATATTATTTGTGGATGTAAAATTACATAAAAGTGGCATCTACTTTTGAGGAATGAGGACAGTGTTTGCTGTTTAAACAACTGTTTACATGTGTGTCACATACATGTGTATGCCCACCCAATTTCCCACATTGGTGCAGGTATAGGTACTCAGGAATTAATGATGAGTAGAGCATTATATGAATCAGTGAATTTTTTGCCTTACTATATCATAGATATATCTATGCAGTAAGAAAGGCAGAATTGAAAATACCAAGTATTTCCTTTTCTTCTTTGAGATTTTAAAAAGTAATTGAAGAATATACAAGATGCTCACTGCTAACTACAGCAGACCCCTTTCAAAACCAGGGTGTCATTCTTGTATATCTGTTCCGAGTTGAGATTTTCTTCTCCAATCAAATTATTAAAAGTTTAGTATCTGCCTTGTTTGGTAATGTGAATGTTGGGCTTGAGCCATTTGTTTTGAATCTGCAAGATTTCCAAGGTTAGGTTATGCTGGCTCAATCCAGAGATGACTGTGGGACACCTTCTGTAGGTAGAGCTGAGGATTCAGTAGGTGGCACTCTTCCCTCTTGAGTTACTACCAAAACCAAGCCCCAGCAGTGTTTTAGGAGACACTGCTGTTGCTGAAAATGCCATCTTTGGCAATACTGTCTGTTTTGGATGTTTCTGCCTAAGACATTAAACTGAGTTTCTGCTCCCAGGGCACAGGTGTGTTAACCTTGGTATCCTTGTTAAAATTCAGTTTGCGTAATTTCAATCCGCCTATGTAAATCCCCCTAGCAATTTCAATCGTTCTTTACTTTCTGCCTTAAAACTGTTGTCTTGCATTCAGTGTTCTGTACTCAAAGCTGTCCTAAAGCAGTTAACACCATCTACCCAAGAGCTAGCTGCATTATTGTGGTGGGAGACGTATAGGAACACATCTCACAGTATTGAAACTTAATTAATTGGCACTCTGAAAGTGCTTTGAGATCCCCAGAGGGAAAAAAAAACCCAACTCTACAGAAGTGCAAAGTATTGTTAATTATTATGTTAGCACTTTAAAAGCACAAATCTGGCCTGGAAAACTATCCACAAAAATGCTCTAATTCCAAATTCTGCATGAAAAAAACTCAGTCACAGGGGAATTTGAAGGGTTCTTAATTAGGCAGAATTCACAAGGCAGACAAAAATGGAAAAGACAAAGGTTAGACAAAAAGAGGGAAGAATATTATTACATATGAATCCAAAAGAAAGAGCGAGAGAGAGAGAAACAGTGACAGGTACAGACCAAATGCAGATTCACCCAGGAGATACACACATTAGCACAAACTGCACTATTAAACTCTTTGGGTAAAATGCATCTCTGATGAAACTCCATCCATGTATTCTTGTGACACCAGAGATACATTTGGCCCCCTTTGTTTAGTTGGTATCACAACAGCCTGGACTGAAAATTAGACTGACATTGATAGCTGCCTGCAGTACAATTAGTGGAGACAATGATTATTTACGTGTTGCTGACTCTACCCCATAGGCTTTTGGAGTCTTTATTAATATTTTTTTTTGGAGAGGCCTGTCAAGAAGGAGAGTACAGTTAAAGACATTAACTGAGAATCACAGATGAGTAGCAGGCCCAGAGAGAATTACAAGGGGCTTGCAGCAATTTACCACAGTACACTTACTGTGCATGGCCATGGCACCCTCAAGCACACAGGTGCTCCACTTGGTTGCCTCCTGAACTGGAACCAGTGTAGCAGGCTAGCTGGCACTGCTGGCTGACAGTACCAGTTAGCCCACCTCTGAGCTAATTAGCCCACCTGCAGCTCCCTGTCGTTGTGGCCGCATGTCTTTCGGTGTAGATGTCCTGCCAAGAGCAGGGTAGCATATTTGAAGGCAAATGCAGATTCACCCAGGAGATGCACACGTTAGCACAAATTGCACTATTAAACTGTTACCACACATGGAAGGTTTCCCATGTAGACATGGCCTCACAAGCCAAACAACCACTTTAAGTGCTTTAGTCCAAAACATAGATCTTTCAAACCCTGGGGAGGGCCCTATGCTTAAGTTTCCATCATTAAAGTCCAGTAGGACTACCTCGCAGCTGCTGGATATGCACAGCAGTGGACTGCTTGGAGTCTATCTCATGCCTAAATGACAGAGGAATTTGGAAGCCAAGCATCCCCCATCTCTCTTAGCCTTGGTTCCTGATCCAGTGCATATGCTCTAACCCAATGCACCCAGAGTTGGAAGGTTTAGAGCCCTGCTCTACCTCTTTCAGCTTTCCCCCACTTCTGCACCACCCCCTCCTTGCAGCATCTCACCTATAAAGAGAGTGTCGGAGCAGGGGTGGATCCAGGATTTGGCAAAGGGGTGTGTAGCAGCAATCTGACCTACACCCTTGAATCCCCCTCCCCACCCACTACTGCAGGCAGACCACACCATGGGAATTTCTGGAGACTTTTTAAAGTCCCCAAAGCAGGCAAGTATGCCCTGCCTCCTTTGCCTCCATGCTTAGAAGCACATCCCCTCCCTTCCCCTTCTCCCCTCTCCTGCCTGCTGCTGGTGTTGCTTTCCTTGCTGTCCTGGGGGCAGGAGAAGCTTCCCTGGGGGAAGGGAGGGATGTGCCTCTGAATGCAGAGGGAAAGTGAAGGGGATTCTCACCTGATTTGGGGACTTAAAAAAAGTCCTCAGAGGCTCCCATGGGGCAGTCCACTTGGAAAGGGCAGTGCAGTCATGCCACTGCATCCCCCCTGGAAGTACTGGGTTACAAGGTATTTTTAGATGGAGCTCTCAATTGATGCTGTGGGGCTGCTCCACTCCACGTAAATAAACAATGAAGAGAAGATTTGCACCTGGTTATCCCAAATGAGTGTCCAGCCCTTGGCTTTTTGTTTCTTTTTGCTTTCTGTGGCCCAATAAATATTGAAGGTCCCAGTTTAATGTGAAACAATTAAGAAAGAAAAGACCCTTCTCCATAACACCCAGTGTGCTGGTGGTTAGGCCACCCTTCTGCGAGGTGGAAGAGAAGACTTGGGTTAATCTCTGTTTCAGATCAGGCAGAGGTGGGACGTGAAGCTGGGCCTCCTACATCCCAGGTGAGGTGGGGGGTGGAGGGAGAGCAGCTGTGCTATCTCCTCCTCCCTTAACTGCATGGAGCTGGGCATGTTCAAAGCATGCCTACAGGATCAGGTCCGCTAGGTAAAGGAATCCCTCAATCTAATCTATGACTCCCTCTGGGTGCTCCACTGCCATCACGACTTCTATGCATGCCCAAGAGTGGAACTTCAGCTGCCAGGACTTTACTGACAGAAAATTAGGCATCTGCCCACCAGCA
>NW_005841905.1:2770436-2780334 GCF_000455745.1 Alligator sinensis
CATGTGCTTAAAGCAACTTGCATATGTACTGGCCTCTGGCTGCTTTACCACTCCATCCAGGAAGAGCACAGGCCATCTGCAGATGCTTCCTCAGCCTGACAAAGGGTGTTTGTGCCTGAAAGCTTGTTAAAAAGAGTTTTTCCAACTATTTGAGTTGGTCTAATAAAAGATATCGGAATTACCCAAAGCAAAACCTTGTCTGCCTAAAGCAATTTAGGCACTTCAGGGGCTGAACAGGGGGTTGGCGGATCTAAATGTTGGATGTAACGCCCAAAGAGCTTTAGGCAGACTTCCTGAATGCTTGAAGCTGCTTAAAGCAATAGTTAGCTGCTGAAGTCCCCTGCTGCTTTCCTTGGGATTGTTTATTAAGTGATGTTGGCATCTTTAATTTTTGTCGGAATTAGACACAAGGGGCCAAATTTCACTTTGCTGCTCCAATATCAATCCAGACTAATGTTACCAAGATCAATGCAGCTCTCTTTGTTTCACCCTAATATAACTTAGTATGGAAATTGGTGACTTGTTTGACCAAAGTTACGCTAGGGTAAAACCAATATCTGGGTCATGGTGATACGACGCTATTGCACAGTAGTAACAAGCTACTGCGCAGTCAGCATTACCTAAAAGCCATTCGGCGATGCTAGTGCACCGAACTCCAGTTCCTGCCCAGTCATTTAGTATTTATTTTACAAGTACTGAATAACTGAGCAGTAATGACCATGCAGGCAGCATCTCATGTAGATGCAGCTTGTGTCCACTCTTGAGCCCTCAGCCTTGGTTATATCTGGGAGTAGCCATTAAGGACAAGCCCAGAGCAGCTTTACCTTGGACTTCCAGGTTTGGAGGACATTGATGGTTGGAATGTGCTAGAGTCCTACAGCACCTGGAGTTGCAGTCATCTTGTCTAGTCATGTGTCCAGTTTGGAGCACTGCATGGGCAACTGGTGCCTCCTGAGTCTGGCGGGGCACCAGCGGGGTGCAACGGAAGGGGCCCAGCGGCCAGCCGGCAACTGGCACTTCCGCATGCGGCACAGCGGCGGCAGAAGTGCTGTGGGAGGAGTCAATTACGGGGGGGCACTCGTGTTCTCCATGCCGCCTACCAGCCAGAGCGCTCGCTGTCAGGGGGGCACCAGCGCTCACAGGGGGTGCACATGCCCCCCCCACCCCATGCCCTCTCTACATGTTGCCTATGAAGCACTGCATTTCAAGAAAGATATGGACAAACTGGAAAGAGTACAACAAACAACAGTTATTAGAGATATAGCAAAGGTGGCATATGAACACAGGTTGGAAAAAATGGTTTTATTTAATCTGTAGAAAAGAAGACCAAGATATAATTAGATGCAGTAGGATTGGAGTGTTGTTGATAACAGTCTACAAATACAAAAAGCATGGAGATCAGTTGTTCTCTGTCCAGAGGGGATAGGACAAGAAGTAATAGTCTTAAATTGCAACAAAAGAGATTTAGGTTGGATATTTGGAAGAGCTTTCTAACCCTGAGGGTAGCTGAGCAATGGAATGGATTAGCTAGAAAGCCCAGGCAATCTCCACGCCACTCTAGCAAAGAGTGGACTTATATGATATTGCAGAGAATGAGGGAAGAATGGAAGTGTCCTCCATGGCGATACGAGAGGGACTGAGAGGTTGCAGAGCACAGGTGTAGAGGCTAGCTTTGGTAAAATAAACAGAGCTGTATGCTGAATGTTTATTACAGACCTGGTTGAAATGGCATACCTATTTTGCTGCTCAAAATGCAGCATTTTTGAACTGACAAAGACTACCAGAACTTTACTTTTTAAATGGTTTCTCTAGATTTTATTCCAGAAATTTTAAGTACCAAGAGAGAAAATTTTCTATGCTGCACTATGCCCCAGTGACTATTTGTCAGCCTTACTATGAAGGCTAAGCTTGGGGGTGGCTCAGCTATACATCAGGAAGATTCTTCAGTCTGGGGGCTTACTTTGGGGGACTCCGTGTTGTCCGAGTAGTAGTCAGTCAAGAATTTTATCCTATGTTGTGTTGGCATTAACATCAAACTACTTAAGCCCCAGTGTCTCAGTAGGTTGCAGCAGGTTGCCACTAGCTGCAGCAGGTTTGATTTATACAGCAGAAATATTTTTCCCCCTTAACGAGATGGGAGATCATTCTGATTTCTGGAACTTAACATCATTGCACCCTAAATCTTGCAGCGGAGGACTCAGGAGCTACAGGACCTTCCAGAATAGTAAGAGAAACAAGATCATCAAGATGTTGTGGGAACATTTTTTTCCTTGTATAGGATGGCAGGGATGATTATGCCTTAAGCAAGGGGTTGGACTAGGTGATATCCTAAGTCACTTCCAGCTCTATATTTCTATGATTCCACATTGCTCTGAATATTACCCCTCACACCTTAGGTGTATTTACCAGGTTGCAGAATAAATAATACACAGTAGTCTTGGATAGCCGTTGTCAAGTTCTCAAATGACTTGTGCTTTGCCAGATAGCCAAGGCAATACAAACATGTCCTTAGCATTCAACATACATCTCTTTATGTTTTGTAAAAGCTAGTGCAATTTTATATTAACCAAAAGGCACTTTCACCCCATGATTATTTATGTAATCAGTAGGGAAATGCATGATGAACTAAAAGCTGCAGGTCAGTCTGTGATCATTCTAATTTGGATGGTGGCTGAATTAAATATAACACAGTCAGCCAAAGCATCCTGAAGTGAGATGTGGGACAGCCTGAATTTATCACAGTGAGTTATTTGCTGCCTAGCACCTTGTGCAGTCCTTTACCCAATAAGTATCTCAGTCCTACCTCTGCTTGTAGAATCAACTGATCTGAATTAGGCACCTGAGTTCCCTAGGCAATGCTTGGGAAGTGGTGAGCTCCTAAGAAGACATTTCAAAGCAGCCAACATGCTGAGTGGGGAGCTGTCTAAGGCAGCCCGTAGGTAATGTGGAGGTGTTTCAGATCCCACCACTCACACCCCTTACTCTGGGCTTCAAGGCAGCACTTCCCTGAATCCAGACAGTCTCATATAGCCATGACTGCAGTGGTAGATGGTCGCACCAGTGCAATTGGCACCAGAGCAGCCAGCACTGCCCGGGGCACTGCATGGCTGCCTGGGGTGTGGAGCTGCCCAGCTATGCCTTTGGATGTATGCTGTAACCATTGACTCCTGAGACAAAGGAGCTGGGGGCCAGCATCTGCTGTGTTTTGTGTGAAGCCTGATCTCCTGGGTGTGCTCAGAGAACTGACTCTACCCTCTCCAGTCAGGTGCAGGAAGGAATGCCTTGCATTTGGATTCAGAAAGCACTTGGGTGAGAGCTAGCTGCCAAAATGCCTGGTTCTGTGAAGATGAAAGTGCTTCTGAGCATGTTCAGAACCAGGTCTTTAGAGGTGCAGTCAGACTCCAGGCTTAAGTGGTAGCTGAATAGGGATTCTGAGGATCAGACGGTTGGATTTGACATCTACAATGGGAATTAGATGGGAAATAGACACACAAGTCTTTTTGGGTGTCTGTTTATAAGGGATATGTGTATGAGATATAGCCATAAATGTCTGTGGTGGTCATACACAAAACCAACTAAATCCTGAGACTTCTGAGCTGCCTTTCTCATGCCAAGACCCCACAGATAGGCACAAACCAGGTGTTACCCTGTCTCTTCTGCCGGGTGCATCTGGTAGGTGTCCTCAGAGCAGATCCTAACCACGGACAAAGCACAACTAGAAGTGGTCCTTTCCTCTACTCAGTCTCCCAGTGATTAGAGCGTGCACACAGAAAACCTGGGACCTAATCCCAACTCTACCTCATTCACAGCAGTAACTTGACCTCATGTTCTCTCCTCTGTAGGGAGCTAGGAGAAAGCACTCCCGGGAGAGTAACCTAACCACTGGGTACAGGGTATTCTGAGAGAGGCTTTCTATCCTGCTGAGGCTGTTGAATTAAATAATTGAATATTTATTGGACTAACAAGAGAAAGAGAGCCCAGTACAACCTGGTGCTTGTGACACTCACCTCAGATGTGGGAAAGCCCACAGAGATTTCAGTCCCTCCCCAATGTGTATTTTTTTCTACTGAGGCAAAAATGGAACAAGAGAGTATGAGCAAGTGCTTCATCCCAGAACACCATAGTGTTAAAAGTTATTTAACCATAAGTTAAAAGTTATTTCTCCTTAGACATGGAGAAATCTGACAGAGAAGGGAATTGAATGCAGGTATACTAACACCTAGAGGAGTCCTTTTTTCTCCAGTGAAATGGATAAAAGGGGATTCACGCTCTGTCTTTCATAAGAAAAGGCTGAACTCAGGTGAGCCCCTAAATCTATTGCAGAACCTCAATGTAGACTACTTCCTTCAGGACAGAGTTAGGTGCATAAGGATATGTCTATACTGCACCGCCAGAGGTGTCTGCTCTTGAGTATACCCCACTCATCCACTCCTGCTCGGATGTACCAAACTCAGAAATGTGGCAATGGAACTGGTCTGGGGACATGAAAGCAGACAGGGGATGCCCCCAGAACAACTTCACCACTGTATTTCTAGGTTTGGTAATGAGTGTGAGCAGGTGGGAAGATGCCCAAAAGCAGGCACCCCTTTGAGAGTCCTGACTCCTGCTTAGATGCCTAAATTAATAACGACATCAATGGTAAGATGCCGAAATATATCTGTGAATCTGGGCTTAACTCGTTAGTACAATGACATCATAAATATATTGCCATTAACTGTATAGTGAATCAAATAATTTCCAGGCTATCACAACGTTCTACATGCCTCTCATTTACATTCTTGGTGATAATTCTTTCTTTTAGGAAAGAAAGAGCCAGTCCAATGAAACAGCAGAAAGCCTGTCTGAGGAAGTCCTGTTGAGAACTCTATTTTAAGGGTGCTGATGGGTGACAGTTGTGCCAAAAGCTACACGGTAGAAATATTTAGCCATGAACTGAGATGAGTATCAGGTTTCTATTGATCAGTGGACAAACTGTGGTTTAACAGAGACAATATGTAGAACAACTAGCTAATTGCCTGTCAAGAATGATGGATTTCAGGGAGTATTTACAAGGTCGCCCCTCGCCCCCTGCTCGCCCTTCAGGGCCAGCCATGTAAAAACTCCCTCTGCCACTGCCTCCTCCTCCTCCTCCAGCCTCTGGCACAGGGGCTCCTTCCCCCTGCCTGCCTCCACCTCACAGCGGGGCTTTTCCCCTGCCTCCCCTCCCCTCCCTGCTGCCTCCCCCTCCCTGCCAACTGTTGTTGGGGCCCCCTTCCTGCTCCCCTCTCTCCCTTCCCACTGCCTGGCCATCACATCAGCCACCACCGTGACCACCCCTTTGCCTCCTCCCACCCCACTTCCCTCCTTCCCTCCCTGCCTGCTGCCTTCCCCTCGCTGCTGACTGTTCTGGGAGGCATTGGGGACAGGCAGCCACTGTAACCACCCCCCTTTACCCTCAAGCAGGCAGTCTTGGGGATGCCCCGCTGCTCGGGCAGCCGGGGCGTGTTTGCCTCCACCACTAACTTCCCTGGCAGCAGCTCAACCTTGGACCCATGCAGTCCAGGCCCACGCAGCCAATCGCTGCCCGCTCTCTCAGTGCCAAGTGCACAGTTGGCCAAAAGCATTACAGACAGACAGACACACAGACAGACACACAGACAGACAGACTAAGCCCTTTATATATATAGATCACCTGGCCCCAGACCTATGTGTATCAAGGAACTTACCAGACTCTGCTCTGAAAGATTAGAACGAGACTTCAAGGCAGTTACTTGTGGAGTGGAACTTATTAGGGTGTCTATACATGTGCTCTAGGGTGGTGGTGACGGGGGGTGGGGGGATGCATTTCAATTAGAGCAGCTCCCAGACAGCTGTTCTAATTAAAAAACTACAGTGTCATGTGTATTATGTATCCTGCATTTCAAAATGGCCATGGGAACACTTTAACTAAGGCTCATTTGATGAGTTTTAGTTAAAGCACCCCCATGGCTGTTTTGAAACATGGGACACTTAATATATGTGATGGTGTGGCATACTGGAGTATTCTAATTAGAAGGCTGCAGCAGACTTGATTAATCAGTTAATTGAGTCTGCTCTGATGCATTTGAATTAGCTTTAGGGGTGTGTGAAATGGGCCCTATTCGATTCAGATTCGGATTTGGCCTGAATCGGGGACAGTGATTCAATTTGTTGATTCGGATCACTGCCCCCAATTCAATTCGGCTGAATCTGAAGATTCAATGCTGATTCAGAGAATTAGCGATTCAGCCATAGACACAGTTTTAAATGTTTTTTCTATATACCTCAAGGTACCAGGCAGCTCATGAACGCTGCAATGCTGGGGTGGATGGAGTATCCCACAAGAGTGTGAGGGCTCCCCCGCGTGCTTGGTGCTGAACCCAGAAGTGGACTGGAAGTACGTCCGGTCCACTTCTGGGTCTGCTGCCAAGCACACTGGGGAGCCCGCCGCACTCCTGCGGGACACTCCATCCACCCCAGCATTGCAGCGTTCATGAGCTGCCTGGTACCTTGAGGTATATAGAAAAAACATTTAAAGCTGTCTCTATGACTGAATCGCTGAATCTTTCTGCATCCATTTGGAGGGTTCTAATTCAATTTGGAGAGATTAAAGGGTCTCCTGATTCAGATTTGGAGATTCGACCACCAAATCAGGCCAGATCTCCACCCAATCGAACAAGAGAGCAAAGCCCTAATTAGAATGGCAGGGCTTAGGCACCTAACGTGAACACAGAAAAGTGATTGGTCCTAGCCAGGTAGGTGTCCAAAAAGTGTTTGACTAATTGAATAGATATGTGCATAACCAGCAATCTTTTCTATTGCAGCTGTCACCATGGTTTGACACAGAACAAAGACCGAGCCTGACACAACCCAAATGTAATGCTTCTCTAGCCAACTAATGACTAAGGGTGCCTACAAACGTTCTCTGAGGCCTAGTGCTCTGCATTTCTGTCCTGTTTGCTTAGGCTGCCTTCACTCACCTAGTTTTCAAAAATCCTTCCCTTCATTTCCTCTCTCTCCTAACATGTTATAAAGGGAGCCAAGGTACTTAACGCAGAGCAGAGAATTCTAGGCAGCCGAGTGTCTAAGTGCTGAGTTGCTCAGCATTGCAACACCCAAGTACCCTTGAAGGCTGAGCTCTAACTACAGGCAACCCCCACTTAGCGCCCTTAATTGGTTCTTGAAAAAACAAGCGTTAAGCGAAATGAGCGTTAAGTGAAACTGAAAGTTTTTGATAATCCAAGATGGCGACCACAAGTGTTTTTAATGTCCCAATATGGTGATCACGAGCGTTATAATGAAACCTGCTGAGCACTAAGTGGAACCAGGTATCAATTTAAAATGAGTGTTATAGCGAAATAGCGCTAAGTGAAACAGCGTTAAGCAGGGGCTGCCTGTACCTTTCAGGTGAACAATGTGACTAACAGCTGTCATAAGTTTATGCTTACTTCTCTGGAAGGGGAAAAACATACGCATGGGAGTGTTGTGTTTCAGATTTTATATATAGGTGTGCATGTATATGTGTAAAACTATATTACATGCATTACATGTGCATATGGTATGCATATAATAGGTACACATTATATAAGCATATCTTGCTAGATGTTTAGGTGGTATATGTTAATAATTAAGCTACATTAATTTAAATTGCAATGTGATTTTTTTTTGCCTTTTTCCTTCAGAGCCTTAGTGTATCTATCTATCTATCTATCTATCTATTCTATACAGTGAGGCTGATGTTCAAACTGTGTGTGTGCATGTGGTTTTTTTTTTTAGGGTGGGGGAAGGGGATTTTCTAACCACAGGACTTATTAGTATCATCAATCATCAGGGGTGTCATTTCCAAATTCCCTTTCCCTCACCTAATTTGCTAAACCTAATTCTTTATCACACTACAAAAGACAGCGTGAGAGATGGAAGTGATAATGAGAGGTGGCTTGCTCATCCATGCTCTACTGTAAAGAGGCAATGTGAGCCTGGCAACTTTCAGAGAGTGATTTCCCATTTTCTCATGCCCTCCATTGAGGGAGATCTGCATCCACTCAGCATACAGAAAACAACTGCCAATTCCGGACAAAATGTAGCTTATTTTCTTGCCGGCCTTATGAGTATATTCCCTATTCTAAAGGTACTAGCAAAGGCATCAGTCAAACATCTTTTGTTGATGTCTGCACATAATTTTCCTCGTGGTCTGTTGACTTAAAGACATTTTACAATGCTGCAAACATTTGCTGATGCATCCAGTTCAGGGTACCTCCAAAATGCTTCTTGATAATCCCAGCAAGTGAAGTTCATTGTTTGCAGCTCTGATAGTCATTAAATAAATGCTTGTCACAAATCTTTATGTCACTCGACTTACATCTTATCGTATTTGTCAACCCTTTTCCATTTGGGCAAATAATTGAAGATCTTTAAGCTCAGGGAAAAAACCATCACAAGTGAAATCCTAGCCTCATGAATGTCAATGGCAAAAAGAGCCCTCTGACATTGAGAGGGCCAGGAATTCACCCTCTATGTGGTAACACATGAGACACCATTATGCAAGCCTTGCTCACATCAGTGAACTTGCACCAAAGGTCTTACTGATTTCCCTGGGACTATTCAGAAGACTAAGCCCTTGATCCTACATTGGTAAATACATGCAGTGGAGGTTACTGCATCCACGTAGATGCTCAAGAAGTCATGCTTCATGCTGATGGAGTAGCCTGCTCATATGGATCATAATGCAGGATCAGGGCCTAGCTGTTAAACCAGCAGGCCCCTCATACATAGCTCTTAGACTGACACAGCCCCTTCTGGATGGATCTAACAAAGGCAGGCGCAAAGCCTTAGCAAGAAGGCAGAAACAAACAGAATCAGTAATAACACAGATCTAGAGACCCAGCAGGAAATGACCTTCCAAATTCCACATGTAGTGAGAGAGAGAAAAAGAGTGAGTGCACGCAAGCACCTTATTCCATAGGATGAAACTGCATACCCAGCATGCTGGCGCTATTCATGATTTCTACCTGATTGATAAAAAAAGACAAGAATGAGACTATGAATACAAGGGGAATTAACGGTTAGAAGCATTCTTGTCTGAAATTCTTGGGTTTAGAAAATGAGAAAAACCAAGAGATTTGCACTTGTGAAAGTGAGTCTCCATTGTCCTTAGCAACACAGCTTTTAGTCTGGGGTACTTGGGGCATTGGCATGTATTGCTTATTGTATTTTTCCAGATAACAAAGTATTTGTATTAGATACCAGTCTATATGAATTTTCAGAACAATACAAATCATGCAGACTGTTTCCCTGACATCTTCCTAAAAGCTGTGTTAAGAACAGGTTTCATCTCAAAACGAGATAAAGAAACTTGCTCTTGGCACCCTTTAGACTGGAAGATATTTCTGGCAGACCCTGTCAGTTACTCGGTGTCTCGACATTTCTAAGGACAACAGGGTCCCAGGCTTGATCAGTTTCTAGGCACGACCCTAAGTAAATAAGATCTTCTCAAAGAAAAATGTGCGAACATGGTGCAAAAACTGCAATGATCTTAAATAACAATCAACCTGAAAGTGCTCAAAGAGCAATAGAAACATGTAGTTTTTTTCAAGCAGATCACTCTATACATAAGTCCTGCTCAAAACCAATCTTTTGATGACCCAAAAGTTATTGGTAGTGACCATCAGGCCAGAGCTGGCCGCTAGGTTGCATGTCAAAAATCTCTCTTCCATAAAAGGCTTAAGAGAAGCCATGACAATGCCCTCTAGCAGTCTTTATTAGTGGATATATTTGGCTTGGGGATAGCTCTAGCACTAATTATTAAGACATAGAATAAGTTATTGCCATAGACCCTGACTTCCACTATTAGAAGCTACTGAGGGTTGTTCTAGAAGCTGCTCTGCTCTTGGCGGGGGCCCCC
>NW_005841905.1:2780344-2787200 GCF_000455745.1 Alligator sinensis
GAATTCAATTTCTCTCTCCCTTAGTAAATACCGCAGGTAAAGTTTCAAGGCCTTTGTAGAAACCAGAGTATTTTATTGTAATTTTAAATATGAGAAGTAAAAAGGATATGTGTAAAATTAAATATGACTAGACATGTGCAACGGAAATAATCAGGTGGCTGGCAAAAAGCATAACATCCTGAATAATAAAATATTACCTAGGGGGTGGCAGAAACAGTCCTTTTGCTTTGTCACAGCCTGAAGCTCTCTGCTTCTGTCTGACATATGTTCCAGAATGTTCCCCAGAGTAGTTCAAGAACTTGTAGATATAGCCCATGGGCTTTGGCGGTTCAAGGTGTCTCTATTAGCAGGTGGAATTATGTTACCTTCCAGGCAAGTTCAAGATAGTCATTTTCCTTACAGGAAGTCAGCTTGTTAATAAAACACATTATTTTTTCAAACATTAGTTTGGATTATTATATGTTTTTTCCCATACTAACATATAGATAAATATCCTGCTTTTTCCATATCTGAATGGGCCTCCTTAACACATAGGCCACCCTGTTCCATGTATCTATAATTTCTATAGATCTTAGACCTATTATATATAAGCGATGCCTTTCCGTGGTAGGGCGGTTGTCCTGCCTATCGTAGTATATATTGGCCTTAATAATTCTAATATTATAAAAGCCTTAATCTGTCTGTCTGTCTGTCCATACCACTTTAATTGCACTTTGATTGGCCGACAGACGGGCAATCAGGGTGCGAAGAAGTGTTTGGACAGGTGGCAATGTGCCATCATGATGGCAGGGACACGGGACGGAGCAGGGGCCTTGCCCCCCCCCGCTGGAAGCAACAGCAATGGAGCAGATGAAATGGGGGGGGGGCAAGGCTAACAGTGCTGGCTTCACCCTCCTGCCCTGCTCCCTGCAGGTGACGAGGATGGAGCGGGGTGGAGGGGCAGGCCACTGGAGCTGGCCTCACACATCCCCCCCTTGCTCCTTGGAGGTGATGGTGGTGGCAGCGTGGGGGAGGGAAGCCTTCCCCTTCCCCCTCCCATCATCTCCACCTGCAGGGCCAACCCAGTGGTGGGGGGGGAGGCCCGGGCCCAATGTTGGGGGGGAGGAGTGGATGCACTGCAGCAGCAGCGGTGGTGGTAGGGGAAGGGGAGGAGTGGGCCCAGGCCTGATGGGGGGAGGGAAGGAGTATTCTTGATGGGAAATTGGGTAGTTCTATAATAATTTCCATAAAGCCAACCATCACCAACAGTCAGTTGCTGGGATTGTAGGCTAGAATAATACATTTTTTATTAATTGAATGTCATTTCATCATCATTATCTATAGGTGAAGCAACACTTCAACACTTAAATTCCATTTAAATGCAAAGAAATGATGAGTGAAGTCCCCAGTGTCAGTGGTGCATATCACCCTATAGTTTACACCAGTCTACACCAGTGATGTGGGCCAGAGAAGTGGTGCCAGGTTGGCCTGTGAGCTGGATCTGGTTGAAGGGCCCAATCTGTTGGGCGGTGTTGGTCTAGCTGGGGCCCAATCCAGCCACATGGGAACAGGCTAACCAGGGTCAGCTAAAGCCACAAAAGGGCCTTGGAAATTTGGCAGGAGGGTGGAGCGGTGACAGTGTTAATTGCCACTGTTCGCCTGCTGCCAAATTTCTGGGCCTGTGGGGAGCCCTGTAGGCTGAATGACATGGCTCTGTGGGGGTCTGTAGGATAGAGGTTGAGCACTCCTGATGTACAGAATTAAGAAAAAGTGGGCCTGATCCTCTCCTAGCTTAAATGAGTGTCACTCCATTGAAACCATTATCTAATATAGTATCTATACTGCAGAGACCTAGTTGTGGATCAGTACCTTGGTGTGAAAGGCATTGTGGGTGCATCTACATGTACTATTAAAGCATGTGATAAACTCCGGTGCAGTTTGTGCCAGTGTCAGCTGCTCCTGGGCACATTGTCCGCGTGTGTGCCTGAGACCGCAGCAGTTTGAGTGGGGGCAGAGCAGCACTGGGCTGGATGAGGGTCGGGGGGGGGGCAGTTCTGGGCTCCAGGTGGCAGCAGCTGGTGGCATCAGGGCCGGCTGGGGCATGAGGGTGCTACAGTGTAGGGCTAGGTAGCAGGTAGCTCTGCCACACTTTAGCACCCTCATGCCCCAGCCAGCCCTTGTCACTGTCTACATGTATGTTTCAGTACACATAATTACTCCATCAAGGACAATATTATCCTACAACAGTTAATTAATTTACTGTGCCCTAATACTGGCGCATGTGTACACAGTGGTGCTTTACTGTAGAGCCAATTAGTCAACTCCGCAGTGGAGCACACATGTAGATGTACCCTAGAAGAGTATAGTCTCTGCCCTAAAGAGCTTCCAATTTAAGCCTAACACAAGAGACACCTATGGAAATAGGCAGACAGTAGTACAAAGAAGGAATGCATTCATATTGGTCAGTATGATAGGTCTCTTAGCAAAGCAGCAGTGTAACCTCATTTGAACTCCGTGGATCAATATGGATCTATTCCAGCTGAGAATCTGATCTCTGTGACGTATGGCAGGTTGATGGGTTTACTATGAAGCAATATGTACAAAAATCATGGGAACATAAGAATCGTCCAAATACTACCTTGGTATCAAGGAACACCTGAGGCCTACCCTGACTCTGACATTTTTTCAGTGATTAGTAAATTTGCTGAAGAAAACTGGGAATAAAAGTGTCTGCCCTGGGCAGGTAGCAGCATCTGGCGGCGTCGGGTCTGGCTGAGGTATTTGCTGAATAGCTTCATCTGAAATAAAAAGTGGGAAGAGGGTGTAAACAGTTCAGAAATTGTGACATTTTCAGAATTAAGAGTTTCATTCTGGAAATGCTGAAATGTTTCTTTTCAACCTTTTAAATGTAAGGGAATAAAAAAAGAAATGTAACTGTAATAAAACCATGCTAAAATGTTGAGCTTCAGGTCAAACAAAACCTTTTGGGTTGGCATAGGTAGTGCCCTTCTCGATCTTGTTCTCTTCCTGTGGCATGTTGTGGTCTGTTGTTGTCGTCGGCTGTGAGGCCTGAAGTGGACATTGTGGGCACTTTCACTCTTTTAGTCACACGCTTGCGACACCCTTGCCTGCAGTTGTGGGGACTGGATGCAAGGACCTGGACGTTCCTTTTCAGTCCTCTTTTCTTATGATCCGCAGCGGTGTGCTTTTGTTCAGCTGAAAAGCCCAAATGAGGTCTGTTCAGTTCAACCTGAACCATTAGTTCCAGTATTTTAGTTCATCCAACAAATCCCTTATTCTTTCAGCTCTTTCTCTGACACACAAACCAGAGCAAGTCATTCACATCTCTGTGCCTCATCTTCCCCTTCCATAAAATGACATTAATAATAATTTCCTTACCTCTCAGAATTACTGTGAAGCTTAATTAACTAATCTTTCTATATAGCTTGGAAACTGAAAAGTATTAGACACACATGACAAAGAAATTTTTTTATGGGAACTACAATATCATTAGCACATTTCATTTTCAATCATCAAAGGTCAGGTGAGTGGAATTTATACTGCAGCTGGTGAATTTTCTTGACAAATTTGCAAGGCTAAGCATTGCTATTACTGCATCCTGATAACTGCCATAACCATGTGTATTTGGAAGGTCTGTTCTAAATGAAATCTTATTTGCAAATCCACCAGAATATTCACTGAAGTGCAATGCAACTTACCACAATTATGAAAGGGTTGTCAAATATCACCCTATAGCTCAAAGGCCTTTATACCAATCTTGTCAAAGCAGCCAGCTGAGCACGGGGTTAAAGCACAAGCAATTTTCACCTTGAGGAAGGTTTTGTGGAACTCATTGTTTTTAATTTGCAGTTTTAAGAAGTGTAACCATCTCTGGTTTATGGGTGGGGGGGTTCCCTGTGAGAGACTCATCTGCTTTGATGTGTGTAACCACTGATTCTTGGCATCAAGGAATTGATAAAACAGCTTAGTTACAATAGAATATTAATTAAAACCATGTTTCAAAATTCCAGCTTTCCAAAATTAGCTTTCCATTAAGAGCAATTTTTGTTGATGAGCAATTAGCAGCATAGGATGCCAAAGCCAAGCAAACAGGAAATCTGGACCACAGACATAAATGAGTATGAAGCTAAAGACGGAGAAATTAATAAGACACACCCTCCTGTTCCCACTATGTCCAGTTCTGGACTGTTGGATCTACATGTTTGATGGCTTCAAACAAGATACGCCTCCTGAATGTAAACTATTCATAGAGGTGACCTTTTATGACTATATTTGCTGTATGTACAACTGGCAGTTGTACCCCAGCAGAAAATTGGAAGCAGGGTCTCATTGGCATGTAGAAAATGGCAGTTTGAGCCTGTTTCTCAGCATGTTTGTATTGTTTGGCACACTTGATTGTTAGTAGACTAGGGACAGAAATTACACATAAACTGGTATAAGTAATCGGAAACCAGTTTACACCTGTAACAGAACAGAAGTTCAGTGCTCATAGACCATTTCAAACTGGCCAAACCTGGTTTAAGATAGACCTGGATGGATGCAGTATCTGACTTAAAAGATTTAGGTTAAAGTAGTCTATCGAGTTTCTGTCCCAGATCTCCTCCTGACTCAAGTTAGGTCCAAGTCCCCCTGCATCCCAGGATGCCTTGTGCCTCCCCTAACCCCACCTCACAGGGCAGGTGAGCCACCTCGGGGGGTTTCCCAAGTCCCAGCCCATCCCATGGTTCCCTGCCACACGGGAGCAGCGAGGATTGCCCCCTGCTCCCCTGAGTGGTCTGGCCATAGCTCAGCCCCACGTCTGCAAGTGGGAGGCGGGCTACCTGCATGGAGGGAGTCACCTCGGGGGATTTCCCCTGACCCCCCTGGATCCCCCAAGTCTCATCTGCCCTGCCACATGGGAACAGAGGGGATCCCCCGCCCCGCTCTCTTTCCACATGGTCCGGCCAATGCTCAGCCTGCTGCTGGGTAGGGGACAGGGAGAGTCACCTCTGCTCCCACACAACAGAGCCGACCTAGGCTTGGGGGACCCTGGGCAAGCCAAAGAAACCCCCCTGAGGTGGGGGTTCCCCCCACATGAGCAGGCCCTCATCTGTAGGGGCCGGCACCTGAATGGGGGCTCCTCTCCCCGTGTTGGGAGAGAGCGGGGGTTTGGGAGTGCGTGCAGGGCAGCCAGTTAGGCATGGCCCCTGCTGGGCTGGGCTCAGCAATGGTCTGCAGGCTGGGAGGTGTGCTCTAGCACCCCCTTCCCCACCCCGCCCCGCCCCACACTTTCTGGCCTTGGCCAGTGCACGGTTCAATTAACTGTTCAATCTCCACAGCTTAGAGAAGCCAGCAAAGATTGGATCGATTCCACCTCGGGCTTTTTGACTGTCTGTACTTAGCCTATGAGTTTGAATGTCAAAGTGCTACTAGCTTTTCTTCTAAACTAGGATGAAAGCATGAGTGTGCCTCATTCCTTGAGGTTGTTTGGCTTTCTAGGGCCCTATCTGGTACCCAGAGAGCCTTCTGGGCACTACTTGGGAGAAGAAACTTTAGTCATGCCTGTGAGACACACACAGACTCCTTATTGCTTATTAGAGAATAACATCTCCACATACTACCGTATTTCTCCATGGAAGACTCAAGAGTGGTCCCTTAGTCCCAACCCACAGTACCCCACCCCTGGGTCATGCTTGTGCCCCTCAATCCCGATCTGCAGCCCCCCTGCTGGTACGTAGGTCAGATTCTAGGAACTCAGGACTGGAAATCGCCTCTGAGCTACCAGTCCAGTTCCCTGCATTTTCAGGCACTCATTCCAATTCCCATCCACAATTTACAAGGAACAACATCTGAAATTACAAAAATACTTTATAAAATGCCATAAATAAAATCTGGATGACTAGGATTCTTGCTTGGTTTCTCATAGCTGTATAACATATTTTTAATACAACTTGTTTACTTCAAGTCATTGGGACCCCCCACCTTAGTAAAGGGTAAATGTTTGTAGGATCAGGGCTTTGTGCTATTCACAATTCTTCAAAGATATTACTTAGGAATGTAACATCTGGGCAACAACTCAGTATTTGCATTCTCAGTTACTGCATTAGGCCTTCTAAAAACTAAATCAATCCCTCGGCACAACTTAAGTGTTCACAGTTGAGGCAAGTTTTGATTCTCTGTTTGACTCCAAGAGAGGAATGAAGGTAGCCAGCACAAGTGCCTTTTCAATCCCACAAGCTGGGCTGTGCCAAGTCCTCCTAATGTGGATGCTGAACTTCCTAGTTTTGAGGTTCTGGCACGTGCTATTTAAGAGCACAATTTAAAAGGCACCTTTCCTGAGTGGCTGGGAGGCCTTGTATGTAGCATGTGAACACCTTTCATATGGGTGTTTTGGGGTTTTTTTTATACTTCTGTTGCAAACCAGGCATTTGGCTCATTGAATTTGAACTTCCATGCATTTGACTCAGAGTCAGGTGCCTAAATATTTTTGAGGTTCTGGCACGTGCTATTTAAGAGCACAATTTAAAAGGCACCTTTCCTGAGTGGCTGGGAGGCCTTGTATGTAGCATGTGAACACCTTTCATATGGGTGTTTTGGGGTTTTTTTTATACTTCTGTTGCAAACCAGGCATTTGGCTCATTGAATTTTTTTTTAAACTTCATTTAATAACAGCTGTTATTTCTTTCCAAGGTCTGCGGGGAGAAGAGCCCTATACAGATGTCTTGTGTGACTTCCAGAAGTGAAAAACCCATTTCATCTGTCAGTCAGCCTCACTTTTCATTAATTCTGTTCCAATGTATTTTATATGGCCAAGCTTTTTGCCTTTGCAACAGCAAAGAATCTTTGCAGGATGGAGCCACTTAATCAATTGGCAATC
>NW_005841905.1:2787238-2788232 GCF_000455745.1 Alligator sinensis
TGAATAGTCGATCATATGACACAGACTGACCTAATCATCAGCACTGGTGAAGTCAACAAATCAGAGGAAAATACAGGTAGATAAAATAATCCTTAGTGACACCAGCAGGACTGTGTGCAAGAGGGAAGGTACTCTACATGAGTAGAGATTTGCTGGATTGGGCCCTTAGTAGCTAAGAGTAACACTTAAGACCTTCACCTTTAATCCTTCTGTCACATATTTGTGAGTAACATTTGAGTTTTGCCTGTGTGATTCTCTCATTAAATCTGTGAAAACTATTCATTATTCTGTCTTAAAAAATCCCAGCTCTCAGCTTGCCATGAGCACACAATGTGAGGTACACACACATATATGGTCATAAGAGGTAAATAATGACAAGATTTGAGGAAGAAAGTCTGGGGAGTGGGTGGCTTATGGGACTGATAGAAGATGTCTGGGGACATGGCACTTGCAGGCACTTAGCTTGAATAGCTCAGTAGTGATCAGAGGAGAGGTTCCCAAACTTTTTCTTATTGCCTTCTATATTTACCAGCTGCCTGTGTACCCCTACCAGCAAGCATTTTATATTTTAAGCCCTTCAATGCCAATTATTATAATGAAAATTAAATCTGCCATTACACAATTTCTCCTGCATATCCCCCAGAGATGCCTTGCATACTCCCAGGGGTACGTGTACCACAGTTTGGGAACCCCTGGACTAGAGTATCTAGATTTAAAGGGAGAGAGGAAAGAGAAATTGTAGCCATGTATCCAGCACCATACTAAGACACTTTTGTTTTGCCCTCTGTCATGGAGAATGGGTGAGGCCAGCCTCAATGCAGAATTCCCTGGTACCATAGGAAGACAGTCTAGATACAACTTTAGATGTCTAAAACTTAGGTCACAATGGCTAAGTCTTAGTTTCCTGACCTCCGAAATAAAAAGCCAGGACCCCATGTTGGGGGCCAAAGCATCCTATACAGTTAACAGGGTACTCCAGAATGGTATCCAAAGC
>NW_005841905.1:2788252-2798837 GCF_000455745.1 Alligator sinensis
GAAAGACTGAGTATAGGGATAGTCTTAAATCCTACTCCTCAGAAAATATAACCATAGTTACTTACAACTATAACCTTTTTCCTACTTGGACCCAGGGCTGTGACCCCCACATTTCCAAAAGGTAGGTGCATACAGCTTTCCTTTCAAAGACTGAACAGAGCTCACTCTGTCTTTTTAAAACCCACCAGCTAGAGGAAGAGATGTGGGTGTCTCTTTTATACATTAGTCTAGTGGTTTTATATATTAGCCTGGTCTAGAGCACTGACCCAGGACATGAGATATGTTAACCCTGAGAAGAAAAAGGAGCATCTACCACTTTTAAACATGCAGATTTTTATTAGCCAATACCCATTCAATCAATCACATATGTATAACCACATACAGGCAGCATCACCCACACAGCGACACAAATTGCCAAGCCTTCACTAGGGAGTCTGGCAGGGGGACTGGCTTTTTTTTTCTATGTTGCTAGTCTTCTCTAAAGACTTATATTAAACCCATTCTTTTACATCTAAATAACTCCTTGATTATGCAAAAGCAAGCTGACATGCTCAGTGTGATGGCTGTTGTACAGATTATTCATACAATACCGATTATGCAAAAGCTAAACACCTGCTCCAAGCAGTGTTGCTGCCTCTTGTTTCAGGTCCAAACAAGACAGAACAGCCAATATATGAGCAGAGGGGTCCATTCAATTTAAAAGCTATTCTTTAGACATGAAACACTGTTTAAACATGCTCCCTATCTGGAGACAAAGTTTCAATTCCCTCCTTGGCGTGAAGCATTCAGACCTCTCTCACTAACCCACTTTGAACCTTCAGTCCATCCTTGCACAGTTTCAGCTCATGGGACCTGATGTTGTGGTTCAGTGGTCGAGTCCTTGTTTGCCACATGGGGGACCTTGGTTTGATTTCTGGATGAACATATAACTACAGCCATTGAACCACTGAATCTCAGGACCTCGTCTAGCCTTTGGATTCTGTCTCAACCATGTAGATAAAACAGGGGGGGGGCCCTAAATTGAAGCAGTGGGGTTAAAACTCAATATAGGGGGAAGTAAACCCCCATGTCATGCACTTACCTGCCTCTCTGGTGGTGGGGAGGGTGAGCTACTGGCAGGTGGAGGGGTCCTGGGGGGTTGCAGGGGGGGCTTGGTGCTTCCCTCCACGGCAGCAGTGCCCCCAACCCATAGGCGCCCAGCTTGGGTGGGTCCAGGGGGCACTGCAGCTGTGGAGGGAAGCACTGGGCCCCCCTGCAGCTCAGGCAGGCAGGCTCCAGAGCAGGGAAAAAATCAGGCTTGCTGCTTTTCATGGGTGGAGCCTGCCTTCCCGGGCTGCTGCCAGGCTGCCTGCAGAGGCGTGGAGCTGCATGGAGCCTGGTGCTTTGCTCTGCAGCTGCAGGGGCAGCGAACTAAAACTCCTCAGAGGAGTTGCACCCCAAGTCATTTAAGGCACATTATGCTGCCAAATTTCCTACAGCGGCTGGAATTAATGTGCAATATGCTGCTGAGGCGTGCAAAAACCAACACCATTCAAGCAGTGCAAAAGCATTTAGTCCACTTTGAAGTGCCAGGCACACACGCCCCTCGTTTTGTCTACACACGGCCCAAAGGGGCCACAGAAGGTCTGGGCAGCCTCCACGCTCCTGCCTAGGCATATGCATCAAAGGTCTTGGGGACCTCTCACACATACGCCATGATCCAGAAGGATCAATGATTGCCCACAATAGGCGGGGCAGGGAGTGCTTCTCCCTCTGGCCCTTCCGCCCAGAAGTTGTTTACAGAGCCTGGAGTTAGGCAGCAAGTGAGGACTGCCATTTTGGACCTAGATGTGAACTTCCAAGGAGATCCCACTTCAACCACTTTACCATGTTACCTGCCAAAAGGACTGCTTCTGGGCTCACCCAGTGCTGAGCTGCTAGACATGTACCTCATACCTAAAATACTGTCAGATATACTTCCCCCTCCAGTGTTCAGACCAGTAGCTGTTCTTAGAGCACATCTACTGCATCAAACCCCATGAGAAACAGCCACCAGAGGAGGCAATGCACCCGCTTTGCCTGAAAGTCCATTGTTGAGCGCATTCCCCGAGAATGTGGGTGATCAGGATTCAGTTTCTTCCCCTTTATAGGTACTTACTTGCTAGTACAATTCATATTACCTATATGGAATAATTAAAGGCTAAGATCTTCACCAAGAGCCCCCACCTCACCCTTCAGCATTCACCTAGAAAGTGCGGAACACAGTTTCAAATAGCCTCAGACAGAAAAGGACTTGACCTTGAGTCTCCCACATCCTAGGTGAGTCTTCTAAATTCTTGGCTATTAAATTAAATTAAAGCTTTGTGTGTGTGCAGTGGGAGGGCAGGGGGCATTTCTTCACTGGCCATGTTTTTTGGAAAAGGGCTGGCTAAAGTGCATTAGTCTAGGAAAAGATTCATGGCACGTGAAGGGAGTTAGCTTCTTGCATTTGGGCTGTAGGTGTCTGAATCTTTTAACTGCATCCCCTCTCTTCAGCTTTTCCTATTGCTTACCTGATGCACCACCCTGCTCAGCATGCTGGCTGTTGTAGAGATTATTCATACAATACAGATGTCATGTTGTCCCCATGGATTCAGAGGGAGCCTGAGGGCCGACCTGGAGCTGTGGATTCCCCTAGCTGGCAAGGTGCCTAAATGTTAGGTGCTAAGTCATTCTGGAGCTGTAACTACAACAGATGTTAGCATCAGATGTTCTGTGTGAAATGAACTGCTGGTTTCAATTCATTTCCCGGTAGAGAGATGTCCACAGTGCTAAACCACTACCACAGGTGGCATCATAGCTGTAACCTTACCAGACGAATCAAGGAAGGAAAAGGCCTAAGGACTAAACTGCTCTGTTAAGGGAAGTGTTGTGTTGCATTAGGAGTGCAGGGCTTGGAAGCTCTCTCTGGCACTACTTAGGCTGCTCCTCAGTTTCTAGATCTGGCAATCAGGGACCTTTCCAAGCACAAAACTCACCATGAAGGAATTACCTGGCCAAGATACAGTCTCACCTAATTTTTGGGATTCAGAATATGTTCTGCACCGCTCCCTTGCCCTGGACTTTTACAACTGCTTGAGCTTCCTGTGGGGAATGAGACAGAGGCTGATACAGCAACAGAATGTACTGGTTTGATTTGTGGGCAAGGAAAGGGACAGCCCTTCTGTGGTCTACTGCTGGGCAGGTAGAGGATGCTGGTGTGTCAACTTTCGTAAAGTAAATGGTTTAAGAGGTGTTAACTTGGCCCTGGCAGTGCACAGCACATGGCATTGAAACATGGATCCAAAGTTAAAGTTCAGAGTCCTCAATCTACTTTGTCCGATGAAAATACTATGGAAAAGGTTTTAAAGATTTGTTAAAGATACCAAAAGGAAAAAAAAGCAGCTAAAACATTTGGAATAGAAGATATTAATAAGGCTTTAACTTTGATGGCATGCCTTACTCCTTAATTCTTTAGCTAGAAATGTTTATAGGGCAATGCCCTATTTGTCAGTCTTTTACATGGTGTTAAGGATGGTAATTACTGTCCATTCAGCAAAATGAGACAATGGGGCTGAAGCACCTGTTGTAACAGTCTGCTCCAGTTTTCCTGATGACAGAACAGGGCAAAATGCCCACAAAAGAAGAAAGAGATAGCAAAGCTCACAAATGCCATTTCTGTCTTTTGCTGACCCTGACTTGCAACCTTGCTGCTGGTGAGCACAGATCCCACAACCATGATCTGTCACAGGGGAGGAAAACCTAAAGACTTGACTGTTTATTCTCTGAGAGGCTGATGGGAATATGAGGAGTCTGGGGCCTAAATAAATGATGTGTCCCGTTCCTGTGGGGTGTGGACAGTATTTGGGAGCAAAGTGATGCTGTGAGGGTGGAGATGCTAGAATTAGCTCATTTAGAAGTAGTCTAGCCACAGCAGCGCAGAGCAGAGCTTAATGTAGGCTAATTTATCCTGCTTCATTTTGCAAAGGGAGTCAGCCTGTGCAAAATGAAGTACCTCAACTAGATTGGGTAATCAGCTAGATTACACTCAGATAGATTACATACTATACCTCAGTTAGATTACACATTGTACCTCAGCTAGATTACACTGCACTGCTTGGCTTAGCAGGGAACTCTTCAATAAACTAAATCACAAAAATTAAGCTTATAAGAAGTGGAAACTTGGACAAACAACTAGGGAGGAGTATAAGAGTATTGCTTGGGCATGCAGGGGTGAAGTCAGGAAGGCCAAAGTGCCATTGCAGTTGCAACTAGCAAGGGATGTGAAAGGTAACAAGAAGGGTTTTTACAAGTATGTCAGTAACAAGAGGAAGATCAGGGAAAGTGTGGGTCCCTTACTGAATGGGGGAGGCGATGCACAGAAGATGCAGAAAAGGATGAAGCACTCAATGCCTTTTTCACCTAAGTCTTCACAGGCAAGGTCAGCTCCCAGACTACTGTACCAGGCAGCACAGTTTGGGGAGGAGGTGAGCAACCCTCAGTGGCAAAAGAACAGGTTGGGGACTATTTAGAAAAGCTGGACTTGTACAAGTCCATGGGGTCAGATGGGATGCACCCCAGGGTGCTGAGGGAGTTGGATGATATGATTACAGAGCCATTGGTCATTATCTTTGAAAACTCATGGTGATTGGGAGAGGTCCTGGGTGATAGGAAAAATGGCAATTATAGTACCTATATTTAAGAAAGGGAAAAAGAAGGATACAGGGAACTACAGACTGGTCAGCCTCACCACTGTCCCTGGAAAAATCATGGAGGAGATCCTCAAGGAATCCATTTTTAAGCACTTGGAGGAGAAGAAGGTGATTAGTCAGCATGGATTCACCAAGGGCAAGTCATGCTTGACCAACATGATTGTCTTCTATGATGAGATAACTGGCTTTATGATGTGGGGAGACCATCCACCATGGATGTGATATACCTTGAGCAAAAGCAAGGCTTTTGATATGGCCTTCCACAACATTCTGTCAGGCAAGTTAGGAAGTATGGGCTGGATGAATGGACTATAAGATGGAGAGAAAACTGGCTGGAGCATCAGGCTCAGAAGGTAGTAATCAATGTCTCAATGTCTAGTTGGCAGCTGGTATCAAGTGGTGTGCCCCAGAGGTTGGTCGTGGAGACAGTTTTGTTCCCTATCTTCATCAACGACCTGGAAGATGGCATAGGGTGCACCCTCAGCAAGTTTGCAGATGACACCAAGCTGGGGGAGTAGTAGATGCACTGAAGGGTAGGGCTAGGATTCAGCGAGACCTAGACAAATCAGAGGATTAGGCCAAAAAGAATCTCATGAGGTTCAACAAGCACAAATGCAAAGTCCTGCACTTAGGACAGAACAATCCCATGCACCAGTACAGGCTGGGGGCTGACTGGCTGGGCAGCAGCTCTGCAGAAAAGGACCTGGGGGTTACAGTGGACAATAAGCTGAATGTGAGCCAACAGTGTGCCCTTGTTGCCAAGAAGGCTAATGGCCTACTGGGTTGCATTGGTAGGTGCGTTGCCAGCAGGTCAAGGGAAGTGATTATTCCCCTCTATTCAGCACTGGTGAGGCCACATCTGGAGTACTGTGTTCAGTTTTGGGCCCCCCACTACAGAAAGGATGTGGACAAATTGGAGAGAGTCCAGTGGAGAGCAACAAAAATGGTGAGCAGGCTGGGGGACATGACTTAGGAGGAAAGGCTGAGGGAAATGGGCTTTAGTCTGCAGAAGAAAAGACTGAAGGGATTTAATAGCAGCCTTCAACTACCTGAAGTGCGGTTCGAAAGAGGATGGAGCTGGATTGGTCTCAGTGGTGGCAGACGACAGAACAAGGAGCAATGGTCTCAAATTGTAGCAAGGGAAGTTTAGGTTAGATATTAGGAAGAACTTGCTTACTAGGAGGGTAGTAAAGCACTGGAACAGATTACCCAGAGAGGTTGTGGACTGTTCATCCTTGGAGGCTTTTAAGACCTGGGTAGACAAAGCTTTGGCTGGGATGATCTAGTTGGGGACGGTCCTGTTTTGAGCAGGAGGTTGGACTAGATGACCTCCTGAGGTCCCTTCCAACCCTAATTTTCTGTGATTCTATGATTTAAGCACCGCTACACACCTTTAAGAACTTTTTGACCTTCTTTGCCACAGATGAAGTCTGCCAACAGTGAGAACTAAGCCTGGAACAAAGCACTTAAACTACAGCTGCCATTTCCTGCTTGTTATACTGTCAAAGTAACAATGCTACTGTTAAAGGTCTGCCAGCACTTCCATTAATAACCCTTATTGCCAGACAATTTATATAATACGATGATGAAAATTTCCTGTAGGCATAGGAAAAGATTCCCTCCCCACAGCCTTTGTTGGAAAACTGGGTTCAGCCTGTTTAAAACTGTTGAAAATCAGATCTATTGAAACATTTCCATGCTTTGTATTTTTTATATTTTCATCTCCCATTGCAAAAATAATTTGTTTTGAAGTCTGTAAGAGAGTGTTAACATGGCATGAAATTCCCAAATTCTACTCTCCTGAATTCAGCCCTATGTATTTTCACAAGTTTGTAATATATCCCCTACATTTATATTTATTTTTATGCGAACTGGATGTTGAACAGGCACTGACTGAAGCAGAGGCCCAAACCTCAGCAGGCGATGTTTGTTGTCAGTAATACATGAAGAGTTGATGTGAGGCAAGTGTGCATTCTGCTGGTATTCCTCTAAGTGGTGTTTCTGAACTGCACAGCTGAGATGCCAGTGGAAAGAAAAGGGGAAAAATACCAAAGCAACATGTATTTGTAAGTGGTTTCCTGAATTTTTAGAAGGATGGGAAAAAGGCTGGAAATGTCGATAGCATTTTGCAGTCAATGAATTAAATCAGGGATGTGGGATTACATGACAGCTATTCCTTAGGCACTGTTTATTTCCAAGCCAGTGGTGGAACCAGGGGTTGAAGAAGAAAAGGGATTATGCATGAAATGATCTTCAACTTGACCGCCTGAGAACTTTTGCTTTGTGGGATAAATGGGGGGGGAAAAAACTTCCAGATAGGAAGATCAGAAAGCCCTGGACAGATAGTGCCCAGGTTCAAGATGCTCAAAGGACAAGAAAGACAAGGAGTGGAACTATTCACAACTGCACCTGCCCTAGGGCAGCTGGTGGCAGAGAACAGCGGCCATTGCCAAACCACTGGCATATATGAACACCCATGTGCTTTGGGTATCACATAGCTCCATTGCAAAGTCTGTGTCACCAGAATGAAATGCATGCTGGGAAGGCACCAGCTGCTGACCAGAACACAGCAGCTGGTTCAAGGCACAGGAATATCGTCACACGCTTTCAGTCAACAGGCTGTGGCAGAAGCCTTATTTATTTGGCAGAAGTGGAGTATTGCTGCTGGCAAAGTGTACAGTAAGTGCCAGCAGCACCTAGGGCAAATCCACACTGCCTCTTTAATATCATGTAAGCTCTATTTTAAGCACCTTTTTAGCATTAGGTCTCTTGCCTGCGTATGGCTTCAGGCCCAGCAGGTGTCATTTACCTGGTTTGTAGGTGCAGTTGAGTCAATTGACACCCAAGGATGCTGACAAACATGCTGGCAGATGTTCACTGTTGAGTGGGAGGATGAGGGGTCATGCTCCACTTTGGAGTTGATCCAGCCAAGGAGCTACATGTCTGCAGCTTCTCTCTCCTAGCCTCACTTAGCTTTGCCCCTGGTGCTGTCTGCATGATGAGAGTGGGGAGAAGAAAGGGGAGGAAGCTTGAGCTGGGGTTTGCCCAGCCTGCACTGAAGTGGGGGTGGGGGGGGATGGATTGGAGACCCCTGAGGTGGGGGGGGCCTCTAATCCACCACCCCCCTGTCCAGCACCCAAGCTCCCTCCCCTCCCTTCTCCCCCTCTCATCATGCAGACAGCACCAGGGTCCCCACGCTCCCTCCCCTCCCTTCTCCCCCTCTCATCATGCAGACAGCACCAGGGTTGTGGCAGAGCTGCATCAGCACAGCCCTGGTCAGGCAGAAGTTAATGAAGGTGCTCCACTTCAAAGCACTTTCTTTTGAACCCTCATGTTAAATTGGTATGCAAGTGGGCACTTTTAAACTGCGCTGCAGCTGTGCACTTCTGTCAGGGCATGCTGTAGAGCGCTTGCAAGGGGCTGATCAGGCAACAAATGTAACTTCTGTCTGTGTCCCAATTGTGCTTGCAAAGAACATATTTTTAGAAGAGGAGCTGGGCTGAGACCCTTCTAAAATTCAAAGTCTTAGTGCTCAAAGTATGAAAAGCATTGTACCCCTCATTCTCCCTGCCATCCATCTTTTTGCACCATGTATGATGCTGGTACATAAAGAAGAATCCTGCCATTATATCTGATAAGGAGCTGTATTAGAGTGAGGTTATGAGTGACGTTTCCTGCATCTCTTCATAAAGAGGCCTGTAGGCGCATTGGGATCGACTGTGTATGTAACTAGCAGTAACAGTCACAAGCTTAAAGGTACCCTACTCTGGCTCTTTTAATTAAGAACAGGGCCAGTTTGCTTGATGACCAGCTTTTCTTCTCCCTTTTGTTCCTGGACTTACTTCAGAATTGACACTGATCCTTCTCTTGAATGCGTGATCCCACACTATGGATATAACTACACATGCTCTGGTCTCCTCTTTCCAGCGACCCATCTTGCAGTCTAGTCTGGAGGAATGTGGAAGTACCCTGTCTTCCTGAATTTCATGGTCAGAAAGTTCATATCGTAAGCAGCTAGTGGGTGCCCCCACTGCCAGACCCCAAAGTAACATAGAAAATTGGCCAGGAATGGAATTGCCCTCCCGGATTAGAGGAGTGGCACATCTTAGTCCAGTGTCCTATTTTCAAAGATGTCCATTAATGATATCTCCAAAGTGCTCTCAACAATGGGAGTTAGGCACCCAAGTACCTTTGACTAAAGGACCCTACATTTTTATTGATTTTAAAAGTTGAAAGCTAAGATTCTCGCATTCACATGGATTGCTGCAAGACTCAAGGCAAAATCACAAGTTGGGAAACTATTTGGGATAGCCTGCCTCCTCTTGGAATTCCCTCCAAATTAGAGCTAGGTAAATTGTCAATGGTATTTTTCATCATAATTAAAATTTTGAATCTCTTGCTCATAAAAATTTGTATGGAGACTTGTCAGATAGTTTTGCTATTTCAACTATCAATCCAGTTGAAAAATGTGACATGTTTTTACAATTTCCAAATGTAGGTAAAACATTTTGAGACATTCCAGTGAAATATATTTACTCTATTACGCTACTATTACTCTAATAGTAAAAGCATAACAACTCCTGTATCCTGATTCCTAGTCTTTTGCTCTACCCAATAGACTGAAAAACTTGTCTTATACATGGGAGAGGAGCTAAAATAATTTTAAACACATGACTTGCTTGTGTACAGACCTTTCATTTTATACAGATTTCAAAGCAGTTAAGATGACTGAATGAACATCATTGTCTCTCTGCTAGACAGAGACACCCTGAGGTATGGTGGAGCTAAATACCATCCCTAAGGTCACATGAAAGCCACATTTTTTTTTACTTTCTCTTCAGTGCCTTGACCACTCCCAGCCTTTGTTATTTCTCAGTTAGAATTAGATTTAAGCATATTTTAAAAAACGCTACCATCACAGAAGTCAGTAAGAGAAAAAACCATCAACACCAATGAGAAAAACTAGTAGTGAATAGGGTGGATGTCTCCACAATGCAACACCAATGAGCCACAGATGCACAGTTGTGAGTAGCTGAACTTGTGCTTGGTAGGAGTGTTAAGGTGGTTCCCTGTCCAGAACGAACATCTTGAGGTGCACGTGCCTATCTGTGTTATATGCAATTATGTTTTTTAGGGTTTTTTTTAAACTGAAGATTTTAGCCAGATTTCAGAGAGATTTCCATTGAGATTCACCTGGATAAACGTCTGAGGCTATGGCTTTTCAAATGGTATTGTATTAGATAAGAAGTAGATTACAGATAACTCACAAATACAGTTAGTTCATGTTTTCTAACACAATGCATTTTCCTACCATAGAGGAGGCCAACATATAATGCAAGGGAAAAAATTAACAGGGTCCCATGAAGTAGCAGAATATTGTCATCTTATAAATAATGGAAGGTATTTTGAGGCAATGCAGTCATTTAGGTTAGTCAAATAGAAAAGGAGTCTGAACTAAATTATGTTAGGCAGAGGGAAAGGAAGAAGAGACTCAGAATAAGAGGTATAAGTATTTTGACTCTTCTCTCTGCTACTGGCTTCAATATTTCATTTTTTTCCTGTGTTAAGCAAAAGGGAGCTGTACACTGTTTCCCTTTCATCTGCTGGCCTTGCAGAAGAAGATATGGGGAGTTTTTTTATACATAAAACTTTGTTTGTATTTTAATAAGGAAACATGCCTTTATATCAGATTACCAAGCCTGTCTTGATTCATCTCCAAACCCCTATTTTGGCTAATGAATTTATACCCCACTCTCTAGGGGCAGGAGATCTTGTCATGCACAAAACAATCCCATTGGCAGCATACTCATGCAGAGGCAAGGCAAAGGAAGAAACTTCTGCATAGTATTTTTTTGTGCCCATTCTTACCATTCCTG
>NW_005841905.1:2798868-2862970 GCF_000455745.1 Alligator sinensis
CTTAGTATTGTTGCCCGATTCACTCATCACACAGGGCTTCTGCATTCCTTAGATGCAGAGAAGGGACCGTTTATTCTGGACTCCTAACCCTCCTGGATGCCATCCTCCATTCACATCCCTAAATGCCATGAAATGCACATAAAAAGGAAAGGTCCATGGGTGTTCAATGTCATCCCCTAACTCAGTGGAGCAGGATTCCACCCCTCCGCCCCCCCGTTATCTCTTTCCAGAAAACAGAAATTGTGTATTGGGTCAAGAACGCCAACCACATGCTTTTTTGGGTTATATCCCAGGTGCCTTTATTGGAGTTTTGATATCTCCAGCAGCAGAGACTCATTTATCATCAGGGCAGGGCAGCCACTCAGTCCTGACTCAGAACAGAGAAGCAAGAGCCAAGAACTGGCCGCCACCTCTTCCATTCATAGGAATCCAGAGCAGGCCTGAGAGGGCAACATTTCTGACAAGCAAAGGGATAATCCTGCAGGTGTTTTCAAGTCCAGTTTCATGATACACACAGTACAACTCATTTGGTTAAAATATTATCTTGGCACATCCAAAATATGTTCTCCCAATAAAAATTTACTTTTTTCTTTCCAAAACAGGTTCAGAATAGCTGTAATCTGTAAAACATCCAAACACTTCACATTTATTTTTGCAATCATCACCTGCCTCCCATGTTTTATTCCTGCAATCATGGGCTCTTAAGCTTTTCCGATCTCGCTGCTGGGATGGGAGACCTGCAAGCAGCCCTTATGTTCTGCTAGACGTGGAGCTGAACGTTCAGTAGATGGTGCTGGTTCCTCTTAATCATCACTAAAGCAATATTCCAGCTCAGGAATGGGGCATGGTTGGCAGTGGCAGTTTTTAGGTGAGGTATAAAAATGCTTTTTTGTGAAAGAAGCTATTTCAGCTCACCCCGTTGCATTCTGCCTACTCGATTCCCACCCTGTATTTTCAGTTGGATACATACAGTATTTTTACTTTCAGTCTCAGATGACAGTGGAAAGCTCCTGGGGGCTGTTAAACAGCTCTCACATGTGACATATATTGGGGCTTGCTGTGGGTTTCTCTCTCTTGCCTAACTGCACTATTTAACATGAGAAAGGTTCTTTTAGATCCAGTGCTGGCTGGCTGGCTGACTTATAGCTGCTGCATATTCTTAGTTTTCCAGTCTTATTATCTCCATTTTCAACTTCTATCATGGTGGTAGTTGGAATGACTCAATGATATGTTCCTTGAGAGGAAAAAGAAAGTGCTGGGAGGAAACGGTTGGTGAGATGATAAATAGTTCCACCACTGAAAAGCTCGCCTTCCTTACTTATGTAAACCTTACTATGAATTAATTTTCATAATGGCACCATCAAGCTTTTGGGTAGTGACGATAAATGCAGCTTTTAGAGAGCTATTACAGGGGTTTTAAAACTCTGGTGCCACAGTAAATGCTGCGTGTTACCTTCCGTCTCCTGGAATGTCTAACCTTCCGCAGTTCTTAAAATACTTCAGCTACCCTTTCGGGCATAGGCTGATTCATATAATTATTCATATACATGATTTTATTAGAAACCGGGCATTAGTTTCCTCCTCCTCCTCCTGCCAAACTCAAGCTACATCTAAAAGGAAACTCAGTCAGCTTCACTATATAAATTGCTTCCTATTGACTTAAAAATATTAATATTATTAAATTAGTTTTAACAGATGGCAAAAGCAGCAAAACTCCTAATGGAATTTTCAAAATTAATTTAATAGTGAATTAATGGACATATGCTTGCATTAGAAACAGTGTAACATGCACAGTGAACATTCAGCGAGAATAAGCCTTTCAAACATAACTCCCTTAGCTTGGCATAGGTCAGATGTAGTCAGACTTAGGTTTCCATCTGCAGGACCCTGTCTGGGGGCAATGGTGGATGGAGTCCAACCGTAGGTGACTGGTAGGCAAGGCACAGGGGGCACATGCCCCCTCCCCTGCCATGCCCACTGCCAATGCTGCTGGCGACTTCTGCAGGTGCTCACCAGCCCTGTCTCCGATGCCACCGCCAGCTTCTCCAGGTGCCCCCCCAGACACAGGAGGCACCACTTGCCCATGATACCAACATTCAGGTAGTTGCTTTCGCTATGCAATGGGCATATGTGATCCCACCAAAACTTTGCTTTCTTTCTTTTTCATGTCCTTGCAATCAGTGTGGGTTGGAGAATGATCATGCCACACGTTCATGGCAGGACACACAATTTTGGGATCACGTTGATTCTAATAATGCCATTGCTATTTACCAGCACTGGGGGACTCCCAGGATCATGATCATTAGCAAGTTGAAAGCCAGGTGCTTGCAGCTGGGCATAAACTAATGCAGGCCCAGGGCTGGGCCCAACAATCAGCTGATTGCTAGTCTCAACTCCAGGGCCCACACTAGAGCCAATTTGAGACTCTGGTGGGGTCCTAAGGTCTCAGCCCCAAAATGTCACTGAAGCCAGTTCCAGACTTCAACAAGGTCCTAGGGCTGAGACTGGCACTCAGTTGATTGTGGTCCCAGCCCCAGGACTGCACCAGGGCTGGTCCCAGAGGCTTGTGGACCAAGATGCATCTCAGCTGCACACAAAGTCATTTAAGGTCTCAGCATTCTGGGGCCTCTAGGATCCAGAAGAGGTTCCCCAATCCTGGGGTCCCCATGTCCTGGGGATGTAAGACAAATAAAGTGTGCAGCTGAGTTGCACACATGATTATGTTTAAAGGTCCAGGTACACTAGGTCCAGTCCATGGGACCCCAGGTATTGGGACTCTCTCCTTGATCCTGGGGTTTCCATGGCTGAGATATATCAAGTATCTAGGTTACAGGCAGCTGTCAAGCTAACTTTGCCATGCAGCCATCATCCAGCTGCATGGCAGGGACCCACCACACATTTAATTTCAGGTGCAATGGAACCCAGCAATAAAAAATATTAAGGTAGTGTAAGAGTTATGTTGTAACCATAACAGGCCAGAAAGTATGTGAGAGGCAAGGGTGATATCATTTATTGCACCAACTATGTAGTTTGGATACAGGTAGAGAGGATTTTGAATGTAAGACACTCAATGCACTGTCAGTATCCTAGAATCATAAAAAAGTAGGGCTGGAAGGGCTGTCCAGAGGTCATCTAGTCCAACCCCTGCCTGAGGAAGGTTCATTCCTATGCAAATACTCCTATTCAAATCCATTGTCTAATCTTTTAGCAAAACTACACAGTCAACCCTGACACAAAATATCACATAACACAGGTAAAACAGGGGGATCATGGTGGCTGCTGTAAAGATTATTAATATATATGCTCAAGGGATCCCAGGAAGAGGGCCATGCTGCCCCCGCCTTCCCTCCCACTTCCACAGAGGAAGGTTAAAAAACCCCAGTTTGTACCAATCTGACCATGGGGTAAAATTCAGAAGACTGCCTTGCAGTCAAAAAACAATTTAACTTTATCCCAACTACTTAGTTGGTCCAATAAAAGATATCACCCCAAGACATCCTTGCCTCACATAAAAATATTATATGTATTTGCTGGAATATCATTGCAACTGATTTCATGTTTTGTTGCACCATTAATTGGCTGAATGTGTGGCTGAGATACTATTTAAGACATGATTAATAGGTTAAGTGCATCTTAAGTGTAACATCTGCCAAGGGCCTGCAAGTTGCTGCTTGCCCCTGCTTTGCCATGCCCTTTGCACTGACTATGTAGCTCACAGGCTTCTTCATCCCATGGCATGAGGATGACTTTCCTAGGCCGGGCTGCAGCATGAGGCTTACCTGAACTTTCCTTTGCTGAAGGTTTCCTACATACTCCTCTGTGTGCTAAGATGTACAAAGCATGCTTGCAAAGGTGGTTAGTAGAAGAGCAGCATTTCAAACCAGACTGGGAGCTTTATAGGAGCTCACGGCTGGTCACCATGAACCCTTTTTCACCAGAGTTCAACATTATGAGCCGTGCTATCACAGTTATGGGGGCAGGTGCATTACAGGATTGTTTTTGGAGGCTTGTTTGTACTGGTACAATTAACAGTGGCTACGTAGACATTGCATCAGTAGAAACGTGTGGGTCCAGGACTTACGCTAGGAATATGGGCACAATTAAGGCAAGCATGTGACGATATGAGGCAAGTTTCACTAGGTAACTTTTGTAGTGTGATACAGGCCTACTCACGTGGGTAAGCCACCAGTTTGGGATGGTTAATTTTGTTGTGGGCATCTGCAAAGCAAATGTGACAGGAGTAAGCTGTAAGTTGTAGCACAAAAGTACCATTTGCCCCTGTAGGGGCACAACTATGATTTTTTTTTGATAGAGGCAGAGCAATATCTTGAGACACCTATCCCTCTGTGCGCCTATCCCCCAGGAGACCTTCTGGGACGGTCATTTGACAAGCCAGAGCACTTGCCACCTCCTGCCCTGCGCTGTGCTCTGCTCCTGGCAAACCTGTTACTTGAGCTTTCAAAGAAGTAATCACTGTCAGCTGACTATAGGCTCCTCAGAAATGTGATTATTATGAAAAAGAAGTCATGGAACTACCAGTTACCAAAATAGAGCAATGCTGGTGAGACTCAGACTCGGCACAGACTGGTTGTAGTACATCCTGAGGTTCAAACTAAAAAGCTCCCCCCACCAGTCCTCTTTGACTGGCCCCCCACTCCCCCTCCCCGGCCATTCAAATTGCGTGGCCATGAAGGAATATTACAATGCCAGCATTTCCCCTCAAGGATACACAGTCCATCCAACCTCATTATAACGAACCCCCATGGGACTGGGAGGAAAGTTTATTAAAAGAGGGTGTTCGCTATAATAAGGTAAATCGATTTTCTGCAGCATAATGAAAAACAGCGGTCTCTGCTAGTAGATTTGTTAAAAGCAAGAGATGGTTATAAAGCAGGGTGCATTATAACGTGGTTGTACTGTATTTGTATTTCTGCTCATTTAAACAAAAGCCATTAGTGATCAGAATTCAGCTCTGGCAAAGGTTTCATTTTTCTTCAGCTGGGCACAAGAACAGTGGTTTTATTTCCAGAGTCGCTGTTTTTCTCCAGAATTGATAGATCCACTTTGGCTATTATCTTGCATTGGCCAAATGACAACTGGTGGGAGACTCATCTGGCTTGCCCTTGCTCAGCCACATGCCACGTTGTGACTGAATTCCTTGCACTGAGACAGAAATTCTACCTTGGAGAAATAAGAAGTGAAATCAGTTGAAAAATTGCAGTTGATTTCCTGTGGAGCAAAAACAGAGGCTGTATTTGAAGCCAAGAGCTTTAGCACACTGCTGCTCTGTAGGTCCATGTGAAATCAAAGACTCAATAGTACATTTTTGGCCACTTTTCCCTTATTTTTGCTCTTGTGCTGGAAAGCTACAGCGCCTCCTCTCCCACACACCACTGCCACAGGCTGGGCTATACACAATGCGGCTCAGTGCTACCCAGTACAAGTACTGTTTTCCAGGTGTGCTTCTCCAGTGCAGTCACAGCCTCTCATTTGGGCTCAGGAGACATTCAGGAACACTCACTGATTGCAATTGAAGGCACATTTCTGTCCTCGAATCCGAGTGACGGTTATTCAACCTGCGAGGCTGCTGCCATGTAGCTTCTTGCTGAAGCATACCGCAGGACGTCTGCAAGTCCAAACCCAGCCCCCTCTCTCAGCATCTTTTTGGCAATGCAGCATCAACCAGAACTGCATCTTAGTGGTAATTATAGTCAGGATGAAAATCTTTCCCACCACAGAAAGCCATTGAGCCTACCGTGCATGTAAAGACGAGGCGTGACTAACAATAGATTGATATTTCAAATAGCTCTAAGTTACTTACATTGCCCCATTACTGTAGCATCCACATGCTCCCTCTCTTTGAGGTACTTATTCTAATAATACTGCTGAGGTACCCAAGTGCTGTCATGCCCAATTTACTGCTGGGCAAATAGGGTTAGGTTTACACAGCACACTGCAGTGCCAGCTCCAAACAAGATGGCAGGTGTCGGTGCAATGGGTCCAGAGGTCTTGGACCACAAGAGCCATGTCCCCACAGTGCTCACCTGCGTTAACTAGCCCTGCTTCGCTGCTGACCCCCTGCTTCTGCTTTTAGAGCTAGCTCAGTTGAGGTAGCGCAGGTGTCTCCGTGTGAGCCTGCATTATGCTTTGTTGCCATACCCTGAGACGTGGGGCTCAAAGCCCAGCTCCTAAATGGTATTTGAGCATCTAACTTCCACAGACACTACAGTGTGCGCAGCCCAAACACCTTTGTGGAGCCGGTCCAAAAAGACTGATCCAAGTTCATACAAAAAACAAAAAAGGTACAATGGAGATCACCCAAATCCCTGGCTTTCCTGAGCCCTGAACGCCTCTCCCCTTGGTCTCTACTCCATGATTTGGTATGTGACCTGCTTATGGGCATGAGCAAGCTGGTGCTTACACAGCGGGCCAAACAAAATGAATATATCATGTAAGTCCTCTGAAGCTAAGAGGATTACACTGGGGTGAATTTGACTTCCCGCATGAACTACGCAAGTCTGGGCATGAAACTAAGCCTGTTCTTAGGGGAACAAGTGGCGCATTCGCTCAGCCTGCAGCACAAACCCATCATGTCTTCTCAGCCCTAATGTACTGTTCCATCCCCAGTGCTAAATAGAAATAGGCTTTTGGCTTGATGAATGCATTGTACAACGCTCAAGTGCCTTGGTATCCTGCTTGAACTACAAAAGGCTCCAGCTCTGAGGCCCTGAGTGAAAGCAGTACTACAAAACCTTCATAGATTCACTTGAACAGCTGGTTCAAATATGGCAGGCTTATTACTTCACGGCTCATACAATTAAATAATATAAGGCTTCTGCATTATCACATGCTGTAACATGGCACAATTGAGCAATGGTAAACCTTAGCATATGTAGCAGTTCAAGATGCCAGCTAGATTACACTGGTGGCATACTAAGGACCACTGTACAAAGCAGGTAATACAGTACTGCTGAGATTTACACTTTACACATTGCTACATGAGGCTGAATCAGACTTTTTTTCAAGCCCTTCATTAAAAGTTTGGGGCCTACAGCCCTCCCCCACCCATCCCTCTTCTTCCTGTACATAAACTTATGTCAAAAAATCCATTGCTTTCAGAAAAAAAAAACACTGATTTTTTTCAGCAGCTGAGGATCTAGGCAAGTGAGTTTGCCTATGTGAGGGGGAGGGATATAAAGCCAATGTAACAGTTAAGCTCATTAGGTTGTATACAGATAGCTTACAAGTTCGGCATGCATGAGCTAGAGCTTTCTCAAGCCTGCGGTGGAGAACAAAAATAAATATATACATTTTATCTATACCTACATTATACATATAAAATATCTAAATATGTATCTATATAGTTATAGACAAATAAAATATTTTTTTTTTGTCCTCCCTCCACTTGCTACCTCCACAAGAGACTTGAGAAAGCTCTAGCACAGATAGAGCTGCTAAATTACATCACAAGAAAAACAGTCCTAATGGTGCATCGTCTTTGGTGCCAAGATGAAAGTCATCTTTCTGCACTGAGAAAGCTGAAGGTTAACATAGACAAGCACATAACCAAGCCTAAACAACATAAAACAAGCCCATTCTGGGAAAAATGGGAAAAAAATAGGTTTTGAATGTACTGTTCTGCATTGTACCTGCTTCTGGCTTGGTGAAGGTAAGCACCAAAATATTTTCATTACTCTTCCTCATAGGACAAGTAAAATACTAATAAACAATATGGGACTGTGAAAATTGCCATACAGGATCAGCCTCCTAGTCATCTAGTTTCTTTCTCTAATAATGGCTTATGCTTATTGGGAAGGTACTTCCTAGTCTCAGGAACCTGTTAGTTACTGTTTGCTGCAAGGGTTTAGTCTCTATGCCATTTATCTAGCGGAGGTGTGCTTGTTCCCATTATCTACCCAGACTCTTGCTATTCTTTTGGGATCAATTACATTTTGTGGCAAGCGGTTCTGCAGATCATGTGCTGTACAAGAAAGCATTTTCTTTCAGCATTTCTACAATTCAGAGCTATTTATTTCCCATGTGTCCTGTCCCTCTATGAGAAGCATAAGTAGGAAAACCTAGCTTATCTTCTTCTGTACTGTTCATTTTTTTACCTCCACTGCTCCCCACCCCCCCGGATTATTTTTTTTTACACTAAACAGGCCTAATCTTTGAATTCTCTCATCTTTCTCAAAAGTCTTTCCATGCTTCTGATCATATTCCTTACCTAATGCTGGCTCTCTTCTTCATCTGAAAAGGGGTTGAAGTACTCTGTCCTGAGCAGAGCAGCCTGTCTAAATTAAGATGGAGAATTTTCTATTGGATATTCCAAGGCAGACTTCTGCTGCTCTGCTAATAGAGCAAATGTCAAATCTAAATCTAAATGGTCACAAAAGTGACAATTTTCACCCAATCTGCCCCCTGAAAGCCCTCTACATCCATGGCCAAACACAAGTGCACAGCTGCAGAGCGCTTTAAAAGGGCCCATTCCCATGACAATCTGAACTCTCATTGCATGAGGGTTCAGATGAAGATGCTCCAAAACAGAGCACCTTCATTAACATCGTTCAGTGCAAGCCAGGAGCAGGGCTCTGCTGAAGCAGCTTAGCCCTGCTCCCGGTGCTGTCTTCAGAATGGGGGAGGTGTGTGGGGAAGGGAGCTGAGGGAGTTTGGTCTGGGGTTTTTCAGCTGGTGCTGGAGGATGAGGCAGGTAGATTGGTGGGCGGGGGCTGGGAGGGGAGAAGGGTGGGGCCAGGAGAAAGTGGCTCCAAATTGCAGCTGAATCCCCCAGCCCCCAGGATCCAACAGTGAACGTCTGTTGTGTCCAGGGGACTGCTGCAACTAAAAGCTCTTCCTGCGAAGCGCTATGAGTTACAGTCAGGAGCTCCATTTCTGTCTGCGCCTTAAGTCTCTAGCCACGTTCTATTTTACATCACAACAGCCTGAACCACGTGCACGTATGCACAGAAACAGACACACAGGCCAGGTACAGACATTACACTTTTACTGGTGTAAGTGATCGAAACCCCATAACAGAAGTTCAGCACACAAAACCAGTCTATACCCATAAGAGAACAGAAATTCAGCACACAGACTGGTTTAAAAATGGCAGAACCTGGTCTAAGATTCCTACAACCAAAGGTGAACGTGTGTTCTGTTCACTCCCCATCTAAACTATGCCACTTACAGAAAAACACCTAACTTGGATCGAGTTCACCTCAGGCTTTTTGAATGCCTGTACCTAGCTGTACATACATGCATTCTGCCTGCCCCTCCACCCCCAATTGCCCCCTACATGACTAAGTTCTTCCCCATGCTGCATCCTCAGAACAGATTCAATACTGCCCAGGTATGTTATAGTTTCCTTTATCACATATCCAGCTTACCCAGGAGAGTGGAGTGGCTATACAAAGAATTGGTGACCTGTTGGTTTTCAGGTTGCCCCATGCACCGCAGGCTAGAGTCCCTTCTCATTTACATTGCTGACAATCCACTGGGGTAGATTCTGCTCCACTCCTAAAATACATGGACTGTGCAGGTAAGGCATGCAGGGGAAAGTAAGGCTGTGGGTTGTGAGACCAGCAGTGGCAGCCCAGAAGCAGGGGGTAAGAAAACACCTTCCAACACCTGATGACACCCTCCAACCCCTTTCCTCCCAGCCATCACCATGCTTCTGCCCCAAATAACCCTGGGATTCTGCCAAGTGGGATCGCTTTCCTGTGACAGGGTCTAGACTGCCCCCCCACCCCCCCAACACACACACACTTGTGCACCCCCAATCACCCTAGTGTAAAAATATAACAATGGTCTTTACTAAACCCAGTCTTTTTTAACTCAGTGTTTTTGAGAAGGGGGAGCAGAAAATTACAATTCCATGCCACAATGTCATCTTCTCTCTTGCCAGCTCTGCCTGCTTGATTTTTTCCAGCATCTCTCCTTTAGACATTTAGTTACTTAATGTAATTAGTAATTAAATTTAGTTACTAGTATATGAAGGCCACACATACTCATGTTGAAGGTGGCTGCTTCATTTTGGTAGATTCAGTGCGGCTGTTAGGCAAATGCCACAGCAGTTTTGAGGCAGTAAAATATGAGTAGTTGGGATGTACTGAATGCAGTGCAACCATGGCTTACCCAGAGGTACCAAAAAAGCACCAGACTATATTGCAATATTCATAATACTCCACAGACAATGTGACTTTATTCACAAATGTGATTTTTACAGAGGTAGAACAAAATACTTTGTATAATCTTTTTTGTTTTAATTATATACATATAAAGAATCTAATAGAACTGAATGAACAAGAAAGAAACAAAACATCATTATGCCACCAAATACAGCACAAACAGCATGCATCAGAACATCTTCAAATGAGAGCTTGCTGGTGTATCTTTATTTTTATTTTAATGAAAATGAAGAGTAGTGGAAAAAGCATCATGCTCTGACTAGACTCAGTATGCCAAGGCTTTGTCTTTTTTGTTTTATATATATATATATATATATATATAAATTTTTTTAAAAAAAATTATTTTTATTTTTTTACAATAAACCAACATTATTTCTTTCTTTACACAATAGTGGGGAAAAACTTTTCACATGCCCAATGTTACTTTAACAGAAAAATATAATAATCAAATATACAAAGAGTACTCCCAGTTAAAAAGCAAAAAATCATAGAAACTGTACAATTTTAAAAAGTGAATTATCACAACTGCTTCCTAAGACTGTATCCTAAACAAATATGCAGGATGAAAATTAAGAGAGCTATTGTTCTGTAACAAAGCTAATCAAATCCTTGTTTTCTATTCCAATAAACAGTTTTCTTAAATGAATGCCTATTCCACTAATTATAAACGGGTTGGGTTTTATTAATGTTCTACTTGATTAATAAAGCACAAACTCACAAATTATAGGTAATATTGCTGTCATTTCCCTGGGGGATGTGCTAGGATTTTGTATGCGTGTATTTGAGAGAGTTAGAGTCAGGGTTACTGTGATGTGGATTTTTTTTCTTTTTCTTTTTAGCTTTTTCATAACAACTGCAAGTAAAGTGTGCCTTGTTTTGCTCCTGAACTAGATTTATAAACTGGATGCTTTGCTAAAATTCAGCTTGGCCACGATCCAATTCAAAACTGTTAGATAAAGCTCATGGGAAATGTTAATTTCTATGAAATCAAAGGCAAAACTCCTCTTGACTTCAGTAGAGCCAGGGTTTCACTTTAAGCAGTGGGCTTTAGGCAACTATGTTTAGGCAACCAGTGGGAATGAAACTTTTGCTCTCAGAATTTGCCATGTGGTGGGAGGATGGCAAGTCATAGCATTGTTACTTCAGTGTTGCTACTCCAGACTGCAGCAAGTCTAGTACCTACAGCCTTTATGAAGATGCTTCCAGCCTAATGGTCTCTCTCTTTCTGTGGCATACCTGGAAAATGTAGGGGTGTTTAGCATGCCCCAGCCCTCTCACTAGATCTTAGCAGTGATGAGTGGGCTTCTCTTAGTCCTTGGCTTAATTTCAATCTTTCTTCACTTTTCCTATTAGATTCTTGGCAATTAAAGTTTCAAATGAACAAATAGCATCTGTAAATTGGATTTTTTTTATTAAGGCAATGGCCAGTGTCATTATTAAATATTCACTGTTCACTCGTAAACTCCTACAAGTCAGATGCTAGCCCAAATTTCAATATCGGACAATTGTTTTTTGCGATGATCTGGCTGCTTTACAAAATATTGAGACCAGAAGTTTATAGTATTCTATCCCCTACGGCAGATGTTTTGTTGGAACAGGCCCAAGGTGAGCCCTTTCTTAAATGGAATCAAAATACACACACCAAAGCCCTAGGCTACTAGATGTGCTGATGAATTGTGGCAGCAATGAAGTCTGGGCAAGAGGTGCAGTTAAGGTGTATGCATGCAGGAAAATGATTGCAAAGTTATTTGGATTAAGTGAACTGTTACCAAAGGCATAAGGAAGTACTCGGCCTGAAAAATAAGCGACGCTTCCCATTCTGAGATTCCAGATTGTATCAGGTAGTTTGGAATCGCCTTTGGAGTGGAAAGACATGACATTGCAATTTAACTCAATGGGAAAGAAACACACTTTTTGCTGGTATGTCCAGTCTCTATTATGATTATAGGAAATAGAATTCTTTTTGCCAAATGTTTATGAGGATTAGTTGTCAACACTTCCTACACAAACTGAATTCCTTCGGATGGCTCTGAATAGGGAAAACCAGCAAATCTGATGACCTTTTAATGCTATGCAATGGTCTTTAGACAGCTAGAAGGTGAATCCTGCTTTCAAGGTCATAGTGACTTCCTGACTTTATGGAAAAATTCTACAATATTTATTAAAGATTAAACCAATAGGGTTTAAAATTCAACTCTCCTAGGTACTCTCAGTCTAAACAATGCCTCTTTCTGTAGTTTAAGCCATCCTATACTATCAAATTAACAAACAACTATATTCTGATCTACAAGCCTACAGAAATAGTACAATTCTGTGCTCAGTTTAGCATGCCCCAGCCCTCTCTCTAGATCTCAGCAGTGATGAGTGGGCTTCTCTTAGCCCTTGGCTTAATTTCAATCTTTCTTCACTTTTCATAGGGATTTTCTATACGTATGAGCTAGATAAACTCTTGAACATGAGGGCCAGTATTTTAGCTCAATATTTAGGTACTTCTGAATCAATAGGTGTCAACCATATGTTATTAACCTGAAACATGATTAAATATTTATGAAGGAATTGGCTTAAAAAAAAGTGGATTTTAGCATGTTAAACAAAAGTTGTAACATTTTGGAAAAGGCTCATGTGGTGCTTTATAAAAGCTGGATGAACTGAGGACTGTTGACCTTATTTGTTGGGGGGTCAATGGGACAGTAAGAACTTTTGAGGCTATCGATAAATCGCAGTACAAGGACCTGAACCCCAAAGGTACTCAGCAGTCAGTACCAACAGAGTCCCTGCAGTATGAGGCCATTCTATTTGGCAATGGGAAGGTGACATACATGATGTACCAGGTCTGAATCACTGGGAGGCGTATTTGGATGTAGCTACATGTGTTTTTAGAAAGCTGCTGCATGCTGTTTCCACAGTAAATCTAATTCAAACACTTGCAGATATTGTTCAAACAGATTTCATCTCCCCTGATCTGCAATTCTGTGTTAGCTGAAGTAATAAAAGAATCCTGTTAAATCTAAATTATCAAATGAAAAAGGCAATTTTCTCATTCATACCCCATTAGTTTTTTTAGTTATTGCTAGGAAAGCTCTAAAATGCTTATGCTATAAAATAAACATGTGGCTTAATGTACAGTATGTGTACTTAAGAGGATGATGGCATCTGCAGTAACTGCTTTGCACTGCCGTGGTAATGGGGTATACAAATTAAGCAAGAACATGTACCAAGAAGAGCATACAAAAATATATGTAAGAAGTAACACGTCTGGTGCTTTTTGAAATAACTCTTTAATTGCTAAGAAGAAATCACCAAATATCAATGCCTACAACACAAAATTAAGACATGGTAATTGATTCCAATAGGTGACTTTACCCCTGTTCTAGCAAAACTCTGCAATGTTATTTTTAACTCTTCATTGAATAGAAATCTATAAAAGACCCTAAAATTAAAACCACTGATATGTTTTGCAATGATGAAATCAAACTTTTAACCTGGCACATATTACAAGCATACAACATTTTCAGGTAATTTTAGAAAAAATATAAACAAACTACAGACACAGGGGTAAAATTTTCAAAAGCACCTCAGTACTATTTTCAAAAGGGAATTAGACTGTTAAAAACCTAAACCTCATTCAAAGATACTCTTGGAAATAGGAGTCCATTTGAAAATTTTACCCGTAATTCTTTCATTCAAATAAGCAAAGTGTTATCTATCAGCAGTTTTCATTCCCTTTAAAAGAATGAATCAACCAAAAATATGGATGTGCTTAAGCAGCAATTACAAACAAAACCATTTACAGACATATTTTAGCATCACTGCGGCAGTAGGGGTAGGGATTTAGAACACAAGAATCTTGGACATTCTACCCCCACGTTTCTTCATCCCATAGTAATTGGCTAAAATATGTATCACTTTGAATGGGAGAAAAAACAGAAACATTGCAAAAAAAAATGGAACCAATGTCTGGATAGAGACAAACTCAACGTGAATCATACTGTGTAGATTGAAAACTGTTGCTTCAGCCACGAATGCCTTGGAGGCATTTACAGAAATAACTCTTCTGGCCTAAACAGACTGGCATAGCACTGGTTTAGAAGGAAAAAATAATGCAAAAATACAACGAAAAGAGCTTAAATGTCCTCCCCAGTAGTCCTGTAAAATCAACAAACTGTTTCTCTAAAAATTCGGAGCATTCACCGGGCTGCTAACAGGGGCCTATAACGCAGTTCTTGAGCTTAGGGCTTTTCCTCTCATTTTTGGCTAGGTCAACGGTGCACAATAAGAATTGCTTTGCTCTTTATAACTTGGGTTCCCATTAATGTGACCAGCTTGTTCTCCTCGGATGCACTAACTGTGCAGGCCTATTTACTCAGTGCTAAGATTTTCTTCCATTCATTGCAAAATTGAAAAGTAAACAACAGTTAAGAAAACATTTGCTTGCCAAAGCCCAGCATGAAGAGGTGCCAGCTCTTTATACAGGAGGCTGGACTTGTGTTTACTAACACCCTCAGCATTGTTTCATGCTCTTGTTTGACACTGTGTGTGAATAATCACAATCCTTTTCAGGTCCCCTACTCTTCTGATTCAGTCTTTGAGAAGTTACAAAAAATAACAGAACACTGTTTTCTGAGACTATATTGACTGCACTAATTACCCACAATACTGTATATTTGCTATTAAGAACATGAATGTGTGCTTTCAAAGTGTGAAATTCAGAGCTCCGAGGATGTGAAACGATTTTGATAGAATGTTCTGTCACTTAATCCGAGGCTTCAATGTATCTTTTTTTTTTTAGTTTAAGAAAACCAAAATACAGAATACACATTTTAACTGTTGAACTTTTACTGGCTAAAGAAATTTGTAAGGACCCTATTACTATGTGGTTACAATAGAAGATACACAGTTAATGTCAGGTCATGGTTTCCAACAACATTCACATGGACTGAGGATAAGTAAATGAGGGATGGATCTTCAGGGAACCTCAAGGAGACTGAATTGCTCATTGTGGAAGTGCCTTGAGTATTGCATTCACTTCCTCTGCAACCGCTGTCAATGCAAACTCAAACTGCTCCTGTGGAGAGAATAAATACACCCTCTGAATAATAAAACAGAACATTTCCAAGAAGCCTGCTGCCCTATTCTGCTGTTACACATCCTTAAGATGTTATTAAAGAAATATGAATATGCAGGACAAACTATCCATTCCAGTGGAAAAGAAAATAAATGTTGAGGGATTACTGATGCAATATGCTACATCTGACAGGACACTGCTACTCAGAACCACTGATAGGAAAAACAAGAAGTACTTGCTTTTATAGCTGGCTATTCACAGACAATGCCACATTTACAATTGCTTGGCCAAAAGGTCCAGGAACAGTTGACAAGCAGCTATTTCTATCCAATGCAGAGATGAAACTTGTCATCTGTGCATGACTGACACATGAGGCCAGGTCGCCTCTGGAAAATAGGTGTCTGTTGCTCCTTTAAAACAGCATTTCCATCTGACATCATGACACCAACTAGATTAAGTCTCACCACTCATATATCTATATCTATAGATATCTAGATATCTATAGATATATATAGCGCTCTCTCTCTCTCTCTCTATATATATATATGTATATATATATATATAGAGAGAGAGAGAGAACTATGATTACTGAAACTACTTTTTCTGCACCCTGTATCTGGCATAAATGATCAAATATCAGAGAATATTAGGTAACTTTCTGGTCATTTACAAACTACGCATGTATTTGAAAGGATCTTTTCAGTGCTATTAAGTGTAAAAACTTAACTAACTAGCCGCTTCTGTATTGGCTGTTGTTGGAAACTTGCCTTCCAAGTATTAACGGGTGCCTATACACATGCTCTGATGCATTCTAATTAGAACAGTTTAGCATAGCCACAGTGTCATGTGTATAAGCCCCTGCAGGTTTAAAAATAGCTGCTGGGGCACTTTAACTAAAGCTCATCGAATGAGCTTTAGTTAAAGTATCCCAAGCCCACATGAGGGCTTAATACACATGAAGCAGCCATGTTTTAATTGGAGAGGCTCTCCAGGAACTACTCTAATTAAACCCCACCCCAGCACATGTATAGGCACCCAATGTGAGCTGGTCTTGAGGGACTGCCTGAGAATACAAGCAAAAGTGGTAAGTCTGCAGGTATGGTAAGTCTGCAGGCACAGGTATGTACACTTGCTTTATAAAAGCACATACCTGACATAGTCCTGCACTATTAATTTAATAGCTTATTTTACATTTTTGTATACAACTGTTTTTGTACCCATACACTTAGACAGGTGCCGGAAAAATGTCACAAAAACTGCACTATTTCAGGCCACGATCCTTAGAGTTACCTTGAGTATTGCTCTTTGGAAGGGACAACAGACTGGAAAGAAAGAGGGGAAGGCAAGAGAAAGAACACTGGAAGAACATGGAGACCAAATGGTCCAGGAGCTCAGGATACTGGGAAGGACTGAAGTGTCAAATATCAGTTGGAACCCTTAATGCCAATGGCTCCATTTACTAGCATGATGTCTGCCTCAAGGGATGAAGTAAGTCCCAAGAACACTATACATCTTTTAGTTTTACAGATGCGGTGGCCTGGGGTCACTGAATACAGTCAGCCACAGACACCTAAAGGTGAATACCGAACTAAGGCTATGTAACTGCTTCTCGTCTCCCATGATACTCCACCCCAGATGTACCTTGCAGTGCAAAGCAGAATGGAAGACCAGAAGGAGTCATAGATATGCAACTACTATTTCAGGCTCCCATCAAAATGTTGGTTTTACTTTCTCCAATTCATATGTTGACCTAATATGTTTCAAGGTGTCTTTAGATGAAACCCTCTTGTGTCAACATGAGGAGCATGACAGATACCATTCCTGGTTAGGAACAGAAAAGAGAAATCAGGATATGATCTCAGTCAGATATCATGAGTAGCGTGATCATCTCAGCAACATCTTTAGCCAGACCAGCCCATCGTTGTCTGCTAATTTTGTAGCAAAAATCTGTCCTTTTCAGAGCGTGATGGTTCATCCTCACCAGTACCCTGTAAGTAGCTCTATACAAACTGGAGGCGAGTGTTGTATTGGGGTTAAAACAAAGCCTGGAACAGAAAGTGACCATTCAAGAGAACCAGGCACAATGACCTGAAATGCCTGGCTAAATGCACAAGAGTGGCAGAAAGGCAAGAGGGAAGCAAGAATGGTCATTCAGATGGTTGTGCCATTTCAGAATGAAGATAATGAGACCTGTACATGCCAGATATGTGCCACTCTGCATAAGAGAAGGATACCCACTGTACCCTAGAATATGAGTACAAAAGTAGGCTTGGAACCAAAACAGTCAGCCTCAGCTGGAAGTAAAAGCAGCTAGGTTACCAATAGGAGCTGCAGGTTAGAGCTGTCCTGAGATTGGCAATATGGGCAGTGTGCTCACAGCTTTTTGACTGGAGCGTGTTGCTCTTGCACTAGCAATCAAACGCAAATCGTACAGCTGCTCCTCCTTGTTTGCCAGAGTACAGAGAACATAACAGCAGAATAGGCTGATCTGAGCAAGCATGGGGCTGACAGTAATCTAGCCAAGTTTCAGAGATGATCAGATATCTCTTCCGAGATGTAGGCAGTAAGCTGGAAGAGAGGAGGCTGCTGTCTCATAATTATACAGCCACCAGAATGCTCTTTGTATAATTTTACCAGTTAAATAAGTTCAGGGCTTACAAGCTGAAGTTCTGGTTCCAGAGGTGCAAATACATTTAAGAACACAATTCAACCATTTACAAATATGTCCTAAAAAGGTCATTGGTTCTTTGTGTGCAATGTGATAAAAGTGAACGCCTGTCTAAACTAAAAAACAAAGCAAAAAAAAGGTACAACTTCCTCTTCCAACCAACAAGAACAGGGCAAAACTTTATCATGAGCATCGTTCCACCGACTCCGTGCAAAAACGTTATTGGAAGAGAACCTCAGAAACAAGCTAATGTTAAAACCTAACTGTGCCATATATGGTCTCTGAAAGAGTTCAACGGAGCAACTCCATGTTATATCAGCTGAAGATTTGAATTGGAAGGCAAATTGTCTTACAAAACATATTCCTTAGAATCTAGGTTCACAGTCAACTCTAAAATATTCCATTGAAAAGGGTGGCACAGAAAGACACACACGCACACATGCACACATGCGCGCGCACACACACGAGGGGCTGGGTTTCTTTGGTATGGGGTGGTTTTTTACCACCTCTCCCTTCTGCATCCTACCCCTCTAGCCTAGGACTTTGCTTAATAAGAGAAGTTGAAGCCACCTACTTTTGCCTGCCTCATACAGGTGCAACAGTATAACTGAGGATGGAGGGGAAGGGGCCCGGGGCAGGAGCCCCAGGCACCGCTTTTGGGTGAGAAGGGGCCTGGGGCAGGAGCCCCAGGCACCGCTTTTGGGTGAGAATATGCTGCCACAATCAGCAAGACAGCAGCTAGAAGTGCCCCTGGCATGGAGCTGCCCTGTTACACCTCTGTATAGATGTGGTGTATTAGGCTATATTTATGTCTTCTCTTGAAGTGCAAAAAAAGTTATTATGGAGTGGCTGATTGTGTCACTTCCCCTGATGTCATCACTGAGCTTTATAAAGAGAAACACCACCTGATTACCACCTCTCACATCTTTTTCCTACAACTAAATCTAGATTACATAAACTTTAATCTTAGCCATTTAAGGGGACCCAGTGAGTTGGGTAGACGTGTGTTATGGCTCAGTCCATTAGGGACTGGAGTAGAGAAGAACTTGAACATTCATTTCAAGCTGGACAGAAATTGTGCTACTTAGGTCTATCTTTTCTACAGAAACAAAGTAAATCCTTGTGTTTAGAAAAAGACGACTCAGTATTTAGCTCCAATTCCCAATAAAACCTGAAAAGAAAATCAATCCTGATTATGGATCGTGTATGAGGCACCAAAGATCTCTGACACAATAATACAGCTTTCAGGAAGAAAGACATAGTAGGGGGCAAAGAGAATGAAGTAAGAATTGTTCTGACCTCAGACAGTACATTTGCTCATTTTTTTCTCTTTTAAATTACCCCACATGTAGCAACTCTGTTTTATGATTCCCCCTCCAAAAACCCCCAAAACTCCTGTATTGTGCCTATCAAAAATGCAGACTGTAGTTAAAATTTCATTATCATTTGTTATATTTGGTGCTTTTGAATAAAAAATGATTGCTCCTAGCAGGCAAAATGTTGCTAACAAATTGTTCACATGGTTATTGAAAATATGGAGTGCTGCCTGCTGGAAACACAAGACATTGCTGAAGGAACCCAGTGTTTATTTTGCCTAGGGACTTCCTGTAATTGGCATTTCTAACCTGACTTTTAATCCATTGTTTTAAATTACTTGAAGAACCTAATATTCCTCATTTGTATTCAGTTGGGAAAGCACATGGGTTTCTTTAAATCCATCCAAAAAAATTCTCTAGGGACTGAACACTGCTAGCATGTAGGCAGATATTGGTAATTTGCAATACAATAGCTTGAATCAGTGATTTGGATGTTTTTGGAAAGATAGTGGTGATGATGGAAGGAAAGGGAAGAAAGAAGCAAAATCCTGAGTCAGTTTTTCCATTTTCAAATAATGCATCAGATTAATTTTATTTCTGAATTTCTCCAAATAAACGTTTAGAAGGGGGAATGCGTCTCCTTCAATGACATAGCTAAATTTGTTATCTAACCTAGAGTCCATTTTCTTACTCTTTAGTTAAGGAACTGTGTGTTATGTTGCTGGGTGCAATGAGCTATAATCTAGGTGACCTTAAAGTAGGGCAACAGCCAGGGTTAAACAAATATGCCATGCAAGGCAGGCAGGTTTGTGGACAGAAAGCATAAGAGTTTACACTTTCTCAAACACTAAATATTTGCTATACTGATTGCTGTAGTTCTCTTTTCATTTCAAAATCATTATCAAAGGAGACTTTGTGAAATCTTACACCTTGCTTGCAGATAAAGATTGGCCAGCTTTGACTCTTATTATTATTTTCCCTCAGCTTAATAAAATGCTACCAACCCTCCCCCTCCCCCTCCCACCAGTTTTTCCAACTTAACTGGGGATTAAAAATGAAGGGAGGGATTGGGAGGACTCATTGCTTTCCTAAGAAAAGTTATGAAACCATATCTACCCTGAAGTCGCTTTCACTTACCAAACATTTCAGATGGTCACATCACTACCTGTTTAACCAGGGCAGGCTGCCACATCATTATTCTGGTTGTCCACATCACCTGCTCTAGGAATCTGAGACAACCACCCACCCTTTCCCCGATGTCTGACTACATAACCAGCAGACACCTGTTTGTGTGGTCTCTCTCCCTATCATAAATGAGATTCTTGAACGTTACGCTGCAGCTCCTAACAACTGACGAGTGAGCATAACCTAAAATCTCTTCCCATCCTTCACTGGTGTTACAATAGCCAGAGCACAAAGATGAACTTGAACTTTGAGATGCATGTAAACAAATATTATTTGTTTTTAGAAATTCTTGACTGTGTTGACATGGGTGGCAAAATATACATTGTAGAAATTACCAAAAATATTATCCTCAGTAATTATATAACTTTTTTGCACATCAAGAAAGAGGCAAATATGCTGCTTACAGATGCACCCCCGCCCCCAGTGCTTTACTTTCAGCTCGGTGCACCCCCATGCCAAGCACAGCGTATGCCCAGAAGAGGCACTGCGTTAGTTTGACCCGGCTCGTTCAACATCCGTATAGACTGCACACTTCAGCGGGATTTTTTGGTGCTTTTATCTAATAGCTGATTGAAACAACTATTAGATAAAAGTGCCAAAAAGCCCTGCTGAAGCGCACAGTCTATACAGCTGCTGGGGAACTGGGTCAAACTAATGCTTTTCCTCTTCCGGTAAAGCACTGTTTTTTTCTCCCCCTACATCTGCCAGCAGCCATAAGGCTTAACATACCACACCTTTAAGGAAGACAGACAAGGGAAGTGTGTGGTTTCACTTACCATACGTGCAATATATACAATTTTAGAAATGGGTTTGTACACTGTTATTTCTTTTTAAAGAAAGATACTTGACTTGGTTTCCTTCTGATCTAATTTCTATTAGCCTTTTTTTCCAGCAAAAAACCTGAATGCAACAGTTAAGTTCTTTAATTATTTGGAGGCTTTTGGTTTTAATAATGCATGCATCATTAACTGCAAATACTGTACGAAAATAGTCCATCCTTGAGGATCAGAATGAGAACATTTTTTTAAGCATATGTTTTTTGTAGACTGTAGATTGTTGTCTTGACTGTCCTTCATATACGATAATCAAGATAGATATTGGAGATGTTGCAAGAAACACCATGCTAGTAGCCTAGATAAATCTTCAGCATAAATAAACTGCAGTTGGTAGAAGGCCAAACAGAGTAATCAGCTAGCGACCTGTGTTAAATTAGGTCATACCCTCTCGCTTCTGTCATGAAAACAACTACAGTCAAAGACCTTTAATGTATTTAAAATCCCAGTAGATTTATTGACAGTACCTTTGTCTGGACCATGCCTGGTCTCTGGTCCCTCAAGTGTTCCAGGGTAGCAGCAATATCAATCTCTTTAGCACCTGCAACAAACCACAAATTGGGCTGAGTTCACAGCAGAAGATAATCCATGCTGCATCTGTCAATCTCCTGCTATCAGGTTCCCTTTGGGCTCACAGTCCAATTGAAAATTATTATATCCACCCCTCAGCAGAATTGGCAGCCAGCTGCAATTTTTGTGTTCATATAGAAAAATAAGGGGAAGGAGCATCTTTGTTTAGCATCAATTCAACAAAAAACCTGAGAAAAACAAATCCTTAAGAAAGGCTTATATTAACAGTGTAGGGCATATCTGTTAGGAATTGAAAACTCATCTTGGTAGACTTGCAAGCTGCCCCAGTGCTAGCACCGCTTGTAATTAAGTTTCTGCAGAATCAGGGCCCTAAACTTTTACCATTATTAATTCCAGGCGTTTAAAGAAGCATTCACTGCAAATCAAACGCGATGCAGCCATTTTAAGCCTTCAAGGCCAATTGCAGTGAAGTTGGCACAGATATAAATAGCAGAGGCATCTCTCTCAAAACAGACTGTCTCAGAATTCAACAGCACCTTTTCAAGAATATTCACGCACAGAACACCAAGGAAAGGCAACGGACAACAGAGGGCTTAACGTGGTTTTATTTTGAAAAAAAAAAAACAAAAATCTTAAAAAAAACAAATCCCCAAGGCTATCAGCAAATTGATTTGTAAAGACCTCCTTGAAAATGCACATTTCTTAATCTGTATCAGCCATAGACTTTGGATCACACCATGGGCTTATAACTCAGAGTGCACAAGGGGAAAATCACCTAGGTTTCACATACTGCAGGAAGATTTATAAGGAAGCTATTTGAAGATAAAATGACAGGTTTTATTTTAAAGGCAAAACAGAAAGCTCTTGTCAATGAAGTGAAACAGAAGACACTTCTCAACTGCCTGAAGCACAATAAAATATCACACCTCAACCATAGCTGATGCATTGGGAATTTACATATCCACCCATCTTTGCTGCCCCAAACCATATAAACATTGGTTCTCAGAATCTGCCATTACTTGTAGAACAGAAGCACCTTTGCAACAAGACACATATTTCATTGTAGTGGTTTAAACATTTTTTAAAAAGAAATTAAATTTTAAAATTGACATTCTGCCTGTCCCTTCATGCTTGCTTAGTTTTATAGTTTTCAAAGTTTTATGATTACATTCCTTTGGAACAGAGTTAATCCAAATTTACGTGCTTTTCAAAACCATATCCATATTTTTTTTTGGTTGAAGTGCTGGTAGTCACTATGCCTAGGAATATTGTACAGTAACGAACTGTGGGGAGGGAGGCTCAGGCACTATATAAAGGTCAGGCTGCCTTTGTTACCTTCCTTTGAAAATGTCAGCATCAGGCAAAAGTTGATTTTGAATATTTTCCCTTTTTTAATGAACTCCAACTTTTTCAAATCTCATAATCAACAGTCAGAAGAATCATAAAGTGCATTAAATGAGGCATTTAGCTCCTTTCTTTTCATGGTGCACATCACAGAACCGACGTGGTGAGCACTTGCACTTACTGTTTTATCATCACGCAGGTGCTAGCGTGCACAACACCTGATAAGATTACTATGATTCAGCAAGATTCAGCACTTGATAAGATTACCCTGATTACTGTGATTCAGCACATGCTTAATTTTGAGCATGTGAATAGTTCTTTTGGACTAGCAAGCCTAAGGTTCAAGGGTTTTGCTAAATCCTGGGATGATGTAAGGGCTTGGATCGTCAGACTTTTTAGGTAGGCTTCAGCATGTGCATCATTACTAAGCACAAAATAAGTTTACTGACTAAAGACAGAAGATAATGAGGTAGAATCAGACAGATCTCCCCTCACCCCCCCCAATATATTCACTCACATTCTGGCTCTCAGACACACACCCAGCTTCTAGTCAAGCTTCTGTTCTAATAAGCAAGGGACGGAGAGCAGGGAGAGAGAGAGAGAGATTGTTTTATTACTTGCATTTTTTTAAAGGTTTGCATACTGCTCTGATACCTTGTGCCTAGAGACACTGATCAACTGAATATCATATTGTAAAGATAGGCAGCCGTTTTGAAGGCAAAATATCTTGGAGCAAGAAAATTCACAGCAGAAGACAATGGCAAAGAGTAACATTAGTGTAATGTAGTATCTCCCATCATGACCAATCCTTCCCTCCACCAAGCACACTGCCACACATTTCACAGCTAGGTTCTTACTATGGCTAAAACAACTGAGGTTTAATAAAGAAATAACGAGATATATTTAAACTCTTCTGTGACAAGGACTTTTACTATTAAAAACTATTAGGTGGTTGTTATCTAACTGAAGCTCAGTTCTGCTATGCACGTCAGTTGGGTGGGAAAGCCTACCAGTGACAGCAAGAGAGAAAGGGGGTGGTTTTCAAAGGCAAAAATGTAAGTTAAGCACCCAAGATGCACTGACAGTCAATGCATTGACAGTCAATGACAGTTCACCGCTTAATCCTTTGGCCATATCCTTCCTCATTACATTAGTGGCCTGTATGACATATTCAGGGTCATCGTCATCACACCGAGGCATCCTCTTTCCAGCTAGAAACACAGGACAGTGGCCTAACATACAACACTTGTTATCAGGAGATACACAAAGCTCTTGGGTCAGTGGCAATACAAGATATCGCCTCTGACCCAAGAGCTTTGTGTACATCTTTCTCAGAACAACATAGCTACAGTATAGATCCTTTCTTCATCAGGAAGCAATCCAAAGGGATTTACATACCGTGCCCCTGCTATGGAAGGATTTTTGGAAAAGACACTGAATTACATTGGGGGAAAGGGAATTGAAGTGCTAGAGCAAAACCCTGAGAGAGATGGTAACTGATGTCATTACTTTGCTGAAAGGCTTTTAAAGATGACTTCTGAAGGCCTCGTGCACACGAAGGTGCTGAAAGGCAGAATCAGACCTATACAGGCTTGAACTTATGGTTCTAAAAATACCAAAGTATTATAAATGTTCTGCTGCTAAACCCTACCCTACAATGATATAGGGAGAAAGCAGATTGCTATCTGTTCTTGCAATGTATATCCTATAGGAAAGGGTTAAAAGTACTGGGCTCATATGGTGTACAGAAACTGGAAAGAAGAAAGTGAAACGTGCCAAGAAAGCAAGGGGTTTTTTTTGGTTTATGCTTTCTACCAACAGCTATTCCTCTGTCGTTACAGTTCTACTGGCTTCCAGAAATAAGTTGTGCACAAAGGTATAAAGAATGGTTTTTTCACCTCTGACTACATTAGACCTCGTAGTCAAGATCTTACAGAAAATAAATTTGGTATCTGCTTAGCCCTACATACCCTTCTAATAAGAGATTTCTTTGCTTGTTTTAAATGTATGTAAGAATATAATTTACTGTGAGATGGAGCAGCTACTCTCGTAGCAGCAGTAATGTGAAATATGAATTTGTAAAGCATTTTTTTCAGAATATGCATTTGCAGTAATTCACCAGGGGCCAGATTCTGCCAACCTGCTTCTAACTGAGTAGGAGCAGAGACCTGGCAGTCTTGCTGAGCTCCACAGGCCCATGCACACCACATAAAGTACTACTCACTGTGAGTAAAGGAGGAAATCCAGCCCTTAGTAATTAACCATAACATTTCTAAATGCTCAAAACAGTTCCAGAGAATGCACAGCAATCCACATCAGAAACATGAGCAGAGAAAACTGAGAGAAGACAAGAGAAGGTGAAGCTGAATTAGATTTTGCCCCAAGGAGAGAAGCAGTTTCTGAAGTTTAGGGTCATCCCTTCTCCAACCTCTCCTCCTCCCCTGGGCAGCAGCATAGGAAGCATGCTGGCATTTAGCAGCTGGTGCTCCTGATTAGCAGCCCCCATGGGGTTTAAACACTGGCCTGCAGACAGATAAACTGGTAGAGCCACCACACTGCTCTGTCAGAGAAAAACACATGCGACATTCACATGGTCTTTTTTAATATAATAAATAACTCTGAACTAACCACATTCTACTACAACACGCTCTCTGAGGTTACTAGCACCAACTCCCAATATTTAAATAGGCTATTAAGATTACCATTATTACTGTAGTAACTAAAGGCCTGCATGTTCCACAAAGCTTCATGTGAGTGCCTAAGATCTAGTTTCTGACACATTGTCATGTCTTGCTATGGGCATTTGCAGAGTTTATTTGGTGAAGGCCATTTAGGAGATTTTACTTCTATGCAGAAGCCTTACACCCAACTTAAAGGCAAGTCTCTTAATGTCTTCACTGGGAACAGGAATGGGCCCAATGTTTTCACTGGTCTAATCATTTACATGACCTATTAAAAGGAGCTTTCTGCTGGAGACATTTTGCAGATATATTGGCAAATGCTCTAGAAAATAAAGATATTATACTTGTTTAAAAGGCTGTGAGCTTGTTTGTTGTGAACATTAAGCAATGGGCTAGTTGTTTATGTACTGAGCTGAGATTCTGGCTAGTTCAGTCCAATTCCCGGCTTAGACACAGATTTACCACTTGCCTTCAGGTAAATCATTAAATAGGGTGCTGTGTCTCAGATTATCACCTGTAAAATGGAACAATACTTCCCTATCTTGCAGGTGTTATAGAGATAAATCCAATAATGACTGAGAGGTGCTCAGACAGTACAGGGATAAGGACTAGCAAATACCTAGAATAAATACTCCATATTTCTCTTTAAAGAGCTTTTTCTCCTTTTTCAGCTCTGCTTTTACCTGTTCTTGTTCATGTAGTGATCACAAAAGACATGGGAGTTGCATTGTGGGGTTGCAAATGTGGGATCATTAGGACTTCCATTATATCCTTAAGAAGAAGGATATGAGCTGTGTGGGAAATAAGCACTTATCCCAATAGAAAAAATGGAATACTAAAGAAAATACAGAAAATGACCTGTCAAGTGCATTTCTTTTGTACTATTTAAGGTGCTCAATTTCATTTCTACTTTAATTCATCTTTTTATATTTACTATATTTTATAGATTTTGTATTAGGCCTTGAAGGGCAGAGAGTTTTGCTAGGTCAGATTAAAAGCCAGCTTGTTAAAATCTCTAAGGAAATGGTCCTGAAAAGTCCCTAATACTGTTCTTTCAAGTGATGTTCCTAGAAGCTGAAAAGTCCAATTAATATTTGCAAGATGCTGCTGATTGGCAGCCTTTTAGCCTCAAGAGTCATGAACTATGCTTTATTCACAGCTGTCAGGCACATCATGGAAGAATCATTCCCAGAGAAGCATGCTTTAATATTATGAAATAGCAAAAACTACACATGAAAAACTATTAAGGACAGAGATATTGAGTCAGCAAGGACAATCCAGATGTCTGATCACGGTGTTACATTTCAGCAGAACACAAGAATGTTTCATATTTTGGTGATGATCGCATAATTCAGATCGGGAAAAGTGCTATCAAGAAGGTTTTCCACAGTCAAACCAAGCTAATGATTGTCACAACCCAATTAAATTGTGCCCATGTCACTGAGCAAGAGATACCATTCAAATCATCCTCATTTTGACGATTAAGGGTTAAAAGACATCCCTGCCAAAAATTCCTTGAAACAAAACGCGGCCAGAGTACTGTAGATAATTGGTCAGCTGAAATAAAATGCTAGGGGAAACTATATATAATTGGTCAAAGATAAACGTAAGCTCACACGTAGCACACACGTAACAGGTAGAGAAACCTAACCCACTACCTTGTAACTTGAGGAGACAAAGAGCTGCCACCTGCCAAAAATTAAAGATTCCATATAACGGTTCACCATTGGATATTCCTGTAAAACACCTCTGCCTATAAATAGTTTAACGGTTTCCGCCCAAATCGGAGAGCTCTGGGGATCTCACAGGAAACACCTGTGCTTGTCACCAGAGAATTGGGAAATTGATCAATTCCCAATCAATCACCCCGTCAGCATAAAATATTGATGTAGAAAGTCTTGCAAGCTCAACCGTTCGTTCCGGCGCCACGTCCGTCATTATCTCGTTGTAACCTGACTGTGTGCGTGTACTCGACTCTGTAACCGAAGTTATACGCGTATACTCAACTCTATAACCGAAGCTGTAACGGAACAAAGGCTCGCCTGCGTCGTCCATCACTATCTAGGCGACGTAAGTAAACAAACTCCTGTAACCTACACGCGTCTGTGCCTGGTTAATTCCACTCCATCCATCAATTGCCCGCCTGCCGAGCTCTAAATCTAAACACTCCGGTGTGAGTCAGGCGGCTGCCGGCGGGTGCTCTGATTCATGACAATGATCACTCTGGTTTACATCATTTTTATTCTTCCCCCATATGATGTATATAAGAGGTATGTCTAAAGAACACTCCCCCAACCTAGCTCTAAACAAATGGCAGTACAAGGAAACAGTATTGTGTAAAATAAATATTTAAATCGAGCAGTACACAATACTAACAGTTCTAAAAGTGCAGAGATACAGGACTGCATTAAAGGTGCCAATACCTAAGCTAGCTTGAGAATGAGCTGAAATAGTTCTACGCTGCACCACAGCATGCAGTGTAGACCTATTCACGCATACGCTGCAGATTCTCAGTGCCCCTAGATGTCTCATATGCAACTTGCAAACTCTTTAGTTCCCCACAGACAACTTCTACAACAATGTTTGTGCGTTGTGAGACTACTTGCACAATGTTTGTGTGTTGTGGGACTACTTGCATGAGCAGAGTTACTTTGGTGGACAAGTGTTTGCTAGATCAGGTATTTAATGTTAAACAATTGACTTTACCATGTGAGAAAAGGCCATGATTGAGAAGTGTGTGGTTTCACTTGCCTCTTCCCAGATCATTCTTGTTGAGGTTGCACCAACAATAACAACTAACAAATAACTACATAACTGAGACAAATTTTCATAGCGAAGATCCAGCATAGAGATGAGACGAATAAATACTCTCTTGCCATGTTGTGTCTAACAAGCTGTGAGCGCCTTCCCTTCTGCTGCTTTTTGTCCTTTTAGGCAATTCTGAAGTAAATGGCAAAAGTGAAAAACAAACATGGTATCTAAATAAAAAGCACTTCAGTCAAGGACAATGCAGGGCTGAGCCTAAGGAACAGAGGCCTAGCCTCCTGGTCCACAGATAGCCCATGCAGACTCTCACTTTTAAGGGGATTCCTTGTTGGAAAATAGTGTAGAAGAACCACAAGTGACCATAAAGGGCCCTGTAGGATGAAAATGGGCTCCTTTCAGGGGTGGAACAGGGGATGGGGGGTACACTGGTCCATTTGCACCCCCTTTTGATTCCTGATCCACCCAAAGTTTAAAACCAACTGCTTGGCAATGACAGCACCATTTCTGGTTCTGAGGAAGTCAACTGACTTCATGGCTTATTATGATCGACCCCATCCCTTCTAAACCCTTCATTCCCCAGGTGTTAATGGCTCTCTCCTTTCTAATGGACGTGGTGTTCCATTGATCAAGCTTTGTTCTGCAATTCTGCTGCCTGTTACATTGCTCCTGGTAACGGAGCTCCTGTTTCACAGCCCTGCAGATTGTTTTGAACTCATTACAGCGAAATTATATTTCTTTTTGCTTCACTCTTAAACTGAATAATACAGCCATAAGCCCCTAGCATACTAGTAAAGCTTCTAGTTTATTCTTAACTGGAGGAAAATATTTTTTGTTTTATATGGGATGATGCAGCTCACCATCTGCACCCCCCCCTTTTCACAATTTGAGATCTGCCCACGGCTCTTTTTGTGCTTCACCGTGCATTGCCCCCAATGCAAACAAAACAAAAACACTGGTAAACAATGTCTGGAACAAAACAACATTTTAACTGAAGGTAACAGATAGAAACTGCACAGATTTCACCATTCCCGATTAGCATGTATGCAGCTGGCTGGGGCTTTAAGTGCCGCAGTTCTGTTACTGGCTGGGAGGGTCACTTGACACCATCTCATAACAGAAAAACCTCAGCAGAGAAGAAGGGAAGCTGCAGGACTTTGCAGGAAAATAAGATCTCTACAGTTAATAAGGAAGCTAATATATTCAGACTGGCACTTTCACTGAAAGCCTATTACCAGACCGAGGTGAATGAAGTGAATTTCACTGCGTACGTCTGGGGATGAGGTAGGAATAAAAAGTTGAACCTATGGTCCATGGTCACTTTTTCAACCCACAGCTCAATAATTTTTACTCAAATTCTGTTATTAACACCCAAATCACCTAGGTATATAAACAAAAAAATGCTTATATATTTTTAAATCAGCATTCACCTGTACTCTCTTTAAAAAGTAACAGACAAAGTAAAAACATGCACATAGAGAAAAGAACATTTAAGCAGTGTTGTGGCAGGAAGTAGATAAGATATTCAGAAATTTCACACACACAATATTTACTACTAAATATGTTATCATATACACAATTATTTTGCATTACCATTAAAATGTAAGAGATGTATGTTGCATATATAAATGTTACAATTTTCTGAGTTTATTGTCATGCATCTCAAGGGACATTAAAGGTATCTAGGAATGCTCCATCTGCATATCCCATGTACAATGCAGAAAAAATGTCTTAAATTACAACAATTTCAACAGTCTTGTACAGCTTGTGATTCAGTATTGGCATGTCAATTTTTAAGCCAACATCCTTTGTCACTGCAGAAAAATTACTAACTTGAGAGATACATTTTTGTTGATTCTGCATCAACTACTTGAGCAAGCTACTATGCACAGGCTACTGACAGCATGAAAATGCAGAAGCCAGTAATCTGTACCTGGATATAAATGGGTGCAAATTTAAGGACAAACCCCCATTTCCAGGAGAGGGAGGGAAGGAGAGAATGACAGAGCTATACAGCTTTGGACAACTGTGTTTCATTTTACAATGGGATGCTCCTACTGATATCCCTTGATGCTGATGATGCTCAGCTTCTTAAGGAAATGCAGCCTTAATACTGCATATTAAGTAGGAGACAGAGTATTATGAAACATCCCATAATACAACCCCTACAAGGAAGTTTCAGGACAGAGATACATATAACTCTTCAGTTTTGCCCATTGCTCCATTAGATATACAAGCATGCATAAGAACAGAACCTGATAATGACAGGTATAAGTGTAAGTTATAGATTGGGTACTATTACCTTAGATTTTCCATGGTATATCTGCTCTCACACAATACTGAGCAATCCCTGACTTCTAGTAATGGTGCCAGAAACTGTAGGCTAGTGCACCTACAACTGCTGAATAATAGAATCATGGAATGATAAGAAACCAGGGTTGGAAGGGACCTCAGGAGGTCATCTAGTCTAGCCCAACCCCATGATCAAAGCAAGACCATTCCTAACTAGATCATTCCAGCCATGGCTTTGTCTAGCCGGGCCTTAAAAACGTCCAAGGATGGAGATTCCACCACCTCCATAGGTAACTTGTTCCAGTGCTTCACTGCCTTCCTAGTGAAAAAGGGTTTTTCCTAATTTCTAATCTAAACTTCCCTTGCTGCAACTTGAGACCATTGCTCCTTGTTCTGCCATTTGCCACCACTGAGAACAGCACAGCTCCATCCTCATTGGAACCCCACTTCAGGTAGTTAAAGGCTGCTATTAAATCCTCCCTCGGTCTTCTCTTCTGCAAACTAAATGGTTGTTGGTAGAAGTGGAAAAACAAACCGAAAATGGTGCTTTACTTTAAACTTGGCGTGCCCCTGCACCAAGCCCAGTGCACATCCAGAAAAGGCAATGTATTAGTTGGACCTGGCTCACCCAAAGTCTTTGGCATTTTTATCTAACAGCTGATTAAAACAGCTATTAGATAAAAATGGAAAAGAGCCTTGTTGAAGCACCTGATCTTTACAGACGCACCATAGCCAGGTCAAACTAACACGCCGTTTCTTCCAGTAAAGCGTATTTCCCCTCTCCCCACCCATGTGTCAGCAGCCCAGTTCCTACAGACTCTCCACGTAAGTCAGGTGCCTCATCCCCCTAACCATTTTCATTGCCTTCTGTTGGACTCTCTCCAACTTGTCCACATCTTTTCTATAGTGGGATAAACTGGACGCAGTACTCCAGATGTAGCCTCACAAGTGCAGAATAGAGGGGAATAATTACTTCCCTCCATCTGCTGGCAATGCTCCTACTAACACAGTTCAGTAGGCATGTCTAAACCAGACACTAAATGTGCAGTAAATTAATTCTACTGTGCATTAGCACATCATGGTGAAAACTGTGCTATTGTGCTAACGCACAGCAGAATTAGTCTACTGAGCACTCGTGTCACTTAAAAGGCATGCGCTAGCGCTATTGCACAGTAGTGCCAGTTACTGCGCTTTTAGTTAGTACCTGCTATTACAGATACTAAACTTAATGAGCAGGAACCATGGCGCATTAATACACGTATAGATGTTCCCACTAACACTGTTAGCCCTCTTAGCAACAAGGGCACATTGTTGGCTCATACTCAGCTTACTGTCCACTGTAATCCATGGGTCTTTTTTCTGCAGAGCTGCTGCTTAGCCAGTTGGTCCAAGCCTGTAGCAGTGCATGGAATTCGTCCGTCCTAAGTGCAGGACTTTGCACTTGTTCTGGTTGAACCTCATGGCATTCCTTTTGGCCCAATCCTCCAATTTCTCTAGGTCTCTCTCAATCCTAGCTCTACCCTTCAGCATATCTACTATTCCCCCCCACCAACTTGGTATTATCCACAGATTTCCTGAGGGTACACTCCATCCCATCTTCCAGATTGTTATTGAATATATTGAACAGATCCAGATCTTCCAGATCATTAATGAATATATTGAACAAAACCAGCCCCAGGACCAACCCCTGGGGTACTCCTCCACTTGATACTGGTTGCCAACTCAACATTGAGCCATTGATTACTATCCATTAAGCTCAATGATCCAGCCAGCTTTCTGCGCACCTTACAGTCAATTCATCTAACCCATACTTCCTTAGCTTGTTTACAAGAATACTGTGGGAGACTGTATCAAAAGCCTTGCTAAAGTAAAGGTAAATCACATCCATTGTTTCCCTGCATCCACAGAGCCAGTCATCTCATCATAAGGTTGGTCAGGCATGACATGCCCTTGGTGAATCCATGCTGACTGTTCCTGATCACTTTCTTCTCCTCCAAGTGCTTAGAAATGGATTCTGTGAGAACTAGCTCCATGATTTTTCTGGGGACTGAGGTGAGGCTGACTGGTCTGTAGTTCCCTGGATCCTCCTTCTTCTCATCTTCTTGCCCTTCTCCAGTTGTTCATGACCTCCCCTGATCACCAAGTTGTCACAGATAATGGCCAGTGGCTCTGCAATCATATCAGCCAATTACCTTAGCATCTTTGGATGTACTGTATCCGGACCCATGGACTTGTATGCATCCATGTATCAAGTATTACACTGGCATAAGGCTAACATGCTCAGTTAACAATCGCACTTCTGGAAATGTCGCCCGTGTGTCTTAATTTGCTCAGGGAATCCTAGAGTTACTTGGAGCCCCCTACTAGAATTTGCATATGCACATTAATTAGACACAAAAGGGGCACGGAAGCAGCTGGTCCACAAAGAACGTTCACATTGCAAAAGTTACATTTATTTTATCTTGATTTTATGTTGCAAGTAGGCTTGCTAGTGGTAGTGCCTCTTCTAGTTACTTCCCAGACTGAATTGAGTAAAATTTGCTGTAATTCTGGACAAATTCTTTAATAGAATTTAGCTATAATAAAACAGAATTGGTCCAGCTATAAGTCACAATGTAATTGTTTCAGTTGTTTGGTAATTACACTTTAGTGCCATAATATACATTGTATCTTAAAACTGCCAGAAGAATACCATCTGGTCAAATTAAGCACTTCTCTTGAAATCTATCTATAGATTGACTGCATGAGATTAACTGCAAAAAAGTAGTTCTTCACTTGGCATTTGCCTCATTTTCCAAACATTTGCCCAGCTGCTTCTTGAATGCATAGAGCACCATTTCTATGCCTGACTTTTTCACTTTTTATATTCTAACCTACCCTTTGCGTTAAGAAATGCTTCCAAATTCCTTATATGCTTGTCTCTTCCTCAGCTTTAGTCCATGACCCCTTGTTTTCAAATTAGTTACTACCTCAAGCTGCTTACTGACATCAATACATTCCTTTCACGATCTTCTAAAGCTCTATGCAGACCCCCCCCTCGTGTTCCTTTTCCCAAGATATAGTCCATGTCTGATCAATCTTTCTTCACAATTCACGTGCCCCAAACTGAATAATTCGGATTGCTTTCTACCATGTTTTCAGTCCCAACACCTTCTAATAAAATCACCAGAAATGCACAGAATTTTCAAAAAATAGGGTCTTCTCAGATCAACTTCTGAAAATCTATACTCTTCCAGTCTCTTTCTGTGTCTCTCTTTTTTTTTTTTTTAAAGGCGTTGGGGGGAGGAAGACATCACATGGATAACTTGTTTGCTTTTTATTTATAACCTCTATACATCATGAAGGAAACCATCTGCAAAATCAGCCCACAATACATGCTTGAGGTATTTTATCAAGCAACGATACTTTTCAGTAGGCTCTAATTCATTTTAGAATAGATACTTGCTGAAATGTTCAAGCTTTCCATGGATTTGTGTTTTAATTTTTACTAATTGATTACTCTCTGTGCTAATCAGCTACTAAAAGTGTTTATCCATGTAGTTCTACTCATCAGAACCTGTTGTTGAAAAGGGAAGAATTTAAACTATCAAAATGTGCTTTTAAGTAGTTAGTTCTAAATAGTAAAAGTTCCCCATTATTGCAGGCTCTACCATTAAAATTTTGACCTAAATGTCCACTATGCACTTTTCCTTGTGGTTTGGGGCACAGCTCCTGTTGTGGTCAATTATCTGGTGGGAATATCTGCAACAACAAGTAATATTGTTTAATTGCGTTTCCTGGGTAACTCATTACCAGTTATATTACATAAAAGCTACTCACTTGCAGGACCGCCCTTGTTAATATATAATATGTTTACATAGATCCAAGGAACTGCCATCATAAAAGGCTGCAGAAACATGCCCAGCATTACATGACTGCTATTATTACCAACAGTTTAGGACTGGCTGGTAGAGAACACAGAAATGAGAAGGAAAATGTAGCCTCTTGCTTTAGTGACCATATTTCCCTGCTCCTCTCCTTCCCCTCAATTGCTAATTTAAATCTGATACAAACCTCAAAGCTTACCAATGTAATGACTGCAAACCTACAAGATAAAAACAGCTATGTTTTTCCCTAGGAATTCCATTTCTTTCTAATCCCACTTCATACCCCTGAAATACTAAATAAGGTAGGCAGTCAAACTGGCAGCCTGTGAGCTGGTGACCCTGGGCTCTCACCCAGCTGCTGCCCCTGGGTTCCCACCCAGCTACCATGCTCTACAGAGTTATATTTTTACAATGAAACCTGGCTTTTAGAACCATATGTTCTTTCATTTACCTGGATACAAATCCAGAACATTTTTACTGATTCCCACCTTTACAGAAGTGTAGCTGGAAAACAGAATTTGGTGCAATGATTATACAAAATGTCCGGAGGAGAGAGGGTAGATTCCACTGCTGTACACAAATCCTCTGGCCAAGATGACCCAAGGGAAGACTTTCAAGTAGGGGACATCCAGATGAGTACCAATGCCCTGAGGCACTTGAAGTGGGACAGTAAACCTGAGGCAATTTGGGGTGAACTCAGGTGTCTTTATGGGAACACCAGAAGCCTGGGCAACAAACAGGATGAACTGGCACTCCTTCTGGCAGATGAGGATTTTGACCTCATTGGGCCGACAGAGACCTGGTGGAATGATACATATGACTGGGCAGTAGACATTGAGGGCTATAGGCTCAATAGGAAGGATTGGGTTGGGAAGAAGGGAGGAGGTGTGGCCCTCTATGTGAAAGAGCAGTACCCCTCCCTGCAGGTCACATCTGATTGCAGAGAGAGGTCCCTTGAGACCCACTGGGTCAAGATACAAGGGGGTTCAGGAGAGGGGGACCCGATGGTAGGAGTATACTATAGACCTCCCTACCAAGAAGGGGAGAGCAATCAGGCATTCTCCAGAGAAGTGACTGAGGCAGTCAGGACTAAAACCTGATTGTCATGGGTGACTCAACTAGCCTGACATCTGCTGGGAAGACCATTCAGCCAGCTCCAGCAGATCAACCAACTTCCTGGCAGCTATCAACGATCTGTTCTTGACAGAGGCTGTGGAAGGACTAACTAGGGGTAAAGCTTCTCTGGACTTAGTGTTGACCAAAGGGGAAGCCATGGTAGGTGACCTGAAGATTGGAGGTACTCTGGACAACAGTGACCACAACCTAATTAGGTTCACCATCCACCAAATGGCTGGAACAGTGCTACTGCTTACCCACCACCAAATTTCCAGACCTGTGGAGCCCTGTGGGCTGAATCTGACTGGTGGGTTGGGGGTTGAGCATCTCTGCTCTATACAGTTCAAATAATTATCCATGACATCCCTACCTTCCAGTTCTAGAAAGCAAAATGCGAAGTTTCATAACAGAATCTCTTTACTTGCTTCTTTTTGCTGTGCTAGAAATGCTCCAGTAATAGTTTACTGTATTTCAGAACTAAGGGCTGGTGCTATCCACAAGAAACAGGAATACCCTAGCAGATTACTTTATCTAAATAAATTACTGGTACCCAGCCCTGTGGAAAGAGCTCAACAAATTCTCACTCAGCTTGTTAGTGTCAGTATATGAATGAGGAATGTTAACATTCATGCAAGGTGATGGCTTCCAAAATGCATCCTTAGTTAAAGAAAATTGTAACAAGCAATTGCTAATTTGCAAAAAAAAAAAAAAGACATATCATTTTCTACTCTTTTTCAAACACTGAAAGTGCACTAAGGTTTCAAAAGGGACCTCTAATCTTTTCACTCAAGACCAAAGCTTGCACTAAACTATGCATCAGGGAAATATGAAAATATTAAAATTATTCCATGCCTTCTGTAATACCCTTAAAAAGCCAGCCTCACTGAAATGGAATGTCCTTATTTAGAAGTGACAAGCCTTATAGCTTTCTTTAAGGACAGGTCCTATATCATGTGAATTTTACTCTCTGCTTCAATGGAGGCAGGATCTGGCCTTTGTTATGATACTGCTTTGCATAAGGAATATATTTTAATAAACAATTATAGCAGTGAACTGGCAAATAACAGCCCTAACATTGCTGAAGCAATTAAATATAAAAGTACACTCTAAATTTAACCTTTTCACTGATTCCATGGTACAGGATTCACTCACGCATTTAGCTGCAATTGGTTTGTAACTGTAGAGCATAAAACCACAAGGAAGAAATCACTTGTGTTGAAAATCTGGTGTGGAACAGATATACCTTCATCATCTATCGTAACTCATCCAAATTTATATCATTAGATTATTTAACATAGTTAATGCCTCTTACATTACACAGATACAGACACTATAGTTCTTATAAGAGGATATAGTAATTCATTAAGAGCCCAGCCCAACAGGAAATCCTTGATGATGCACAAAGCCAAAGGGACTCCAAAATGCATTCTGAAGTTGTTTGAATAACAATGGCAAGTGAGGGACTGGAAAACGTTTATTCAGCATTGTGCTTCTAACTGCATCATGAAGTCTTTTCATATGCCCTCTCTTCCACTCAAACAGAAAAAGCAGGAGGGAAACCTTGAGATGTATGACCAAAATATTTTGCTATAATCAGTATTAACTTTAATACTTTTGCAACTTCTGCTATGATAAATATTAAGCCTGTGACCAGAACTGAAGCACGATAGAATTTTTAGATGTGAGGTGGGCTAGATTGACTTATCTAGCTAAATGCTAACTTTGTGAAGTTGTATCATTTATTCAGGGAATGCAAATGTCTTGCCAAATTGTTTCTTCTAGAAAAGGCAGGCTTGAACAACTGAATTCTCACCTGCTTATCCATTTTAAGAATATCAAATAAAATAGGTCAGGCTGTAATAGTAGAAAATATTCTTTATACACATATATATTATAAATTCATAAGTCTTAGACCTGATATCCGATAAAAAGAATTAGGAGACAACTGTTAGCTGATTGAAGCATTTCCAGTTAACTCCGTAAGAGAATGTAGAAAAATAAATCATTACAGGAAAAAGCAGTTCCCTCTCTCAATCTCCCCTATTAGGACACCTCCTAAAGAACCAACGCATTTTATTGATCGTTTTCCACTTTCCCACTGCTGAAACTAAGTAGTCCTCTGTTTACTTTGATTTAAAAATGCATTATTGTCTACTTTCTAATAAACCAGACAGTGGAACAAGAACTCAAATTATTCTAAGTTTATTCTTAAAAGTTTTTTTTTTTTTTGAAAGACTGAAGGCCTTAATCCTTAAAAGCCTTTTTGAAAGAAATGTTAGTAGATGCTGGCCTTGCAGCTGGGCCCAGATTGAAAGTGCACTTACATTTTTATGTTTAGAACTGAAGGACTCTAAAGTTAGTCCTAGCACTCCACATAAAAGCTTTGGAAATGGCATTCTTTGGTGCTCGTGCAATTCATTCTTTAAGAAAAGGAAATGGAAAGAAAGATTTCATGTCCAGGGCTTCAGCCCTTTGATCATTCGATGAACATTGGATCCTCAACCTGGGCCTCAAACTTCTCAGGCCAGACAAAGAAGGCCCAGGCCTCACAGACTGGGCCTCGATTCCCGTCAGAACAAAACCTTTGGCTGCCTCACAGTGTGACAGCCTGGGAAAGGCCCACCTCAGCAGGGTTGAGATGCCCGCTTTGCCCTTTGATCTTTCATTTAAGCTACAGCCAAAGCACCAGGTCAGAGGATTTCAAATTGCACACCCCCAATGGCAGAGGGGAGCAGGTCAAGAACAAAATGGGGGTGACCAATCTATAAAAAGCCCAGCAACGCCTTTCTTTGGCCAGTTTCACATGACTTGTCTTGTATTGTGCAACCCTAAGCCCACACTTAAAATGGAATTTGACATTACATGGTACAATGGAGTCAATAAATGGCATTCTTTAGTGCTCTTACAACAAAGTCAACCCTTCCTTAAGTGGTTGAAAGCCTGAAGCTAGAAAATACTTCTCATTTACTTCTTTATGCAAGTAAATTGCATATATTTTAAATCTACTTTTCATTACAGCCTTTCAGAGCTGAAAACTGAAATAAGCCTAACAAAATATTTAACAGAGGTGTACACCAATTTTACCATGTACCCCTGCTTTTACTTGCAGAGATCAAGTTGCCACTTGAATTATAAATGTGTCAAGTGTTTGAAATTTCTGCGTTTTCTTTCACAAAATGCAAATTGCACTTTCCAACGAGGTTGAAAAAACAATCTCATTCTCCTGGAGAAAAGTTTCAGTCTGGTGCATGGCAGAAGGGAAGCACACTTCTTTTTACATCAATACTCAGATCTACATACCCCTTTATGTCTGACGAAACATGTTAACAGGCAGAGTCAGGAAAGAAGAAATGCCAAATTCCTTTATCTACCTATAGGAATGGAATAGCATTATTTCCACGGAGACCTGGGACTCAGGGTTTCAGCAGCAACTGACCACAAGGCATGGATCATGTTGTATAGGAAGATAATGAAGAAAAAAATGTTTATGTACAGCGCTTAGAAGACAGTATTAAATATTATTTTTACATGTAACATATTTTGCATCATCACTATTAACTATTATTTTTAAATGCAAGTGCATTCAAAGAAAGGGCAGGAGTAGCATAAAAGGGATGGAGAAAGATGGCAATGAAACGACAAGAGACTATTTTTAAATTTTTTTCCAGTAGTAACAGGTGCTAGATGAACAGGACTATTCTCCAAACTTTACGCAACAAAGGCATAAAAACAGAAATACAGAATGGGCAGATGGGGACGGGGGGATACAACACAGAAGTACAGTATTGATTACCTGGATTAAGAGGGGCCCTATCATACAAGGAGGGTATTTCAAAAGTACTTAGCAATCCCCTGACTGAACTCGAAATGGCCAATGCCAAGTGCTTCCAAAACTGCCACAAATACTGTTTTGACAGTACAGGTTATTTACTGTGTTTTACTGTTTGCTGTTACGAGACAAAGACAATCTCAAATTATTCCAAACAGTTCTTATAACAAACGTTAATTGGTAGAAGAAGAGAGGGTATATTTTACCCAAAGGGAATCCACAGATTTTTTTTAACTAGGAATAACATAAAAATAATGCTGAGTAGTTATGACTTCAAGTGTACAGCTAAAAAGGTTTTAAAAGGTGTACTACATGAGTAGGAAAAGAGAGACATTAAGTGACTTGTCCAAGGCCGACCAAACACCCAGTAGCAGAGCTTGGACTAGAGTCCAGAGTAACCAGGCTCTGCCCCATGAAAGGTTATGCTTCCTTGAAAGGTATGTGCTTGAACAACCACTTACTACAAGGGGCTTCTGCTCCATGATCCTGTCTCTGCTACAGCAGCAACAAAAGGTGGGTAAATGTGTTTAAACTCTACTGCTGGGTAGATGAATATTGAGTGTGCAACACACTGGAAGTGGCCCATTTCTTTATTTAGGCAAACAATAACTTACTATTTACTAGATAGTTCAGAGCCATGTCTTAGCCACAGTCACGATTTTATGTTACAGAATTAAAAATACAAATCCTGCCTTGTCCAGAAGCACATGTGTACGCTCCATTCATAAAGCCTTTTTTTTTTTTTTAAATCAGTATGAGCTTGAAAATCAAACTTAGGGATGTCCAGGAAAGAGTACAATTTGCCTCTAATTTATTCTACCACTTTCTGTGAATATTACACCCTGCGTTTCCATGGTAACACCAACACATCTTTCAGTGCCGAGAAGAAAAAAAAAAAACAAGCCTTTTGATTCTCACCTTTGGCCATTTTATTGAGAACCATGTCAATTAGAATGTAGGTTCCACTTCTTCCTGCACCATCACTGGCAACAGAAAGGGAGAGAGAAAAAACACTATCAATGTGCATCTAGATTCAGTACAAAGGTATCCACCATTACTTTTATATTGCGTTATACCAGGAAGGGAGGGTAGATAGGGAGGGAAAGGAGGTTGAGGGGAGAGGGAAAGGGAAAGAAAACTTGCAGTGATTTTAATTAACACATGCTGTTTGTGTAGGATTAACTATTGTTCTTCATGGACAGCAGGGTTTTGTTTTGTTTAAAGCCAAAGACTTGTTTATTTAATACACAAACATTTTACACAATGGTGAAAAAGTCAGTAATTCAAGAACGGGCAGCCATTTCTGTGCATAGAGTATACACATAATGAGCTTACAGACTGTCGTCTCTGAGATCAAGAACAACAGCGAGTCACATGAGAGCTGAAGAACTCCGTGGCTAGAATCATCCTGAAAAACTATTGGCTCCATTTGCACTTGAGCCTAGAGGTCAGACTGCATGCACACAGAGCAGTCCATTTCCCTTCAAGTCACACTCCACACCCCTCGACCCCCAATCCATGAACTTAAAATACTGTATTACTTATGGATCGTAAGTTATCAACCTAGAAATGAGATGCCAAGCATCTGGACCTGAAAAGATGCATCTCAACTCATGTTCCCTCTTGTCTTTTCCCTTGCTTTAATTCTACCTCAGATGCAATGAGTGGGGAAACATTTTACCATATATTTCCTGAAAGCTCTCTCTAATCCCAGGGTATTATCAGGCCTTCCATGGAAAAGTGTGGCCAAGCCTTGTGAAGGACCAAGCCTTCTTAACCTTTGGGAAGATTCCCTAATCTGGATGCATCTTGCAGGCCTGGTATGGAGTAGCTTGCAATGGGCAGTGGGATGTTTTATAGCTGCTGTTAGCAAACATAATTAAGACTTTAAGTAATATACTTGTTTTCATTTCCTTCCTCCAAATTCTAAGAAGGTGCATGTGTGACCAATTAGCCATCTATTTTTATTAACTGGACCATTATTTTTAGTGATAACTAACTTTGTGTTCAGCATTAATAAGAAGGGGCATCAACACAATGGTGTGATGTGCTTTCATAGGCAGGCTATGACACTGCATTTTTGATAAACCTCCATATATGGGAGAAGTTTGTTCTGTATCATTTCCTAGAGAGGCAGCCTGTACTAATACGTTTCCTTCTGCCACCCCTGTCCTAATGCTGAAGGGAACAAAGAAACAGAGCCCTATTAGTTAATCCAAATAGTGAGTGGCATTGTAGTGGTCAGACCTAATAAAACAAAAACTACTGAGCTAGATGTTAGACATTTTCATCCATCATACTAAGAAAATACCTGCAACAAACTCAAAGGACTGTTCAGTTTATTCTGCATCATCTCTTTTTCTTTTTTCAGACCCCCTCAATGAAACAAAAACAGGCTTGCTCCATATTGTGCATTTTCTTCAAGTACTTTACCATTCTGTGTTATATGACTCTGTCCCTCCACATAGATCTCAGCAGGCTTGTGACATGCTCCTCTCCCTTACTGGAACCACTCACTAAACTGAAGGTGCACATTTTAAATGACATAGGGCACTTGTACATGTGCTGGAGCTCTGCTCCAACATGTGCTTATTAGCATGCATTGGAGCAAACTCGATTAATTGATGCGAGTTTGCTGGAGCATGCTAATTAGCACACTCCAGCAGCCTACGTGTCACATGTATTCATTGTCCCCATGTTTCAAAATGAGGGCAGGGGCGCTTTAACTAAAGCTTGTTGAATGAGCTTTAGTTAAAGTGCCTCTGTTGCCATTTAGAAACACGTGATGCTGAATATACGTGACGCTGTAGGTGCTTTAATTAAAGCACCCCCCTCCTCCCCCAGCCCTGGAACATGTGTATAGATGCCCATAGTTTTTCCTCCCACACACACAATTTTCCCCGTCTTCCTTTCCATAAAAGCGTCTTCAATAAAAAGGAATGGGCATTCTCCTTACAGAATAGACACTACAACTACAAAAATAAATATTTACATTATTACTTCAAGTTTTATAGTGAGCAGTCAAACAGCTCTCATTTACGTTCACCAGACGGGCAGGCCTAAAAGCAATCTGTGCTTGAAGGTTTGTGCTTACTCACCCAACCAGTGGGCAGCTTTTCCCTCCCATTCCCTAAGACTGCCCTGCTACCATCATGATCATTGAAAACAAACAAAGAAGAAATAAAAAATACTGTTGAAACGTTAATAAAAATGCAAAACAGTTGTCTAAATTGGGAATGCATCACAATGCTGTAATGTTGGAGCAGCTTTCTGAAATCAAAGAGCTGTTAGTGAGTTTTAGGTATAGGAATCAAATTTGACTTGTGAAATTGCACCTGTAAGATCATATTAAAAGGACAGTTTTGTTACAAAATTGGACCTTCAGCATTTACTAGCATAAGAAAAAAATTAAACAAAATGTAATATCTTGGACCTGGTTCAGAAGGAACCATCTTATTTATTTAGTGATTCATCTAAACCTGTAATTTGCCCATTTGGTTCTATTCATGTTAATTTCTTACAGCACAAAACCCTCTCTACAGCTATTTTTAAAATTGTACTTGCCTGCAGTGAACAATTACAGGACAAGAACGACCCCTGTAGCACTTGTTTACTTTTCTGCAATAAAACAGACACAAAAATTAATAAATACATTTTGCACTGTTTCCTTAGCCAACTGTCAGAAGCAAAAGCAATATGAAAAAACAAATATTCATCACCGCCCTTTAAGTAATAATATCAGCTAATCAACCTCAATATAACAAATAGCTAAGTTATATACACAGCTCTGTTTAGTTTCCCAGTGCAGCAAATAAAATGAAATGCATCTTTCCATAATACTCATAAATGTGGGTTAGCCAAATAAATAAATATATACATTCTATTCCCAAACTATTTGCTTGTCAGCCCCCATCAATGTTTATCATGAGATGCTTTGATTTTCGGTGTGAGCCTTGAGTTCATGAGCTTGGTCCCAGAAATAATTAAGTGCATTATTTGGAAGCCATAATTAAAAGAGGATATACAGTCAGCAGCATAATGTGAGCTTGTATGGAAAACAGATTATCTCCAGAACAGCAGTGAGCAAACACTCTGAAAATCTTCTCTCAAACTTAACATTTAATTACTTATGTACAGACTACAATTCTAGGAAGCGATACAGCCATAGTTCCAATATAAAAGTTTTACATACTTAATATTTATAAATAGCTCCACTTTCCCGATTTCTAACCAATCTACATTATTCGAAAATATAGCTACAGCTGAACAATAAAAACAATAGTGCAACACTGACCTGGTATACAGTAACTTTCTAATGGGGTTAATACCTATGCTTGAATTAATGAGGAAATTAAGCAAAATTGAAGCAAACCAAGATACTCCTTGTAAGATGCTAAATACAGTCCACAGAAGAATTAAATCTGGTTAAATCCATTTCAGTGTTTCCGCTCTAGAGATGCATTTTAACTGTGAAATGTTTTCCTCATAGAAAAATGTAAAAGTGGGTGTGTTAACAAAGAAAACTGAACAAAGGATAAAATGAGAAAGTGTCCTTTCTAAGAAATCAAATCCCCTCACTTTCCTTGATTACGTGTTTTAATTTACTAGAAGGTATACTATAAAACCATGTCATAGGACAGCTGCCAGAGGAGATCTAAGGTCTAGATGCACCAAGCTGATAATTGTAAGAGCAAATATTTCAGAACGTTAACTGCTGAGAAATGTGATAAAATGTGCTGCTGGAATTTGGCAACTATGCATTATGGTATTAGTAATTTTAAAGCATCACTAATCTACTGAATCATTTAGTTCTTGGCTGTTCATCTATTCTGTAACATCTGTGCTGTGAAAATATGCATATATCTTTAAATACTGCTTAGAGTGTAGCCTGAAGATACTTAAAGATGTATATCTGAAAGACAGTCTTTTCAAATGCCAGTAACTTGACTCAGACATGTTACCAAGGTGATAGTCTTGTTCCAAAAGATAATGTTTTTTACGATCAGCTTCTGGTCATTATGAATCTGACCAGATTTAGTAAATAGCTATAATAATGATAGGGTCACATATAAAATATAAACATTCACAAATCTTTACAATGCATCTGTGAGGAAAGTAACTAACTCCCATTTTAATGATGTGGAAACTGAGGTAGAGAGCTTTAGTAAATTTAGTTCCTCAAGGCTTCAGAGCAAGTAAACAATAGACCTGAGGTCACAATTCAGGATGTCTCCATTCTCAGCCTTTGGCTGGTTTCTGTAAACCATACAGTCTCTCAGACAGGTGCTTTCCCCATTTATCCATAAATTTGCAGTATTAGCAGTGAATAGGGTAGAGTGGTTTATTTTCTCTGAAATAGGTGCACTGCTCAACCACTGAACAGCATCTGACACTGGAAGCTAAAACACACACAAACGGTAATTTATCAGGTACTGAAAACAAGGTAATTTATTACCAAGCAAAACTTACACCTTTCCTCTTCCCTCCAGCTCCAAGTTTTAAATGGCTTTTAATTGAAGGGTTAGATTATTCTGTATGGATGAATCTGTTAACTATTGATGTCAATGTCACTATCTTACTTACTTATACAGGAGCCTTAAAAACCTGCAGGGGACTGTTCATATTTTGGAATCAACTGCTTCAATACAACATTAAACTGGAATTTTATATATTTTTGCAAACTAAATTTCAAATGTCTGTTACACAATATGACACAATATCAGCACATTCCCCGATATGCTGATGGCCATTCTCTGCCCTCCATCACATACACACCATTAGAAAGGAGTTTTGGCATTTAAAGTGTCATAAAAAGCTCATAAGCAGACAGAAGTATTTATCATTTCTTTCTGCACTTGTATGGCTCACTCCATTGTTCATTGAATGGCAGTTCTAATATGATATTGAGCTTGTTTTGACTAGCCAGCTACGGAAGTTTTGGTATATTTTCAATAACAAATAAAACCACACTAACCCTATTTGTAAATCAAACAGCCAGACACATGTTTGGGAAAGACACCTTATGTTTGTCATTTTTATGAGTTTCAAACACTTTTATCATCACACATTTCAGAAAACATATTAAAATAAAGCTTTTGATCCAGCTGATTCATAGCTTAGTCTGAAAAGAGATTTAAGAAATGCAACAATATCCCATTGCACTCTAGGTTCTTTCGAAATAGAGCAAATTGAAAATTCATCAGTAAGCAAAGATCTTGAATGTTTAAGAAAAAAATATATCAATATACAGGAAGAATTAACTTAGAGAGAATGATTAGTAATACAAACCAACCCTTGGCTCATTGAGTGAAAAAGAAATCATCATGCAAACCATCAGCAAGCAAAGGTCAGAGGTCGTTAGAGGCTCAGAAAAGGGGTTTCCCACATTGTCCCTGCAGCAGAGTCACAGTTTCCAATGATCACTTTTGTGACTATGCAACTGGGCTCATATTACTAGCTGCAACATCACAAAAATGACACTGGCAACCGCTAATTAGCTGGCAAAATAAGAATTTGTCCATTTTTAAAGTGAGCAGTGTTAGTAAATGCCATTGCACACAGCAAGAAGTGATAGCATAATATATATATATATTTATTTTTTTTAAGCAAAGCCCTCACATGTGATGCTAATTATCTTTTAGCTTAGCAGTCTCTCTTTAAAGTGTAAATGTGCTCCCTCTGGGCTCAAGAAATATTTAATTACACATCAGTGCATGACTAACAAGCTAGTCCAGAGCAGTAATGATTGGTCTATTGTTCACAATGAATTTAGGACTCCAGAAGCATTTAAAACTGACCAGTGGTTTTCTGCAGCAGTCTCACCTTTCAAGCACTGTATGTTGTATGGAATTTTAAAAATATAAAATAATCTCCTTTTGGTCATTTAGACCTAAAAGCACTATGTTCTTAAAGCACAGTTGGGGCTTTCCCCCTGCTCCTCCCCCTTTAGGTTTGATTCATATGCTAAATGCAACTTCATCTAAAACACTGTCTGATACATAAGATAGAAAGAAAGAAAGGAAGGAAGAAAGAAAGAAAGGTAAGCTTTCAGTTTTCAAAAAGGCTTGCAAAATTTACTTCAATAAAAAAAAATAGGGTCCACATTTCCACCGACTCTGGGCAAGGTAATTTTGGGAATCCAATTTTTCTTGGTGATGAATTATAAAAAACAGAGGGTTGGTTATGTATATGTTTAACTTCATATATGTATGTGAATATATAAATATACACACATGCCCATATATATATATATATATGTATAAACACATTGCATGCATAAAAAAAATGATATTAAAAAGAACGAGAGTAGCACTTGCTAGAATCACCTTAAGCAAGGGGTATGTATAAAATGTAATCGGACAGTTTTTGAGGATTTATCAATTGCGATAATTTACCAGAGGTGAAACTAAGTAAGGAGCTTTGGAAGCACAATTTATTCAATTAAATCATTGTAAAATGAATTATTTTAGCAATAGCTTGTTTAATGAAATTTTTTTTGTCATTAAAAGAACCAGTTTGGCCAAGAAACTTAGATTCATAAAAGCATCTATTGTGCATGCAGATTCCTTTTCAATGGAATTTTTCTATGCATTCAATATTATGGGTTCATAATACAAAATCTACACTCAAGGATGTAGTTACTGGTTACAGTGCCCTACACTACACTAAGAATATACATAATAAACAAACACTCAAAATGCAATTATATTTTAACAGGTTCATCCTATCTGCCTCAAATAGGAAGTATGCCACCTGAACTGCTTTTCCTTCCACTTTTAATTTTGTATTTAAATACTGTGATTATTTATTCCCTGCAGACCTTCAGTAAAAGACTGCACAATTTTTGAGACGCAGCCTCTGCCGCACTGTTGCTTGATCCTGCAATTTTCAGATGAACTCAACTCCTACTGAAGTAAGTAGGAATTGAGGGCACACGGCACTTCAGAAGCTCTAGGCTTCTGGGCCCATTCCTGCTCACGCTGCAACCAACAGGACTTCAAGGCCAAGTCAGATCCTTGGACTTGATCAGTACCATGGACTTTTACAGAGTGACAGAAGTGATTTCTATTAATAAGAAAAAAGTAAAGTTGAAATTCAGCATTGCAATTTGCACAATGCAAAGCTTGGAGCCAATTCAGGACTTCCGCTTTGGGAATTCACTGCTGCCAAGCTCCACAGTACCATAAGAAAGAGACTTTGAACTATAAAAACAATATTAAAGTGATACCAAGAGTTTGGACTTGAATCCAAGGCAAAATCATTGAAAAAATAAACTATGGATCCAAATCCACCTTTAGGTAAGTGCTCCTTTCTCCATTGTGTTGTACATACAGAATCCTGCTACTTTAACCCAATCAAAACCCACAATAAGTGAGACTAAACATTATTTAAAGACCCCAATAAAAATGTAGGACCACTGTGATCTATGGAAAATGGTGTTTTACCCTTAAATCTATGAGTAATTTCTCCCCCCAAAAGCCAAGTGTGCTAATTTCCACCAACTTCAGTTGAAGATGGGATCAGTATCTCCCTTCAGATGCACAAACACAACTTCCACTAGCTTCATTTGTTGGAAGGCAAAATTTGGCCTTACATCTTTTTGTTTGTACATTTTGCTGAAACCTTTAACATTATTTCAGCAGTTGGCACATCAGGATTACAGTAAAAAGATGCATTAACACGTAAGCACCTTCCGGGATTCTGAACTGACTTCCCAACTTTCTGAGATTCTTTTCATTTAGCTTTGACTGTATGTCTGTGAAGTATCTGGTACAAGTTAACATCTACACAGAATGCATTAAGCATGGTTTGCAGTCAGAAGGAGATTATTTCACTGTGACGTTTATCATTCATGGCTTTAATTTTCAAATTAAAGTTTAGAGAAACATTAAATATTAGAAAAACCTGGTACTTTAGTAGAAAGAGAGCAGAGGTTAACATTTTTGCCCATGTATTATTAGTATAAAAATACTATTAACAACTCCTATATTTTAAAGCAGCATCTGCTTCTTCAAAATTCTTGGCCAAAATTTGCGTCTGTTTCCCCACTTTTCCACCCTCCTTCAACCAAATGAACTTATGGACCTGACCCTTCAGTTCTTACAGGAATGTACCTTGCACTCGAATGTCTTTGCTGACTTATAACTCAAAGGGGTTTTAGCATGCGCATACTGCACAGTGGATTTATTTGTCAGATTCTGGCAGGGAGGGTCAGAGGGGAGGCACACAAAAGAACTTGAAGCTGTAGGCCTAGGTAAATGCTTATAAAACAGATAAATACCAATAACACAGGAAAAATACACAGAGGAAATAAATGCATTCATTCCCTGGGTAAGAAGCAAGTGAGTTTTTAGAGCCAGGAAATAGAGAGCTTGTGGGACAACAGTGAAAAGTCACTGGGGTATGAAAGAATAGGCGCCCAAATTTATACACAGACACATGGTTGTGGCATCACAAACTGGAGGACATTTCTCCAGTAAAAAAAAAAACAAACCTTCAGAGGGTAGATAATTAACAGTATTATTGCTTATAAAATACTTCCACAAATTTTCACTGTCTCCAATAGATCATTACATAGGTATTGTACCTGCGAAAATCTAGAAGTGATCTTGTGGAAGCAGGAGCCTTCTGGTCGTTCCAGCTCAGGAAATGGAACTGCGTCACGGTTCGGGTCTCATTGGTTTGGAGGTTTTTCAGGTAGAAGCTCCTCACAAGGAAATCCTCACACCAGATGTGCTCAGAGACCAGATTTACCTACAGCACATTGAAAGGGGAATATAACAATTGTGGATTCAAGCTGAGAGCTGATGTTTAAAATAGCTCCGCAATCGTGACACTTCACATAAGCGATGTCTTTTGAATGAAAGGAACAACATAAAGCTTTTGCTATTACTAATAAATTGGGCACCAGCCAGATACATGATTTGTTATTTAACAGTTATTGTAGCCATTTTTATGATAGGCTACTGGGGCCATTTTGCTTTTCTGAAATATTTTTAATCATTCTTATATATTTTGTTGAAATTTAAAATAATCTCCAATTTAAGAGTTATGGGTTTTGCATGTTGAAGAGATGCTGCCTGATAACAGTTTTTAAATGTATCCCTTCATTATTCACTGGGAGACACCCACAATGCACTGCTTTTCTGGAAACTGCAGGATATAATTTGAGTAGTTTTAAAATATATATACATAAAATGAATCTAGCTCACATGAGAACTTTCAGTCAATTTACTCTGTTCAGCAGAAAACAAAGCATAATATGAAGCTGGAATGATTTTTAGAAAATGTATATTTTTACAAGGGAATTCAAATAACTATTGTTCCTCACCATCATTTATCACTTATTCTTTATGTTTTATGCCTATTATGGTATTATTTGCTTAATCTAATCAAATGTAAGACCAAAAAAATACTGAGAATCAAAAGTCACTGTTTATGGCAACAAGGCACAATAATGGATACTTGTGCTAGATCTATCAAGCAAAAAGTAGGGAATTTTTCTCTTTCATATAAGAGGGCAGCTTAACACACAGAGTGGTAATAATTACCAACTTTTATACATAAGCTTTTGTATGTAAACCCAAACATAATTCTCTAAGGTGCAATATGCTATTTTCCTATAAACATGAAGTGATATATATTTTCATATTTAACCATTAAGGGAAGTCACTTTTAAGGAACAAGAACTTTTCATCCTTTATTGCACTGATGTAGATGTATGGTCCATCATTTATGAGACTTTATGTTATCTACATTTTTGATAAAAAATATGCATAATTTTCCATGATCTTAAAACAAACCAAAGGACATTGGCATTGTATGGGATACCTCAGCACAATTTACAGGTCAATCTGATTAAACAATCTTTTGCTTTGTATGAAATCAATCCCCACACTTACTGTCAAGTTTACAGTGAGATATTTAGTTTAAGTACCTCATATATGTGGTAGAGATTTGACCCTTCATCTGGCCAATAGTGGTAGCACTGCTTGACTCCATTTTCAGTAAGGGGTGTCAGCATGACAATAACGACACAGCCGTTCTCCCAGACCATCTGCAGACAAAGAAAGACACCGTGGCCACACTGTGACTGCCTAATTACTGCGTGACATGTATAATTACTGCACTCAGACACACAATCAAAATTTATTCCATTCACAGGAAATTTATTTCATTTTCATTAGACACTTTTACTCTGCAGCTGCTTTCAAAACCCTGAATATATGGCAGCATATTTTACATGCTTCCATGAAATATTAAAGAATTTCCAATGCTTTAAAAACACACACACACACACACACACACTCCCCTCCCCAAACATAACTCCCCATTCCTAGGACTGCACTCAGCTGCTTTTCTTTCAGAACTTACAGATCCACAAAAAACTGCATTATGCTTTCAAAAACAACAACTGTTTAGCATTTGATGTTTTATGCCAAAGCAGCATGGAGACATATAATTAACAATATATTGACCTGCTAAGGTAATGCAAAATGAAATGTGCTTGTATGCTCAGATTTGTTTCTTCTTGCTGTTCGTCATGTACAAAAGCTGCTGAATTACTATATTAATGAAACAGTCATAAAAGTTGCATCCAACCAAGCTTAAGAGGAAAAGCAAAAACAAAAACATTTAATCAAGAAATCTTTCATACGGAGAAATGGTCTTTTCAAAACCATAGTGCCTAAAAAAAGACTTTTGCAGACATGTACATTTTTAATTTAAATTTTATGCAGGATATAAAATGAAACAGTGCAAGCCATACTCCAGGCTATCCACTCCCAAAACATACATAGAGAGGGAACAGAAGAGAACAGTGAATCTTAGCTAAAAACGTGACTATTTAATAATTTAGAATAGCCACATTGTCGAATATAAGCATCTAAGACATCCTCAACTAAAGGGTTTCTGGATGTTTTCACACAAATAACAAAATGAGCAAAGATGGTCTGGCATATCTGTGTTCCAAACACAGCTCATGGCTGAACAAAAACACTCCTGTGAATTAATACCAAGCAGCATAGTCACTAAAAACCATTATTATTGTGCTGTACATTGATGTTATATTTGCATACAACTTTCATTGTGTTTTTATTAGCATATAAAATTACTGAGTGAAAAGAAAACTGCTCTTTTTGTGAAGGGTTACATTTATTTCACAGAAATATTTATAAGCAACTGTATTGAGATGTAAATTTTGTAAACAAAAAAGGCCTTTGTCTAAACTGCGCAATGATGATACATTCAATTAAAAGATTTTTTTAATGGCATACCATACAGTGAAAATAAAAGCTTTTCCATTTATACTTAATAGTATAAAGTCTCCTTTTTTAAAGGTACCTTTTATGAGTACAAAAATATTTCTTTTTTTGCCTAAGATTTTTTTCCCTTATATAGTATAACAACTAAAATTCTTAAAACAGTTTTCGAGCCACAGCTTAATGGTACTTAGTTGAAATATATTTAAGGTTTCTATAGTTTGGAGCTATTTGTGATAGTGGAGAGGAAACGGGGAGAAAGAAATTGATGTCAATTTTTTAAAGAGAAAAAATATTTTCTCTCCCCTCCTCCTCCTCCCTTCCTGCAAAAAAGAATGGCCTTCTCTGAACAGGATCTTTGAAGGTTATCAGACTCTTTTCCACCAGTACTCAGCACTACACAATAATAAATATAGATTAACTTAATAGTTTATCATTTATTTTATATAACTATACATATACATATATAATGTCTCTTTCTATATATTTCTCATTAATGGTTGTATTGCTCTTAAACTACCAGTAAAATTGGCAAACTTATGTGTACTTACGGAAAATAATACAAATTTCAATTGGTCCCACATACTTTCATATTTCTATAGTCCTAAATCAGACTAAGCTAAGAATTTAAAAAAAAAATAACTTACTTTAAAACTAGCCTCACTAAATCGCTACTTTCCTCACATAACAATTTAATGTGCCTTTAGAAGGTATAGAAGCTCATTGAAGCCATTACGAAAATGAGGAGAAACACAGTTTTTATGAGTGTAATAAAAATACAATGATCTAGACCATAAACTAATCATCTAGCACTCTGGTTGTGCCACCCAAGTGTAACATTATAAAAGCCCACTCGTTTAGAGAGGAATCCTTACAGTTTGGCAACCCTGTTCATTGGTTCAAAGATACAACATTTCATTACAGAGGAGCCGTCTGAATCTCTGAAGATTTCATTAAGCATAAATCCAAATGAAAGTTAATTTAAACAAACAATTTCAAAGTTACTCTGGGGTATAATATTTCTCTTAGGTCACTGTGTGAAAACATAGAAGTCAAATATACTAAATCAAGCAGGCAATGCAATCTAGTGCTATCATCATCATTGTTACAAGGCAGTCATGACCGCATCTCCCGTGCTTACCATTTGTAAGAGATATTTACTAAGACTCATTGACTGTGACTTGCAGACTATAATATTTACTCTGTTTCTTTAATATTATTATACTGAGCCATGAAGCAGTTATTTGGATTTCCTTTTGAATAAAGTACTAGAGGGATGGGTCAAATACAGTCCACAGAGTTTTAACAGTGTGGCCTATGGATGACCTCATATTTTAAATCTGGAGATGTGGCCTCCTGAAACTACAGCTCCATGCATGTAATACTTTAGTGTATTCAGTGTGGCCAGACAAGACTGATCAAAATAGAGCATTGCATACTGCAACATAGTCTCCATGGGCTGTCTCTCTTTTTTAAAGAAAAAACAAAGGATTTGTTCTGTGCTCTGCAGTAGGGCTGTGCGAAGCAGGCCCTATTCGGTTCAGATTCAGCCTGATTTGGGGGACAGTGATTCGATTTGTTGATTCGGATCACTGTCCTGATTTGATTCGGCTGAATCTGAAGATTCAGTGTGTAGCAGAAAGCCCCCTTTTCCTCTTGCCTGCATTTGCTCTCCCCTCTTTGGATATGTTTCTCTTTTTCTACCTTTTCTTCCTTCCTCTCTCTTTCACTTTAAGATAAGGAATTGTATTTTAAAATTTGTATGTGTGCATTTTGTATCTCCCCTTGTATTTTGGTATTTTTATCTATTTGTGTGCCATGGCATTTGTAGCTTATATTTTATACTCCTCACCTTTCAACTAAATGTGTTTTAGTAAGTTATACATTGTAACAATGTTAACAAGAGCAGGAATCAAACTGTCCTTCTCTGTATCAGGCTGGCCTGAAAGAGCGAGTGAATCAGTGATTGAATGTGTAACAAGGTAGCAGACAGCAATTAACACCTGGGAAGCTGCAGATCAACCAAGGGAAGAACTCAATAGAAGACAATGTAACAACCGGGAAATCTCTAAACGTCACTGATCAAGGGCTAGAAGCCCAGGCCTGAATTAATCAATGCCGGGGACCAACTTTTGGGCTGAATATCTTCAGATCGACCACTCCCAGAGCCCTATTCTAAATTCATCAACGGACTCCCAAACCTGCACGTACATGCGGACGACCCCTGGGGCTGACAGATGCCGTCCAGTAGCCACCGGAGGGGGAAGTCCCCCGAGGGTCAGTGACCCCTGGATTGGGCAAACCTGAAAACTGGGGAGTCACCAAAGTCTGCCAAGGACAGATAAAAGGCAGTGAAAAGTGACCCGCAGGGGCGCCCTCTTGATCTCCAACTCGACCAGACCTGTCCAGCCAGAAGGACCAGCCGGCGACCCCCTTCTGGAAGATAACACCACGCTGAAAGAAGCCTCAACAACAGACTCCAGCGCTTGTAGGATAGGTATACCTGACTCTGTAGCCTGCTACTGTGTGTGTGTGTATGTGTGTGCATGTGTGTGTGTGTGTGGGGACCAGCCCCAAGGTTTATGATTACAGTGTTTCAATCCGCCTAATAAACTAGAATTTTAAGGATCCCGAGTTGGACATTTGTAGCCAACAAATGCTGATTCAGACAATCAGCGATTCGGACATAGACACAGCTTTAAATATTTTTTCTACATACCTCGAGGTACCAGGTGTGGCTTGTGAATGCTGAGATGGTGGGGCGGATGGAGCGTCCCACAGGAGTGCGAGGTGAGGGAGGGGAGAGGGGGGCAAGGGGGACATGCTTGGCGGCGGACCCAGAAGTGTGGACTTAATGGTCCACTTCTATGTCTGCTGCCGAGCACGCTGGGAATCTCCCCGCGTTCCCGTTGAATCGATTCAGAGGGTTCCGATTTGATTCGGAAAGATTAAAGGGTCTCCTGATTTGATTCAGATTTAGAGATTCAGCCACTGAATTAGGCCTAATCTCCACCGAATCAAATCAGAGACCAAAGCTTCACACAGCCCTACTCTGCAGAGAAGTTGTGGCCTCACTCTTTCAGGTTGTTGATGCAACCTTCACATGGAAGCTTTGGGAACAGAAGATATGCTCCATTTAGATTCAAAAGACTCAGCTGTAGATGAACTAACTTTCACCAATGATTTCATCAACTGAAGATTCTGAATTCTGAAAAGTAAACAAATGGTATGATAAAAGAATGAAGAAACATATATGATAAGAGAATGAAGAGATTGCAAGCACTTTTGGAGAGGGGCTGTTTTTGTATTTGTACAGGGCTTAGTATGATGATGCCTTTGCCTGTAGTGCTACAATATTATGAATAATAATAATGCCAAACAATATATACTTTGTTCACTTAGCACATGCATTTCCATGTTAATAATTTATTATAATACTTCCAATATATTAGGAAATTTTGAATGCAGTATATTGAGTAAAAGTAACAAAGTATTTGCTATGCAATATATGCTGAGAAATAAGTACAGAGTACCTTTCTATGAGTCTTCTATGTGCAATTTATGTGAATATGGGATTAACAAAACTCACTTTAATGAGCTTCTGCTCTAAGCTTTATCCTCAAAACCTCTCTTACCAAAATGAATTTCTCATTTCTTTTTCATTCATTGCAAATTAAAGATTGAATCCTGCAACCCTAAGACGAATAGTATATTTGTCATCAGAGGGATGACTTGTGGCTGCAATTCACCATATTTAAAGAACACGAATAAGGGCCATGTGTCATGTTTGTCCCGTATAAGTGGTGACTGCTGAGGTCTTCTGCAGGGATCAATGTTGCTCTGGGCAAATTAATTGTATAACATTGTAGGACTGATTTCTGAAAAAGTATAAAAAATAATTTGTAAACAGAAGAACTGCTCTCAGCATTATCATAAGCTGAAAACCTTTAAAAGAGTATTTTTATAAAGTTCTCCTTGGGCATGTTTACACAAGACACTACTGCACAGTTGCTACTGCGCATTTATTACTTGTATAAGCAAGTAATAAATCAATGCACAGTAGCGCCAGTGAACGTCTTTTAAGTGATGCTACTGCGCAGAAGCCCCTTGTTTACCAACTTTTAAATAAACACTTAATTAAGTATTTAGATTTTCAAGTGTTCTTACGAGGGAAGAGGGATTTTTTTAAAAGTTATTTTTCAAAATGATTATTGGGAAGACCACTAATTCTCTTCTTTATGTTAATGACTAGGGAAATGAACATGCCTGTATTTCAACTAAAAATAACCTACTTCTTCAGTAAGGAATAGGTGGACATATTTTAAGAATGCATGGATGTAAGTGTAGAAAACACATATGGTCATAGGTTAAATTCAGAGTGTGTTCATTAAAAATAATGAGCTGATCATTCAGTAATCATTAATATGTTAATGGAATTTTTAGCAGTCACATCTTGGATATTTTAAGACAGACACCAAAATAGCTGCACCAAAGATAACTTATTAAAGCAAGGTAATACAGCTTAGTATTACTGTACAAAGTTCTAAAAAAAAAATGTGTACAATAATGGTACATATAATTTAGATAAGGAAAGCCTCATTATTCCTAAAAATGACACACTAAAATCCTTACAGAATCATGGTTTATCTGTCACACTTCATGAAGTTAATTATTTCCCCAAAAAGTGATTTATTTTTAAGTTCTTCAATTGAAAAATAGCCTGCCTACCTGATAGAGCCAATCAGGAAATTATTCTCCCCTCCTCTCCTTCCCCCTCCTCCCCCAGATAATTTTTTTGATGAAATGATAACATTTTAAATGTAAATATATTTTGACTTTTTATTGAAATAACAAACATTTAAGACAAATCTTGTTTGAATCTTACGGTTGTTGGTTTTTAACTAAAACTGAAGAAACATCCATACAAACAGTTATTCTCCATTAAAACATACGATCACTCAAAAACCTAATTCTGTGTTAAAGCATGATATGCCAGTTCAAAATAGGTCAAGTCATGGCTCAAGCTAGTTAGCCCAGAAAATCAGTACTTTGACAAATGAAAGCCAATAAGTCCACACTGTATTTGTGGGCAAGATTACAGCATACACTTGCACACTTGACCTAGTTAAAACTAACTAGCTGAGGAAACAACAGCAGTGAAGCTGGAGTCAGCGTAGACTGGGCTTCAGTGTAGACTGGACTACTCCACCCAGGACCCCGAATATTTAGCCAATGCTGTTGCCTTTTCAGTGCTACTGATATGCAAGTTTATAAGGTTAAAGTTAACTTAAGCAGGTATGCCTGCACATGCTGCAGACAGGCTAAAGGAGACAAACTGTTCCCACTCATCTCAGTAGGGTGTTAACTGAAGCTTAATCATGGTAATTTAAACATCAACACTCAACTATTTTGCTACTTATAAATGCACACACACAAAAGAGGGGCAATTGTATTATAAAAATGAGCACAATATAAACAGCTCATCCTGTTGTCGATACAGGAGAGTTTGGCCAATGAGTGGAAATGGGAAGAGTCCCACTACTATGCCCCCTTTCAATCTGAGCTGCAATTTAAGATTACTAGGGTAAGCATGGGCTGCTTTACTGAATGGCTATGCAATTACTTATGATGTATTTATTTCACGTAGCTTGACATGCTATTTGGGCTCTAGGGAAGAGAGTCATGTACCCATCTCTCCCTTGCTATCTTTCATTTATCAAATTAAATATGCATATTTTACACATCAGATCATGCCTCTGTTTTTAGCTGCTCTTATTTTTAAAGGTGTGAACTGATTAGGGACACAGCAGGCTCAGTTCCATGCAAGGAAAATAAACTCATGAATCAGGACAACTTGAAAGCAATGTGTTCTGTATGTCTTTCTTCACAGTGCACATGTGGGGAAAAAAAAGCAAAAAGTCATTTGTTTTTAAATTTTGTTTTTAGAGCTTGCATTCTGTGCTGCATTAAGAGCACTAGGGACTGAAGTCATATTTATCCACAGCTAGGACAGGGACACTGCAGGTGCCCCCCACAACTCTGTCAATGCATCTGGAACATGCAATTAGTACTTGGCCTGAGAGATCATGTGAGCATACTACTTGATATGGTAGCTTTGCCGACAACCACAGTAACATAACAAAGCAAAGGTGTGTGCGTGTGTGTGGGTGCAAATAAAACACATTTACTCACATACCACATGCACCTTTGCCCCCAAAATCAGCCCTCCAAAACTGGAATGCATGTCTTCGACAGGGAAGCTGATTTTTCTTCACTGGAATAGAAGCAGGGAGACACTGTGCTCTAATTGCTGCCAAGACAGCCCTTGCAAGCACAAGAGGCAGAATCCTGTGTTAATTCTCTGGCAGCTGCTTTTGGCTGAGCACAGTAGCTTGTGCCTGAAGCAGCACTGAGTTGGCTCAGAGCAATTAAGCTGCTGCATGCAGTCTTTGTATATCTTGATGATGCTTTTGGAAACAACACTATAGGAACTCATATAAAGAATTACTTTACTGTAAAGAAATAACTACTACTTATAAGCTACTGCTATTGCCCTTGAAAGGGTCTGGGGCCCAGGCTTGTTGCTGTCCTGCCACACCAGAAAGTTTCTGCTGCTTCCTCCAGAGGGTTTCCTGGGATGCCACACTTCCTGGATACACTGGGCAAATTGTCCAGGGTGGGCTAGGGGAGGCTGGGGTCCTGGGGGCTTGCCAGGGAAGCAGCAGTGGTGGTCTGGCCGCTCGGAGCCTGGCTGGCAGCTGGAGCATGGCTCTGGCTTGCCAGGCTCTGTTTCTAACAGCACACACTGCTGCTGCATGTGCCACACTGCTTTTTGCAGTGCTTTTTTTTTAAAACTGGAATCTCTAGGTGTCAAATTCTGGTACTGCACTGCAAATCTGCAACACAGTGAATGGGTGCACATGCACCACGTGTGGTCTGCAGTGCCTCAAATGGGTTTGAGGCACCATAAACCACATGTGTGCGCTCATCAAGACGTGCCCCCTGAGTGCACCCACATGTGCAATTAATGCAAAGCAATTACCGGAGTAAACTGCTCCCAGGTGCAGCATCTACATGTGTGCCAGGGATAGAAGCAATCTGAGCCAGAGTGAAGCAGGCCCCTGGCTGGTTGGGCTGACTGGGCACAATTTACGCTCCCAGTCAATGTCTACATGCGTGTTTCAGTGCAATTACCCTGCTGTAACAAAGTACCACCTCCAACAGTACTATCTTAAGGCAGAGTTAATTAATTTACTGCGCCTTAATGCTGGTGCACATGTAGATGGTGACACTTTACTGTAAAGCTAATTAGTCAACTCCTTAGTAAAGCAAATGTTTAAGTGCACCCACTGTTTCCAGAAGGCACGCTCTATGTCCCACAGTCTGCCACAATTCTCAAAAATTCCCTTTTTCTACATTCTGCTTTCCAAAAACAAGGTACATGTCTTATTTGGGGCCATATGGTATGTGGGAAAATGTGGTAGCAGCAGCTGTGTTGCTGGTAGCACAGGTACTGACACTGTACCATGTGCCACTGTCACCCAGTGTACTCAAGTGTACAGTTATACGTGCCCACTGGAAACTACATGTGGAGACTGCCAACTCATGCTACAGAGGAAGCCATTAGCTAACAATATCATTGTTTCCTTTTCTAAATTCCAAAACCAAAGTCAAAGATTGAAGAGTAAGTGCTTCCACAACAAAGCACAAAATGCATATAAACTAAAGCAGTATATTCTGAAGTTACTGGATTTCACCAGCTTCCCAATTCAATAATCCAAGTCCTAAGGTATTTTTTGCAGATTTGGAGGAAAGCAATATTTAATATTTTAACTGATTCTGATCATATTCAGTTAGCTCCTGGCATAAGAAAATCAATCAGAATCTACCTGCTTTGGCATTCCAGTGACCCCAAAGAGCTGTCCCTGCTTTCCACCACAACTTGCTTGTCTCACCAGCCTATTACGTCTAGTCTTTTTTTACACTGCAAATTATGTCAAGTGAAAATTGTCATTTCCATGTTGGTACTGCACCAAGTATACCAGGCCCCAATTCAATTAACCTCTACGTTTGAATGGAAATATGATCTTGGGGCTAAATGCCCTGGGACTGGGACTCAGGAGAGAAAGGCTGAGTTTCCTGCTTTGCCACATTTTTTCTTATGTATGTCTACACCACATCCTGGGGGCTACCAGGGGTGCCTGATCTCCAGCACACCCCGCCTTCACATATGTGAAGTATGTATAAAATAGTATTTTATGTTATTATATAATACACATTAAAATAAATATATGAATAGTTACAATACACATGTTTAATAATTATACATATAATTTGCAGTCTTCTCTCTCAGGAGAACTGAGATGCAGCATACTCAACCCCAGGAACAGGAACAGCCTCCCTATCCATACCTTTCATGGAAAAAAATAAGGGAAGTGGTGCCAGGCTGGTTCAGCCAAAAGTTGGTGGAGGAGACAAGAACCCAAGTGAATGGAATGTCAAAAACAGGGTAAAATATTGGGAATTCAAGTTTTCAACAAGATCATCAAGAGGAATTGAGTGTCTTAAAAGGAGGGGGACATAAGCCTCCTACAGAAATTTAACTTCTATTTGGAAGGCAGAGATAATTAAAATATTATTTCTCTCTATGCAAGAATAATAAGCTCTAAATATCCTAGTACCTACTAGCACTTCTTATGTAATATGATCAGAAGTCTCCTTTAGATACCTCACAAGTTCAGTGAAGCCTACATAAGTCAAATAACCTCCCTGCAGTTCATGAAATTATATATCCTGTTCAATCACAAAATAACATTTTTTTGCTTTCAAAATTACTCCCAACATGAAACTCTGGCTGCAACAACTGGTTATAGATCTGAAGTGTTCTCCAACCTTGTTCTTCTGAATTGCGTTCCAGTGGAGTTAGATTTGAATATTGTTATGTAGTGAAGTCTGGTGAAATCTCTCAGAAGCTGATGGACCTAGCTGTCATACTTCATTCAAGATAAATATCAGGAATAAACTTCTTTATGGAATCAGAAAGTAGAAACAATAGGTGTCGCTATGCAAAAAGCATAGGTCCATGATGAACCATGTGGGACAAATCGTTTCTTTGGAGACTAATAAAGCAAACACTGGAGGTGTGAGAAAGAAGCAGCTGGAACACAAAAGGCACAGAGAAGTAAAGACGTCACAACCACAGCAGTCCTGCTAATGTGACACTGGGGGGAGGGAGGCAGGGAGAGTGAAAGAAGAGAGTTTTTGGATAAAAAGTTGGCTGAAATAGGCCCAAAATGGCAAGGAAAAAAACTACCTCCTATTGATTTGGCTCCACTATTTCCTGGGAAATAGGACTTAGTATATATTCACTGTAAATAAAACACGCTTGCATCAAAGAAATGCATGGGCTTCATTATCGACTTCTCCTTGTAATTGAAAAAAAATCTACAGGCTTAAAAATTTTCCTAGCCACTTAAGAAGCAAAAAGAAACAAGACTCATGGTCTCAGGAGTTGGACCCCTTTTCCAAGGAGGAAACAAATCTGTGAGATGGAATTAACGTTGAACCAAGATGGAACTAATAACGGAGGGGTCTGAGAAATCCAAAATGGCCAAAAGGAATGAAAACAAAATGAGAGGAAATTTTACAAACAACCTAAAGCAACTGTAGGCTTTACTAAAAGGAATTAAAGCAGCATTGGGAGGTTTCCCAGAAGGGGCTGAGAGATGAACTCTTTATTTGAGCAGCATATACAAGAGCATAGATAGATTATGAAGCTCGGGTACAACATACCTGATGTGGGAAGGCAAAGCAGGTCAGTGAAGTACTGACCCCCAGTCTTTCCTGGAACCAACAAAGGCTCAAGGAGCCAGTTCCACAAAAATTAAATACTCACAAACATAAATGTAGATCGATAGTAACAGCAAATTTAATAATGAAATAATACAGATGAGATATTAATGACTAAACTGTACAGATAAAGCCTATCAAGCAAATGATTAACATTTATAAAATAGCTATGTCTTTAGGTGAAAGCGCATCTTGTTAACATTTGAAAGAATTTAAAATTAATTTCTTTCAATCCTTAAAAAGTCTTAAAAAGCCTCTAACAGATGGCCAGCCTGCAAGGGGAAAAGACTTCTCACATAGGTTTCAAATTAAGTTTTAAAAGGGCACCTATCTTGCTTCATCTGCAAGAATGATAGTTTAAGGCTGAAGAGCAAAGATTCTGAGGTGCACCTAGATTGCTCTACTCGATTGCCTGGTTTAGTATAAAAAACTTACTAAACAAGGCTAATTTAAACAAATATTCCTAAAAGGTTCTACTTAATTAATATTCATATGACTATTTTATCCCCTGTTTAAGTCCATTTTGCCCTACAACTTCTAAATGCACTCTAAGCAACCTTTGGCCTACTTCTTTTAACTCGTCTTGCTCTCAGTGAAACCCGTTTGAGTGGGGAAGGTGAAAATGGCCTGAATGGGGAGAACAAACCAAACTCAAACTAAACAGCTGACCTTGTCAAATTGTCATTTTGGTGACTGTTTCTTTTCTTTTTGTTGAAATGAGTCAGAGCAACCATTTTGGACCCCATTAGAGTAACTTATAGAAGTGAGAGAGGCATGAGTAGGGAGAACTTCAAGGGGGTCTTAACTGACACCCTTCATTCAAGACAAGCATGGACACAAACTCCTTTATGGGACCAGATGGCAAAAAAAAAAAAAGGGAACTGGGACCCCAAACAGCCAAGCCTGGTTAGGAAGAGAATCGTGAGACTTCAAAGACTTGCTCTGCAGGCAGAGGTAGCAAACACAGGAACTGGGATGTTAACTGAGGAGATGTATGTTAGATAAGAAGCAAAAACACACAGGAGGGACAGAGAAGAGAGCAAAGAAAACTCAGCAAGAAAAGCCCTTTTACCATAAACCTGAAGGGAAAAAAGGTTGAGTGTGATTTTTTCTGGGTAAAGAGTTACCTGAAAGAGCCTTGGAACTGTGAGCAAAGAGAAAAGAAAGAAAACTGAAGCCCGTCTCCTCTTGTTTGATTCCTCTTGTGTTCGGGAAAACAGGACTGTCTCTCTCACTGCTTCATTGATTTCTCCTCCTAAGTGGAACAGGGCCCCCCAAATTGGCTAACTGCTCTGATTGAAAAGGCTGAGTATTTGAATTTAGTCCCCACTATATCGTGCTGTGATTGACTCCAACTTGTTCTGTTTGTAGTAAGGCCAATATTTCATACACAAACTCCATTCCTTAAGCATCTAATTTAACAAATGTGTATGCGCGCGCACCATTTAACTTCTGATTTTTGTGAAAGAATATGAAAAATTGAGAATTTTGCATTTGCAAAGGGCTAGTTAGAAGCCTAATGGACTACCTACATATATAAGTACTTGATAACTACATACACACATTTTTAAAAGTTAGGATTTTAATGCATTTGCTTTGTGGAATCATGGAAAGTTCACTCTGGCCAAAATTACTTTTAGGAGCCTCCTTAGCTAGCATCTTCAAAGAGACGATATAAAAAAGATTTTGGCCCTATTCAGCAAACCTACCATTATCCCACCCCAAACAATTGCTACACATGGTTATTTAGCTCAAACCAATGATAGAGGGCACACAAACATTCCTATCATTCCACTAAACAGCCTGATATGGGGAATAGGTCTCCTCTACCCTAGAGAAGCATATGAAAGTTGTATCTCCTTGCGTGGCCATTCCACTAAGGGTATTAAATAGAACTCAGAGCCACCAGGTCTAAGGATCTCATCACTCAAAAAACATAGGGAAATTAGGGAAGTCCTTCTCTGCAGTCTGACAGAATCCCCCTACCTTAACAACTTTATTCATTAAAACAAAAGATCCCTAGTGTAAGCCCCTAGTAACGCCTAAAAAAATAAATACATGGCAACAGAGCTGGGTCTATGGACTTGATGAAGGAGAACAGTGGTTGGGAAAAAAGAATGAGAACAAGTTTTGGGCAGGGAGGGAGAGAGGACGTGTACAGAATGGCCAGTGACTCATTTTTCCAAAAACCCTCTCCATCACAGGCTCAGAGGTGGGTTTTGGAGTTTGTATTGGTGCACTGGACCATGAACACAGCACTTACATCTGAACACGTTTTTTAGTCACTACTGAAATCTGAAAAAGGTTATGCCTACAC
>NW_005841905.1:2863001-2878577 GCF_000455745.1 Alligator sinensis
AAGGTGTGAGTTAAGCACATATAGGCCTACTTGTGCTAACATTAATGTAGCTAATGCTGGTAACACTAAGCAGAGGTGAAGATGTGATGGCACGGGCTTCAGAACAAACACACACCCACAGTACATAGCCAGGGTGATTTGAGCGCTTGTATTCTGTTTGACAGCAACATGCTGCTATCCGTGCCACTGTGCCTTACCTGACATCATTACCAATAAACGTAGCGTAGGTATGCCTAATCTTATTGGGATTGGACCATCATTTTTCTTTGTAAAAACACATCAAAGTTCTGTAAAGACCTTTCTCCTTTAATAAGGCCAAATGAGTCTTCTGATTTTGAATGTTCAATTTAAGAAACAAAGGTCTAATATTTTTATAGGAGAAACTCATGATTACAAACATCCAACTTGACATGTCTTAAAGGGCTGTGACTGTCAGAAAGTGCAGATTGCAAATTGCTTCAGTGCTGTTACTCCTAAAAAAAAAAAAAAAAGATCACACCAAAGTAGCAGTTTTCAACCTTATTAGATTCAAGGGACCCCCTCCAAAACTTTTGTGAACTGAGTAGCACCCAATTAAAAAAAAAAAATGCATTTATTGTAGTGCTCACCTGGTTGAAATGGAGAAGCCAGGAAGGAGGAGGAACAGAGAGCGTCTACACCAGACACTACGGCAATGTAGCATCAGTGGGCACAAACTGTGATGCTGCAGCTACATCACCATAGCGATGCGCTCCCTTGCTATAGTGCGTCGCTATGGTGAAGTAGCAGCTAAAAATAACCATGCGCCACTGGCACAGTGCACTAATACTGCGCTATGATTTAGTGATGGCACAGTAACAACGGTACCATTGGGGCATGTATAGACGCACCCAGTTAGTAGGAAATACAGTAAGTCAAGTGGAGGAGAGGCTGGAAGGGAAAAGCCTGAACTTATCTCCTCGCTGGAGCCTGTTTTTCTCACTTATCTCCTCTTTCCCAGCAGCACCCTTCAAAGGCTATTGCAGCACTGCAGAGTGCCACAGCACCTTGGTTGAGAATCACTGCTCCATAGCCACTCATCACTTGAAAATTTAGGCCCCAAACCAGCAGTTCCCAATGGCCTCAAACAGATGTATTTGCTACACATTTCTGAGAATCCGGCCAAGTGCATTTCAAACTGAACATCTAAAAATCCAGGCATGAGGAATCAGAAAAAAAATGTCCTAAAATGTTGATCTAGTTTCTATTTGCCAACAAAACATAGCAGAAAATATAAATGTGGAAGAAATATAAAATCTCTGCAGTGATGATAACCTGAATAGAAAATACTCCTGGGATATAAGGTGAAAGAAAGAGATTAGGAACCAGGTCCAAACTGACCTTGTATGTGCCTCTGTAGAGGCACCTGACACCAGGGGAATGATCCAGATCAACAGGACTGAGCTCCTAGGATGCCTTTGCAAGGAATGGACTGAGCTACTTGCTAGGAGGGAGGCGCCTACAACTAATCTACAGGAAATGCCTAAGAGCTGGGTTCCCCAGCCCTGCTACCAGGTTATTTCTGTGTTTTATCCAATAGCTAGCTAATGCAAAAGGCATAAGCAATCCTGCAGACTGGGACTGGGAGTTCCCCATTCTACCCACTAGGCTACAGATTCACACATCCACTTGCTTGTTCCTCTGTCTCCATGAATCTTGCGCTCTTGGCTGCTCAGTAGCCTGAACTCACCAGGAAGAGTGTGTGGTGATCCCTCCCAGCCTAGCACTTTCCTGGGAAGTACAGGTTTGAGTGCCCTCCGAGTGGTGACAACTTAGAACCTGGTCACTTGCTCCCTGGTCAGGTGCTCTAACCCACAAGCTACTGGGCCAAAGGAGGGCACCAGGCCCGCACCATGCCTTCTGTGACGAGCTACATGCATGCATGTTCTCAGTGCCCAGCAGTTTTTAGGGGGGCTCCATCTCAACCTAAAGAATCGAGGACTCCTTTGTACTTTCCTCCCAAACTAACTGGGATTGCAACAGAGTTTAGCAGGAGCTAGGTACTTAGGTAGCTAATCTGTATTGCTTCTGAGCATGTGCAGGAGGTGCTCAGGGAATATTTCAAGGCCAAAATGGAGATGCCTGGGTGGTTTTGCAGCTGCTGGAATGGGGTCAATCAAGGTCCTGGTTAGGTGCCTACAAGGACAATTGGGATCAGGGCTGAGATGATTTTCATTCAAACTTAGACTCCTAAATTACATGGATACTTTTGAAATTTGTATTCATAGATCCTCTATCTTCTGCTAAAAATTCTCTGTTTGTAATGCAAAACAACAGTGTAGCAAATAAAAACATTTTCTGCTTCTGATGATAAGCCCTGATGATTTATAATGCTGTCTAATTACTAACAGCTTGAGTTTCAGTATGTTTCAGGCAGACGTTTGTGTTTGCAGATAAATTCGCCCCCCTCCACACACACACACACACACACACACACACACACACACACACACACTATGGTGCTATGTACTGGAGTACAACTGATTTAAATGCACACATCATTAGATGGGCACGTACCCAGCTAAGTGTACACACAAGTCAGGAATTTGCATGCACCTACCTGGTACGGCGCGTGCAAAATAGGTCTATGTTTAGGTCAGGGTAACTATAATGCAGGCCTAGGGCAATCCTGCCAGGATTTATGTAAACACTTAAGTTTTATACATTGTGGCTCTAGTACAAGAAAAAATCCTTAGTTAGAAACAAGATTTAAAATTCCCTGAATTGGGGTCTTAGGAGCAGACTTCATTGGGACCCGCTACAGCACATAAACTTAAGGATATATAAGTCTCTGTAGAATGTAGGCTTCTGCTTTACTAGCTTTTGGGGGATGTCAGGACCTCTGAAAATGAAGTCTTACTTGTAAGACCTTAAAATTAGACAAAGTCTAAATTGCTCCAGTCTGAATATTTTTAGCTTACTATTCCCCATATAATTTCAAGACAAGAATAAATCTTTAGCATAATTCTTATATTCATACAACTTCAAAAGCATGTGCAAACTCAGGATATCCTGCCAATCCATTACAAGCTCCGCCTAAAACATAATGGATTTTACACTCTATATACTACTGAAAGGTCACAAAGGTGTCAAACGCATAGCTTAGTTCAGGTTTAACTTACCTGCCAGAAGTCAGCAACAGTAGCAGGAAGAGGGCCCTGAGCAGCAATATATGCTGGGTTCCTGGGGTCATGGTCCATCTGGAGTGAGGAAGGAGAGCACAGATCAGATTTATTAAAAGCAAAACAAAAGCCCTAGACAGGTGAGGAAAATGATGTGTTTCTTGGTAACAGCCATGAATTGATATGTCTCCACATCCTCAGAGGCGGGCAAAACATTTTATTTCCATTCACTGGGTCAAAGAAGCTCCTTGCCACAACAGAGCGACGTTACCAAATCAATATAATCATGAATGATGATCAATGTCCGATGTCCTAACTATGTAGTGAAAGATCATTTAAGAGAGGTGATTGACAAAGCATTTACTTGAATCCATGCTCTTGGTCTCATAGCAACCCAGAAGCCATTTAAAACATTTTTCTACACTGTGTTAAAAGAATGCTGGGCTTATCTAAATATCTACTCCATTTCCACCATGCTAGTCAAGGGCACATGTAACTAAGACAAGCAAAAATGGAGAACAAATTCAGTTACTGGCTTTTGTTGGTTAGTTGATTTGTTTAAATGCATGTGTTTAGCCTCAATAGAGGAAGTTCTGCTTAAAGACCTTAATTATAACATTTAATTCAAGGACTGACTGAGCAGAAAAAAAAAGAGTCTAAGAAACAAAGCCATCAAGAGTAAATAGGATTAGTGTTACAATGAATGTTTTCAAACTGATGGGTGGTTTTCTTGGTCCTAAGTCTTAGGACTCATTCTCCTTCGAAATAGAAGATTTGCTGATGTGATTTTTTAAAAAGCTAATCCTTAATAGGGCAAGACAAAATTTTGAACATAAAGGGAAAGGGTGTGTGTGTGTGTGCGCGCGCGCGCGCATGTGTGAGAAACTTGAAATGTAGTCGGTAAGAGTTAACTTGTATACGTGTAACTCAAAGACTTGGCTTCATCCTAGAATATGCTTCTGTAATGTACGTGAAGTTAAATTCTAAAATAGGAATGAATGCAAGTCATATTTGTGTTAATAGGCATCTACTGAATTTATTCATAGCCTATCAAAATTTTCAGTGATGGTTGATGTCAGCATAAAAGAATGCACCTCATAATTATGCGCACTATAAAAAAGGAAGGAGCATAAAAGAACAGATGTAAGTTATTCTAATAAAACAACATGATGGTTGTTGCAAAAAAGTAGAAAAAACTTTTTTATCTTTTAATTTCTCATATATTATTAAAACTGGACCTACTATTAAAATTCACCATGAAAACCCAAAGCAGGCAGAATTATGTCATTGAATTTCTTTTGCATAAAAGCCTTCTTTTTAAATATCATATACTATTATGAGACATCTTGGACAAAATGAAAGGCATTATAATTCCGCATTATATATTCTTGTTTAAGCAACCGATTTGCTGAAAGGTTGGTCTTTTCAGCTAACCATTCATGGTAAGCAACTGGTCAAAACAAAATTATAGCCTTACATCTTCTGCCATTTGCCAAAAGCACCTTTGGAGGTAAAAAAAGTTAGTTCTGCAGGTATTTTTAAACCAGAAAAAATTAACTGCTTTCAAAAACAGAAACAGAATTTAGTGACCATATAAAAGGGCCAACATTTTCAAAAAAGAAAAATTTAGTCAGGTATTTGAAACAGGTCTCAATTCGGCAAAGAACGTGTTCAAGCAGAACTAGACACTTTTTAATAAGAGTTCAAATTTTTCTCTTCTACTAAATTTAAGAAGACTATTTAAAAAAAAATCCTGCTAAAGTCAATGGGACAAATGTGGGCTTAAGTTAAGTGCCTTGCTGAACTGGCATTTTATTGGTTTCCAAAAGCCATACAAAACTAGAAAGTCTCTCTGTCCTCAGAAGAACCTGTTGTATACTTAAACTTCTGAAAACCATACTGTTTAGTTATATAAGTAGCTGTGGATTTATGAATTTGAAAATTTAGCCCGAAAAGGTAAAAAGATCATTAGTTGTTTGGGATTTTTTTTAAAACCAACCACCTGTGTGTACACACCAGAAACCAGAGACACAAGGAATAAATAAGGTACTGTCATAGAAGAAATACTTCTAAGCACTCCATCTTTCTGATAAATCAGAAATAGGCCATTCTTGGCAGTCACTAAGGTGCTGTTTGAAACGTGGAAAACATAATAATAAGCAGAGTGGTAAAATATGTCATCAGCTTAACAATAACTCAAAAGACAATTACAATCATTAGATTCCAAGCACATTCTGTTGTACAGAAAACAATTATGAGCAGAAACAGCATTTGCTCAGAGCAAATAGAAGATGGCAGAAAGCCCCATTAAATGATTTTTCACTTAACAAAAAAAGAGCAAAGACTAAACTTACTGAACACGATGCCTGCTTTTAGTCTCAGCTTTAAAAGCTACACAATTTGGGACAACTTTGAAAAGTTATGACTTTGATCAAATTGGATTTGATGTAATCTGAAGTAATTGTAATGGATCAGTCTCTTTATGTATTAATATATTTGTAAAAGGATCATGAAGGTTACCCACAGCACTGAATGGGGCCTATTTTATTGTAGTTAATAAACATTTAAGTACAAATATAAAATCAGAAATGGATTTTAAACCTGACTGATCACTGAGCAAATCAAAACATTTTGTAACCTTTCATGGACCTCTTCTCTCCAGGATTTGTTAACTCCTCTCCTCACCAAAATGAGACAAAGAAATAAGGGATGTGGAACAGTTTTGAGAACCGCAGACCCCAAACTATCAGTTTATGAAAACAAAAATCAACAGGTCTGGTTTGCTAAAAGCTTGTACAAGAACAATCTTCAGAAATCATGCTACATATATATTATTGTTCAGTAAGAACAAGATTTCTCTCTGCTCTTGCCAAAGGTCAGAGTTCATGTTCTTTACAGCAGTAAATGGATCAGCCATTTTTAGAAGAAAAAGTGGTGCAATTATTACAAGTGTTCCACTATAATGGAATTCTCATTTTCCATCGCAGTGCAGCTATGGCAAGGGTGTGTGATAATGTGCCAATCTGTTTTAACACGATGGGAGAAAAAGGATCAAGGATCACCACAAACCAAGGTGCAATTAATAGTGGTAATCTAGGTATCTATCACTACCAGAAGCAAAAAAGGAAAAGGTGGAACAAAAAAGAAGCCACAGGAAACATCTGCCCCATTCAACCTTATTGTTAGGAAAGGAGTCCTGCAGGAGACTGAATCAAATAAGCCATAAATGCAAGGCAAGTTAGTACCATGTGTTGTGTTCTTCTAGGGCATGCCCTTAATGAAAGAGGATTGACAACGTCCCAAATTGGAGAACAACACAAATACATATGATTATGATTAATAGGGCTCAGACCTAAATAATTTGAATCTCAGTCTATAACACTAAATAATTGTGTTTTTATCTTTACTCTCCTAGAGAACTAAAACTACTGCTTTAATTGTACTTTACATTTTTCTTAATGCGGCACCATCTAGCTCCTTCCTTCGAGTCTCACTGAAGAAATCATTCTTTTGTTGGGTTTTCTTTAGATACTGACTGTGCTGCTGCATGACTTCATAGCTATCATTGATAAAATAGAGCAAAATCAATGCATTCCAGTTGTAAACAGCCAACTATATTGTATTTGGATTTAAGAGGGTCACTTACAGATTCCTGTTAACGATTACCCATACAATTCAAACTAAAAGGCAAAAACGTCATATTTTGTCATTGACCATTTTGAAACCCTTATGTAAATGGGATGCTGGCATATCTGGCTCCTACCCAAGATCATTACTATACAAAGAGATAGGGAGGGAGGTAATGAACTTGTACCATATTTATATCGATTTAAATCCTTCGATTCCAAATGAGTTGCTACTAATTTGCACCAGTGTGAGATTCGGACCATGAACACCGTATGCAAGATTTGTAAATCAATGCTACAGTTTTGATCGTTACCATGCTACAGGAAGGTGTCCAGGGACTGACCAGTGCCTTAAGAATAAGTCTATAATGGGACAATTTAGAATGCAGTTCTCTAATCTGATCCAACACCAATACAGTCTACTTCTATATATTTATATACACACAGGGGGACTGTAAATAGCCTCAATTTATATGTTAAATGTGTTTTCTTTTACTGAAAGCATATCCAAATACACTTATACTTAGTCATCATTTTCATTTCTGTATTAAAATTATAAAAAGGTAGATTAGTTCCCATATATTCTTGAATTAAAATTTAAAACAATTTAAAATGCTTCTTTTAAAGCCCATAATGGAGTGAAAGAAGTAAATCTGGTTGTGAATGCCATTATGAATTTCAGAGTCTATTCTTAGTGATAACATTTGTATGCTGTGTTTGAGCAAACTGTCACGTTAATGACATTCCTCAGTCTGGTGTCTTCAATAATAAGCAAGCTGAGTTTTTAAATGTAGTTGATGGGTTTTTTTTTCTTTCAGACACCCTATGAGGAAAACCAGAATTCCCATTTACTTTCATGACCTCTGATTTAAAAGCAAAGATTGCACATTATTTACTACTGGATGATTTCCCTGAAATTTAATGAGGACTAAGTACAAATATGACAGATGTAATTATCACAGTTTTATTCTGCACAGTCAGGGTCTCCTTGTGCTGTAATTGCAAGCTTTTCATTCAACTGCCGGTAGCAGTTATTATCATAGTACTTTATGTTATTTCAGAACAGAGGAAACAGACTTCTGCCTTACTTTTTACTCCATGGAATTTCAGAAAAATACTGTCTACCTGGTTTTACATAAGAATAAAATTGAAGGGATAAGGAATAAGCTTTGATTAGATCTCTCTGCTGACTTTCTGCACACACTTTCAACCATGTTGAGGCCACAAGTCTAACCTCAGTTTTCATAATGTATTAGAAGGGATGGAGGATCTTGAGGGGGGTAGCAGTTTTAAAAAGAAAGAAGCATATGGGCAGGTGGCCAGCTCATTGTCTAGTGCAAAGAATTTTTTTCAGCATGTATTGCTGCACTCATTTAGACTTAAATCAGGGTTGAGTGAGCCCCAGCAGGAGACTGGACCACTGACCCAGAAGCTGGACATACTTAAGTGCAAGTACACCATTGGAGGCCTCCTTTTCTGAAGCTTGAATATAATTACTTTACTTTACACTCCACCCCCATCAGACGGCTCATGTGCAGAGGGAAAAATCCTCTTCTAGTTCTTTTCAGATTGTTCTGATCTTGTGTTATTAATGCCCACCTAGCAGTATACTACAATGGTCAGTTCTAATTCAACCACTGCAAGGCACAAATGCACCAAAAAAGTTATTGTGTTGGCATGATAATTATTGAGGTTGCATAAGTTGAAAAGCAGCATTCTTTAAAAAAAGTCTGGTTTTGCAAGATGGAACAAAGGATGTTTCACTGGTATTTCAAATCTACTGTGCATTTGCAGCAAGAGGGGCCAAGTGCATAGCTGTTTAAAGCAAAAAGGAAATTCTCAACTAAAAGCAGTGGCAATAGACAGGGAAGTCTCTATGGAGCTTCAATGGATGTATTGCCCGAGTAGGAAAGTTAGGGGGACAGTCTCTGAATCAGAACTTCCTAGACCTCGAATACTGGGGGCTGCAAGTGAGAGAGGAACAGCAGAAAAGATGCTGGTCACCCTGTTCACTCTCCCTTTCAGTATCCACTCTCTGCTACTGCAGGACCCAGGATACCGGGCAAGCTGGACCTATGGTCTGATCCAGTAAATGGCAGTCCTTTGGTTCTTATAAGTAAGCACTAGAGAGAATCAGGCTTTATATAAGGGGCCAGTTCTAAGTGGGTCCTGATCTGGTTTAGGAGAAAGTGGGAAGAGAACTGGAGTCCTAGGATTTGCTGAAAAAACAGAATGGTTCATCCAGTCCAGAGCTGATGCCAAACTCACAACTATAAGGAGGCACAGGGATGAGAATGTGTTATTCAGCTTAACCTTACAAAGCTTGTGGTACCAAGCTTTCCAGTGTGTCCTTGCAAAGTAGTCAGTGCTATCGAGCAATCTGCCACTGCATGTACTACGTAGTCTGTTGTTTTTCCAGTTGATTCAAACGCAAGAAAATAAGCCAATGGACAATCATTTTCACCTTGAGAGTTTCTTTCCTTGGAATAAGACAAGTTTAGTTTTTTTCTAAAAAACAAATAACCCCCCCAAACATAAGCCATGTCCTTTCCTCCTTCTCACATAGGGCCCCTGCCCCAGGGGAGGGGAACTCTGAGCCTCTCTTTGCAGTTTGCACTAAACTGGACAATGGGCTCTATCCTGGAAGATGCTGGTTCCCTCTCATACAATATTTCCAGTAGCCTAAGGCCTATTCTAACTTATACTAACTGCCATCAACCCCAAAGGGCGCTTGGCTGCTGGGCATCGCTGAAGTGTACAGGTGCTCTGGTCATGCCCCTTTTCCCCAAACCACGGACTATGGATAACTACTACATCATCAGCAGATTACACTACATACGGAATTTCCTTAGTGGGCCAAATCCATTAGCATGATAACTTCTTTCATCACTGAGCACCACAAAGTAGCCAGAATGGGATGAATCTGGTCCTCAGAGTATATATTAGGCATAAAACCCTTATAAAGCTTACATGATAGCACCCTGAAGACCTTTACTGGAAGAGTTTGTATCATGAACTGATTATCTGGAGAGCGAGCTCAATAAACTTGTGAAAATTAAACCTTTAAAGGCACTGCCCAATGCACCAAATACAAAGCTCAGAATATAAGCCCTACACTATTCTTTTTAAAAAGGAAGTATTGTCAACAGAATTGGAAGGAAATAGCTTGTAACTGCAAATCTATCTGTTGCAATTTGTTAGTTGCATTGTCCACAAAATGATTTAATTGGGAGAGTGACACTGGAAGATGATCCAGGAACTGGTAATGGGATACACAGACTGCTACAGTGTCACCTAATTCTCAAGCCTAAATCCTTAATCAAAGCTGTTTCCTCTTGGTAATTGTTCAGTGGCTTAAGTAGCATGAATACAAACTACCAGCCCTAATGGCCCCTTTGTTGGAAGCCTCAGAAAGGTCAAGGACATGTTGCCTTCTTTTCCCTAAAGACAGTCCCTCCAGGTCTGGGATAGACACAGGGACAGGGCAATGCTGTGGGCCATGTTATGTTTGTTCTGTGGTTATAAAAGGGAAACATCTGATCTCTAAAATTATTGCTCTTATGCCTTTTACAGATAGAAAAAAAGAAAAAGAAAAATCAGTATTCAGTTTGTGAGAGGATTCAGAGGGGCAGATGGGGTACATTAGGGAATCAGTTCAAGATTTGCATTGACCTATGCTGACACTTGGAGGGGTGACTAAGAGATTCCATTCTATGAGTTCAGGATCATGACAGAGAGATGGGTAGAGATGCAGAAGTAAATCTCTAGGCACCAAGAAAGTAACAGATGAAGATGGGAAAGGAAATAACACTTCTCACTATAGTAACATAGCAGTTTGTGGAGTGGCATTGACTGGCTTTACATAAAGCAAAGCCCAGGTCTCTTTGGCTACAGCAATCATTCCAATAATATGGTAGCTTTTATGCTACAAAAAGTCAGAGAAAAAGTCAGAGACTGGCAAAAAGACAAGCTATCTTCTTCACACAATGGAAAAAATCTGCTGAATTAAAAGTACAATGTTCAGTACTACAGCTGACAAGCTAGTACTCCCAGGTACAAAAAACGACTTTATTACTCAAGTTTAAGAATGGTTATCTATTGACATTATTTTCCTTGGTATATAATCTTTAAAGACATTGTGTAAAAGTGAATGGAAATTCTCTACTTTCTCGCTCAAATGACAGCTGGAGACAGTGGTTGGGAAGTGGAACTAGTTATAGACAGTTTTGGTCATCACAGCAGTGACTTGCCTCAAGTTAACATATTACAATGACAGGGCAAGGAAAAAGGCTTGATTATTTGGATTATTTCACATTAGCTATTGTACTTACAATTGGACTAGCATTGATGTAGTCTGAGTTGTCGTGACTATTCTCAGCTTTCAAGAATATCCTGGAATGATCATCTGCAAAGGCAAAATGAAAAAAAAAAAATCGTTTCCTACCTGCTTCAAGTTAAACAAAAAACAAATTAACATTTACTGCAAAAGTACACGTAAAATATAAAATATTGGGGCGGGGTTAGGGAGCTTTTTGCTTTGACTTCTAACTTGGCATAACCTTGATATAGTCACAGGATTACGGTTTAATTCATGAAACCTTTCTTTGGAGAAGATTTCAGATGCTGAATATCAGAAAATATTCCTTCATGGTGAGATCTACCATAGTTCTTCATGGGTAGAGGGAGCAGCTTTACTGTTCAAGAAATAAGGTTAGACTAAGAAAGCTAGAGACAAGAACTGTAGAGGACACTCTTATATAGACTAGAGAACCTAATGGGCTTGTTTCCTTCTAATGCCTCCATAAGATGGCTGATAAGGACAGCAAGATATAGTTTAGGGCTGCAGGGTGAGATAATGATCTGTCCAGGTTAAGGGACTGAGCCTTGTGGTACTGCCCCAGAGCGGTGTGGGAGGAAGACCGACTCGGAGAACCACCTGGTCCCCCGCTGCTCCAAGGGGAGAGCAAACAGACGCTATGCAATATGCAGAGGCACGCGCATCCTCGTTGTAAGCTTGCGAGCTGTAGTGCAATAGCAGTGAAGACGTGGTAGCACAGGACTCTGTGTATGTACTTGGGCTGCTATTTCATGCTGAAGTCTGTGCTGCTATGACTTCACTCCTATTTTTACCAGCTAAATTATGGAAAGCGTGGGCAGGCCCGAGAATGCTGCAGTCCTCTCTTTGACTGTAGCACAGATATAAGAGAAGCCATGTCTAGTATATCAGTACATAGCACATGTTCTCAAAGATATGCAGAAGCTGCACAGCCCTGAGTAAAGCCATGTCCCTGCCTGTTCCCCACTACTTACCACCCATCTGCAGCAAGTAGGAAAGCAACAGCTTCGAGGAGACGTTCTGTACCACCCCGATGGTAAAACTAGAAGCCAGAGCAAGGCTGCATGGAAGTCCAGGTCACAAAATCCTTAGACGCAGGTGTAGCAGTGGATGTAGTCTTTCTGGACTTTAGGAAGGCCTTCAACACTGTCTCTCACCCCATTCTCATTAAAAAACTAGGGGACTGTAGCGTCAACACCTACACAGTCAAATGGGTCACTAGTTGGCTGAAGGGCCGCACCCAGAGAGTGGTGGTGGACGGGTCTTAATCGACCTGGAGGGATGTGAATATTGGGGTCCCCCAGGGCTCGGTCCTCGGACCTGCGCTGTTCAACATCTTCATCAGCGACTTGGACGAGGGGGTAAAAAGCACCCTGTCCAAATTCACAGATGACACTAAGATATGGGGGGATGCGGGCACGCTAGAAGGGAGGAATAGACTGCAATCGGACCTAGACAGGTTACAGGGGTGGGCAGATGAGAACAGGATGGATTTCAACACTGACAAGTGCAAGGTGCTGCACCTGGGGAGGAGGAACCAGCAGCACACCTACAGGCTGGGGAACTCCCTTCTCATCAGTGCAGAGGCAGAAAAGGATCTTGGAGTCATTATTGATGCCAAAATGAACATGGGCCGACAGTGTGGGGAAAAATCAGCCAACCGTACCTTGTCATGCATCCACAGATGCATCTCCAGCTGGCCCAAGGAAGTGATCTTCCCCCTCTATGCGGCACTGGTCAGGCCACAGTTGGAGTACTGCGTCCAGTTCTGGGTGCCGCAATTCAGGAGGGATGTGGACAGCATTGAGAGGGTCCAGAGGAGGCCACCTGCATAATCAGGGGTCAGCAGGGCAGGCCCTACAAGGAGAGGCTAAGGGACCTGAACCTGTTCAGCCTCCACAAGAGAAGACTGAGGGAGGATCTAGTGGCCGTTTACAAACTAGTCAGAGGGGACCAGCAGGCATTGGGAGAGTCCCTGTTCCCCCGAGCACTCCCAGGAATGACAAGAAATAACGGTCAAAAGCTGGCAGAGGGTAGATTTAGACTAGATATCAGGAGGCGCTACTTCACTGTCAGGGCAGCCAGGATCCGGAACCAACTTCCAAGAGAAGTGGTGCTGGCTCCTACCCTGGGGGTCTTTTAGGAGGAGGCTGGATGAACACCTCACCAGGGTTGTTTGACCCCAGTACTCTTTCCTGCCATGGCAGGGGGTTGGACTCGATGATTTGCTCAGGTCCTTTCCCTCCCTACCAGATGAAACTATGAAGTGGCTTGTGTCATTACAGAAGCAGCTCCACAATTTGGCCCTTAGCTAGCACTTGCAGTACTGTAGCACATTTGTATTAGCTAGCCATACTGCATAACATGTAACAGCACATCCAATATCATATGCAACACACAAGGAAGCAAGGAAGGACATTTGTTTTGCCTATTTTTATGGACTTGGGAGAACTGATGGGAGCTCGGTGTGCACAGGGGTAGATCCAAGGCGGGTACCAAGGGGTAGATCCCTCCCCCCACCTTTGATTTTTGTTTTACCCAAAGTTTATAAACAACTGTGCCTGGTAGGGCAGTGGCAGTAGCATTTCTAGTCAGGCAGTGCTTAGGGAGTTAGCTGACTTTATGATTCATGGTAATCTACCTGATCCCTTCTAAACTTTTCATTCCACAGGTGTCAAGGACTGTCTGTCCCTTTTAAGGGTCTTCATATTGCACCAGTCAAACTATCACTTGTTTTGCAATTCTACTGTCCATTACCTGCTCCTAGTAATGAAAGTCCTATTTCACAGCCCTGCAGATTGTTTTCAACTCATTCCGATGAAGTTATATTGGTTTATGCTTCAATCTTAAACTGAATAATACATCCTTAGGCCCCAAGCATATTAGTAAAGCTTCTAGCTTATTTTCAACTGAAGAAAAATGTGTTTTCTATGTGATGATGCACCTCACCGTCTGCACCCCACATTTCAAAATTCTAGATCCGACCATGGGTTTATATACGCCATACCCGTATCATCTAGATCAGACTTCTAATTCCTATAGAAATGCTTCCTGAACTGTCATTCACCACCATTCAATTGTATTAGCAGTATCACCCTGTCACTGTGAGCATCTGCTGAATTATGATTGGAGACCTAAAAGCCATTTAAGAGTGAGTGACTGAGGTATATTTGTCTCCTCCCATAACATTATTTTGCAGAAGCACAAACATACAACAGGAGAAGCATCAAGTAAAGAGAGAAAACACGTGGCCAAGTCATTCCAACTGTAGCTTCACTCCAGCACCATTATACCAGAAAAAGATTCATGATGCAAAACCCAAGCTGGAGTAGAGACCCGAGCAGGAGACCTAAAGCTTACTTAGTGGGGCCATTTTCAGAATAGATGACAAAGTGATGCTACTCAGAGTTCTACAATAAAGGAAGAAAGGAGACTAGGGGCTTTGGACCCCACCAGAAGATTTAACAGACATCTACAATTCATCAGTATATTTTAATGTGGGTGGCTATTGGGACTGGTGACATCTGAGATCATGGGAATAACCATAGTTTGTCAAAGAAAGCTTTACAGTAAGCAAGATTGCAAAGGGTGCATGAAGAAGAATGATAGATCTGCAATTTTAAGGCTACCGTAGATACATGGCTTAACATACTTGATATGGTCGGGACACAAACTCTGTCTAGAGCTAAACAGGCACTTAGGAGAAATCTCATCTATTGGAAGGCAGTTCTCCCAGAGCTAGCTAATCAGCAAAGAGAACGCGGTGCAGCATTTTTAAGTAATAGATGAAAGAGTGAGAGAGCAGACAGTGAGTCATTAAGGGTTTACTAAAGCAGATGTTAGTTTGCCTCTCATGTAAATAACTAAGTGTTGGTTTGGTAAGTCGGGAAACATTTGTTTTTTCTTTTTAGCTTTTAAAAAAATCTAATGCTTTATTCCAATACACCACTGTAGTGCTGCCTTATTACTAACATGTGGTGAGTTTACTGGAAGCTGAGAGGACTAATAGCATTGTGGAGGAGCTTGGTGGTCAATTCTCCCATTTCACATTTGCTCCCTAGAAAGAATCCTGGCAAGTTGAAAATGTATTTTTTGCACATCTGAAGGGCTTGTGCTGACTTCTGCTTTAAGGTGGCAGTAAATGTTGCATATTGGCAATTTGTAATTGCTTGTTGATACCCTAAAGCTTCCAGGAACTGGTACAGTCACTTTTCAAAAACAGGCTAAAAGTGATGGTGAAAAGCAATGACTGCAACATTCAGCATGCAAATATTTTTGTTGTGAACTATGTGCTGCTTAGGATTCATGTAAGGAAAAGGGGAAAAAAGAAGCAGCAGAGAGGAAAGAAAAAGACATGAAAGAGGGATGTCATCTGAGGTGTTTCCCCAAGACATAAGTTCATAGATTCATAGATGCTAGGGTCAGAAGGGACCTCAATAGATCATCAAGTCCAACCCCCTGCATAGGAAGGAAA
>NW_005841905.1:2879872-2898187 GCF_000455745.1 Alligator sinensis
GCCTTGCTGCTGCCTCTCTACAACCCCAGTGAGAGACTTGTCGTGCCCCTCACTTAGGAACACTGAGGCAAAGAACTCGTTGAGGAGTTCAGCCTTGTCCCCCCTGTCCGTCACCAATTGCTTCTGCCCATTTAGTAGGGGTCCTATTTCTCCCTGGGCCTTCCTTTTACTCCCTATATATCTAAAAAACAATTTTTTGTTATCCTTTACTTGGGATGCCATCCTCAGCTCCATGGTAGCTTTGGCCCGTCTAACTGCCTCCCTACAAGTGCGAGCAGAGGAGGTATACTCCTCTTTGGTAATCTCTCCCCGTTTCCACTTTTTATATGCTCCCATTTTTGTCCACAGGCTGCCCTGGATTTCTCTGGTCAGCCAAGGAAGCCTCTTGGCCCCTTTCCCTCTTTTTCCTCGCATTGGGATCGTCTCCCTCTGTGCCCGAAGGATCATTTCCTTAAGGCACAGCCACCCTTCCTGGGTTCCCATCTCTTCAAAACTCCTACTCTGCAGTGCGTCCTTGACTAATCGCCTGAGTTCATTTGACTAATCGCCTGAATTCATTGAAATCAGCTTTCCTAAAGTCTAGCACTTTCACCCTACTAGTTACCTTACCCACTCGATGTCTTATGGTGAATTCTGTTATTTGGTGATCCTTGTCCCCCGGATGACTACCAATCTGTAGGCCCCCTATCATATCATCCCCCGTTGCCAATACCAGGTCCAGTAAGGCATTCCCCCTAGTGGGACTGTGTACCTCCTGCGTCAGGTGGAGGTCCTGTACGCAGGATAGGAACGTGCGTGAACGGTGGGACTTTGCTGTCTGTCTCCCCCAGCAGATGTCTGGGTAGTTTAGGTCCCCCAAGACTACCGCCTCCTTAGCTTTTATGGTCTCTGAGAGCTGCCTCAGGAGCCCCGAATCTAGTTCTTCCCCTTGGTGTGGGGGTCTGTAGCCAAAGTTGAAAAGATGAAGGAAAAATAATATGGAAGGAAGAAACTGAAAAGAAAGAGAGAGAGAAGACAACACTAGACAGGCCTAATGCTAGTCCTCACACTACAGCTGAATATTAACCAGATCTCCTGCAGCTATGCTGGTGGTTCTCAACCTTTTTAGACTCAAATTGCATCTTGGGTAGTGCCAGCTCTTACCTTTCACTCCTTTTTTGACTCTGGAAAAATATAATGGCAATTTTTCTATTGCAAAGAACTCAGAAAGACCACAACAAGGCAGAATGTTTCTCACAATGGATTCCTATTTGATATCTCCGGGTTTACCTTGTGAGTCATGCATGGGTTTTTACATTCCTAACAGTGCTAATATTGCATAGCATCCTGCAGCATCCTTAAAAGGATCCCACAGAACCCTGGCCAGGAGTCACTGAGCTCAGGAACCACCAGTCTCGTTCTCTGCATTTTCTACATTCCTTTACCTTGCTTACCGATATGGCCCTCTTTGCTATAGTATCATGGTGCTTTGACACCTTTAATACAGGAGTGTTTTGAAGATAAATGTAAGCTAAGGAAGTACTATTATCTCTATTATATTTCATATAGGGTACATCTACAGGTGATATTAGAATGAAGCAATAAACTCTGGCGTGTACAAGGTACCTGTGCATGGTAGATAATTAATGGAAATCATTATTTTGCTAACGTGTAAATTGAAAAAGATTTTCTTACTAAATGAATCAATTAAAATGTATATTTTATACACAACCATCTTCATTTGACTACATGGTCATTGCTCTATCAAAATTTAACTTTTTTTAACCTATATCTCACTGACAAGCTAGCTGTTCATTAGTAAGCAGTGAAGAAAGTGAAATCTGGTTTGTCCAATTCAAGATATCGGTGGAATTTCAAGTACAGTGTGGACATAATTACATTTCCCATATTTCAGTATAGCCAGGGGAGCAGTTTATATCACTTTCACTCTTGCACAATTTTTACTGGACTAAAATACTTCCATTTTATTTTGCCAACATGACGCCTCTCTATAGCACAGTGTCCACCACCTCATATGGAAGAACTGGCTTAGCTGGGACTCAGAGAAAAAGATGTCACCTACTGAAAAACCAGTATCATTTTCCGCAGGCTCAATTAAGCAGTAATATGATGCTAGGTAATCCTCAGCTTTAAAATAGGCTCTTACCTAAGGTGCTGTATTACCTATTGACATTTCTCCCATCTCTAAATACTGACTTAACTCTGCCACAAGAAACACCCCCCGATGCTTTTAAGGCTTTTTAACCATTTCCATTTTATATATAATATGTCTGCCAACCTACACAGCTAGACTGAGGGCACTCCGAAGTACAGCTCTATTTATAGTTGGGAGCTCAGTCTGTTCCTCGTTTCAGTTTTGTTCCATTGGTTACTTGATAAAAAATAGCTGGCCATTTCTGTCTGTGTTTGTGACAGCACTCAGCAAATAGTTACTGCCAGTGGAGTGATGCACCAGAAAAAAAAAATACAGAAAATATGCTGTTTTTATGTGGATTCACAAAGGTATCCTCGTACATAAAACAACAGATCCTAGCAGTATAAATACTGGTCATTTCACAGCCTTGCTTTTATTCTAAGCCTAACAGAGAATAGCAGCCAGTGTGTAAGCTTTTCCAATGAAGCCTACTGGGGCTCATTCACAACAGCTGAGCATCTGATAAACGGATCACACTAGCTCTAATTACAAACTGCTGGTATTACTACTTTGGATGGACATGACACTGGATTGTCTAAAGCCAAGCCAACCTTATTTCTGTTGAGTGATCACAATTGCTGCTCTTGTACATAAATTGCATTCTAATGTTTGAAAAGCACACTAGGGATTGATTTACAAGGTACAGCACTTGCTGTCACTGCTGCCAAAGTGTTGTATGACACAGTTATGCATTTTGCAAGTAAAACTTATGAGAAGAGAACACAACAGTCTAACAGGACAACAGGATACAGATCAAGCCAATATTTATAGCTCTGATTTCCATTTGTACAGAAAAAAATAATCACTGTTTTGCATAATGCTCCATAGCTCTCAAAGTACTCAAAGGTAGTAGAGAAAACATCAATTAATACATAATCCCTCCAAGTAAACTGTACCTACATGGTACTACAGTTTCAGAGCGATTCTTTTGAATGTTCTCTTCCTTCTGTCCAATGGTAGCAACATTGGGTTCAGCTTGATAAGCACAAAGAGCTTCCCACTCTTTTTCCAGACGATTCTTATTCTTCAGATGGTCTTCCATATAGGACTGGAATTAAAAGAAGATAACATCAAGCACTACACTACTTAAATGAGACTGAGCTAAAAGAATATTCTTGGGGTTGAAAGCAGTTATTGAATATCTTCACTACCTAAAGCATCCCATATGTCTGTTTTACACTCAGTATCAAGGTATGATATAGAAACAAATGTTCATTTTTAAAACAAATCATTTACTTGTTAGATTGTAAGCTCTTCAAGGTTGGGTACATGCCTTATCCTATAGACTGGTGCATGCATTTACTAGGTATGACAAACTTGACATTCACAAATGTAGCTTAGAGAAGAGTATGGAATTACTGATCACTTACACACACACACACACACACACACACACACACACACACTTTTTAACTTATTTATTTATGTATTTATTTTTTTGCAATACTGGATAATAAAATGCGCCTTCTCATCTTAGAGGGGAATGTCTAACCACATTGTCTGGAGAAGGCCAACTCCTGATGTCTTGTGGAAGGGTAGGGGAAAAGAGAAAAGGCTCTTGGACATCAGGATTTTCTTCCCTGTAACCTTTTACTGCCCAGAATGCAGAAAGTAATAGGGAGAGAAGAATGTGAAATGCACTCCTCCCATGGCCATTGGGGTACATTCAAGAGTTACACTTAGACTGACATACCCCAAAGCCTAGGTGTGTAGGGGTTCATAGAGATTAAACACCCTAAAAATGGTAGGCCCAGGCTAAAGTTAGTTTACTTCACAGGTGAACTAACCTTAGAATGAGCTGGGTTAATCAAATCTAAAATGGGTTAACCCAGTCTAGTAAATGCCATCACAGCCCAGCCACTTGGCCCAGCCCCTGGCCTGTGCTGTTTGTAACCCCCCCAACCCGGCAATTCTTAGCACCCCTGACTATGCAGAACACCCCTGTCCCCCATGAGCTGCTATAGCTTGAGTTAGAAGAGGCTCTGCAGCTGGCAGTAACATTTCACATGGCTTGAATGGAAGGGGACATGCAACACAGTACTGTAGCCCAACTGCTGCATCTAAAAAGGTGATGTTAATAAATGTTAATAAATACTGTTACAAATTGTGGCTGGAAACTGGTGCAGGTAAGAAGATCTGTGGAGTGCAAGTCTCTGTAGTGGTCGGGCATCTTACTAAGTGGGGCATGGGAAGGTTGTCAGGTTTTGTAACCTTCAGGAGAAATGGGAAATGGAATTCAGCATTAGGCTGAATCTTGAATTTGAGAGAGAAGGAGTTTGGCAAAAGTGGGGACATTTCATGTTCTTCGGTTACATGGCATGATCCCCTTAAGCCTGTACCAGCCCCAACTAATACCTAGTAGTTTTGGGAGCCGAGTGGGCAATCAACTTCTTTCAATTTAACAAAATAAGAACCTGTAATTCATTTTTCATATCCATAACATCATTCTTCCGTATGTCATTTTAAATCCTTACACGCAATAGGAATAACGGCCATAAGTTGTTTTGAGAATAGGTTCAGGCTGGACATTAGAAGGCACTATTTCACAGTCAGGGCGGCTAGGATCTGGAACCAACTTCCAAGGGAAGGGGTGCTGGCTCTTACCCTGAGGGTCTTTTAAGAGGAGGCTTGACAATCACCTAGCTGGGGTCATTTGAGCCCAGTATTCTCTCCTGCCCAGGGCAGGGGGTCGGACTTGATGATCTACTTAGGTCCCTTCCGACCCTACATCTATGAATAACTTTCCCTTCTATAGCATCTTCAAAGAACACACCACAAAAACACTTTGCAAGCATTTATAAATTAAATATCCTCCCTATCTGCTAAGATAACTTGAGGTTAGTTCCTTCATCAGATGTAAAAGCCGTGGGAGGAAGTGAGGCACTAAGAGGTTGAGTGACATGCTGAAGCTCAGAAAGCAAGTTTGTGGCAAAGCTGTTATGTGAAGCCACACTATTGGTTCCTTCCTTTATTCCTGAAGAGCTCCCTATTTGCAGCAAAAGCTGTCCCTTCCTTTGCTTGTTTTTTCAATCACTTATTAGCACAGCTATTTCTTCCACTGCGCTTGCCTAAAAATAAGTTTCCTGGAAAGGTTTCATGGAAGTTTAACAAAATAGGAAATAATTTTGAGGAACTGAAAGTGTATTTTACACAACCTATTTTATATCATGTACTCACTTCTAAGGAAGAAAGGCTATCATCCTCTCTGCAGGTTTTTCAGAAAGCCGTCAGAAGTTTTAACCCAGTCTTTTGCCAAATGCAAGCTTTGCTACACTGTCATCACATATTACACACAAAGCATGATGCAAATTTAACAACATTTTTCAGTATATTTTGTCTTGCACACTGCTTTGTTTTCTAAAAGTGAGAGTGTACACATATTTATGGTGGTGTGCGAGTATAAGTGTGCATTAGTTTGGGGAAATCAAACTTAGCAATACTAATAAATTCATAAATGAGGATCTTCATAAGAAAAGCAGGGATGTAAGGAGTAACGGCATTTAACATAATGGACAAGAAAAGATATATTTGGAGACAAAGAAATATTGATGCCCTTACCACAAGCATAGATAGTGGATGTATTTCTAGATTACCCAAAATAAGGTGATGAACAGGGCACATCTGCTGCATATTGCTAATAAAAAAAAAATTATTCCTCTTAAATTAAGGATAGTTGGTAGACATGGGATTTTTTTTATATATGGAAAAATAAAGTAACTGAGACCATTTGATACTGTTCAAATTACCAAAAAGCCATGTTTCTTTGGTATAAGAGAGCTTTGTGCAGTATGTACTTGCATATTCCTAAAATAAGATTTTACATAGCTTTCACCATCATCATGTCCACATTGCTGCAACTTTACTCATCTTAATTTTTTTAAAATTTTGTACATTCATAAATAGAGTAATTTAACACAGTGAAGGTACTGTGGATTTAAAAAGTAACGTATAGTACTTTTAACCGCCCGCCCCCGAATGAATAGCTTTCTCTTCTAGTAAAATAATTTTTTCTGGAAACTTACCTGTGAACCCAAAGTGCAAGGACAAACAAATAAAGACAATGCATGGAAAACTTTGCTTTAATTAAGACAATTGCCAATCATTATTGATCCTTTGTGCTGCTCATGTTGATCAACAGGGACTCTTTCAATGCTTTTGAAAAAAGCAAAATGGAAAGCACCCAGACTTATGAGATGTTTAAACAACTGTATCCACACATCTTTGAGTGTCCCTGTTTAGGTGAAAACCAATTTAAAATATCTTTAAAAGCACATTTTTAAAGGAGATGCCTTCAAAACCTCAGAATTTGAAGTAGTTAAACTATGAACAAACTTTCATTTAAAACCCTATAAAGCACACTTCTGTTGCTGTTTTGCTAGGAGGAGTTTATTTATTCTGAAATAGCCTCCTAAGAATTCCTCGGAGCATCCTAATCCGAGTGGAGCTTCTGATACTTTAGAGATTGCATATCTACTCAAATGCATGCAGCAATTAGGATGTTTTCAGAGGTGTTCTCCAGTGTTTGCCTGGCACAACAGAAATGTATTAACCATACATCAAACACACATGCTCTTTCACTGTCCCACAAGAGCACACAAAAGAAAACAGTTATTGCCACTATTCTTTTAATTCTACTAAAAGTTCTCCGTAGACATAAAGTGGCTGGCTTTGCCAAGGTGCCCACTCAGTAGTCCTCAGCAAGGAGCCCACAATACTGAGTTCATTGCTATTGTCTTGAGGGTTGGCTGCAAGTCCTGATTCAAGTCTTAGCTTCCTGGGGCTTTCATTTTCCTGAGGCAGAAGGGGTCTTGGTGATTCTGTACACTATTTGTATTTTGTAGCATTATGTTTCCCTCATTTGTCCAGATGGGATGTCCTTGCCACTAAAGATTTCCAGGGAAGGGGGTGGATTCATGTGAGTCACCCTAGCAGCGCACAGTGGGGGTGACTTGTTCTTAAATGTATTAATACCCTGAGAGTAAAGCCTCGTGTTTTGCAACAGCAGGGGACATGCCAGTTCAAAAGTCTCAGTGTACCAGATTAGCCTTGTGCCAGGGAATGAAAAAGCCATCCTGGGGAGGGGCCTTGCCAGTGGATCTCTGCCTCAGAGAACTAGTGCACTTGGGACCAGACTCCTGACACAGTCTGAACACAAATTCCTGAAAATGCATGGGTAGGCAATGCCTACTCAGATCTGGTTTGGATTTGGCAAGGATTTCTCACCTAGTTTAGATTTGGTTCAGGTGGTTTTTAAATTGAATATTCTGTTAAATTGCTGCCGCATCCCTTTTGTCTATCACAAAGGCCCAGTATTTGGTAAGTGTTTTGTGAACAAATTAAGACTAATGAGTATCAAACCAAAATCCTAATAGTACTGGTGAGTCTCTTAATATTACTACTGTATTTTCACCTGTCTAGACAGGCCCTGCTTTCAAAGCACTTTTTTCTTAGTCACTGTTCAGCAATTACCAAAAGCAATAATATCTGGCAAAACGCTGCCCACCTTGGTCTCGGCAGACGGGCACTCCCCCATCATGAATTGGGACATCTCTTTCAATAAAAGATGAGCAACTCTAAATGACCAAGCCTAATGGGCTTAATCTAATCTCAAATGCCAAATACAAAAAGGTGGCCTGAATATAATTTTAATCCTTATGAACAGCGGACCCACACCATACCCCTAATTACTTGCAAATGCAAGTTGCTTTTCCTAAAGACACTACAAGGAAATCAAAACAAGGATTTAACATGCTGGAGTGGGATCATTGTGACTCTCTGCCTCAATAGGGAGCAGGGGACTCCAGGAGCTCAGGATTTTTGTCAGGTTCAGGGATTAACACCTCTTTGATGTAAATGCAGCTCTAGATCACAAACCCCATGGATTCTCCCAAGATGTGTGAAGTGCCCAAACCATGGAGCTCAGCAGAAGCTCTGGCCTTGCTCCTTGAACAAATCTCAGGTCTCCACCTCTAAAGCAGAGGATCCGCCAAGACAGCCTGGGGGCAGTGAACTGTAATGTGCCCGCTTGTGGCACTACACTTCCAGAAAAATCACTTCAGGGTGCAAGGATAACTTAGAAGTTCACCTCCTGACCAGCACCCATATCTTTACATGGATCCACAGAGCCACACAATACTTTGGCAACATCCAGGTAAGATGTCAGCACGGAAATGGCTGGTTCCTATTCCCATATTGAGATGGTGAGAAGAGCAGACCTCTACTGTGCTGATCTCAAGGGTTAGGTGCTTCCAGGCAGCTGCCCTTTGTTTCCTCACTGGAGAAATGGATGCAAGAGAACGGGCTCTCTATATTATGCAGTGTCTGCAACAGCACATGAAATGCTGAAGGGCTCTTGAGCAGCTTGAAGCAGCCTCTTCTTCATCTCGTTTCTCTTGTTCTTTCCAATCGGACTCTGAGATTCTCTTTGAATGTAAGCTTCCCCTTGTTGCTATTAACCTGTGGTCCCAGCCCTTTCTTCATACATTCTGCTGCTACAGCACATCCCAGCCTCACTGCATAGCTACTTTCCATTCAGCTTTAACCTCTTTGCCTATTTCTCCCTTTGATTCTCCATACCTCACTGCATTTATCCTCTCTGTGCAAGTCCACGTTACTTTAAACATGTCACATGCTTTCTCCATTATTTTTCTGCTTTAATATTTGGTCCTTAGAGGCTGCAGGGAAGAATTCTTTCCTCCTGCCTGGAGCTCAAAAGTACAGCAGTCTGAATGGCAAAAGCCCTACCAAATCCACCATTCCCAACCCCTTCAAATACAGCAAGATGCTTTGCTCTTCAGTCTAGTTTTAAATGTACAGCACCCCACATGGCAGACTTCCCAGTTTTCAGAAGTTCGTTACCATGAATTACTCTCTGGAAGCTTACCTAAATGTTCTTTTTTTCTAGTTTCTTCCCATTCACCCTAGCTGGATCTCTTGGTACTACCAAGAGCCCCAGTTCAGCAAGCCAGTGTTGTGCATGGAACAGCTAGAGGACTGAACCATGAACTCTCCTCCCCACCTGCCCTACTGCTCATTCCATCCAGGAAAAGCACACACACCAACTGCAGATGCTTCTTCAGCCTGACGAAGGGTTTTTAAACCCAAAAGCTTGCTAAGAATTTTTTTTCCAACTATTTAAGTTGGTTTAATAAAAGATATTAGATTCACCCAAAGAACCATGTCTGCTCTCCCTACCTTTGAATTTACATCTTCTGAACTCTTGATCATGCCTGCTCCTTAGCTACCAGTTAGCCAAATAGCTTTTTAATCTCTCTCTCAAACAGGTCTCTCTAGCTCTCAGATCATTTCAGCTTTTCAACCTCTGAACTGTTCAGTTTGTAATTACCATATTTACTCGAATCCAAGACGAGGTTTCCCCCCTGCCCCCAGACCCCCATTCAGCATAGGGAAAAAAGAAACCTTGTCTTGGATTTGGTATGTCCTAGGACAGGCAGCTGCTGTAGCTCTGGCTCTAATTCCAGCCCTGACCCAGTGGGAGACTGCACAGGGCGGGGTGGGGAGCAGAGGGGAGACCACACAGTGTACAAGGTGAGGGGAGCGTGGGGGAGATCATGGAGCAGACTGTGTGATGTGGGGGGCTGAGGGGAGTGCAGGGGAGACTGCAGTGCAGTGGGGTTGTGGAGGGGTGAGGGTGCAGGGGGAGATCATGCTGCACAGGGCAGACTGCACAGCAGCTGTGGACCCAACCCAAGCCTGAGGTTGGACCTGCCACCATCGCTGCTGCCTGTCTGGGGCCACAACCAGGTGTGCCCCATGCCCCAGGCTGAAGCCAGACTGGAGCCACTCTATAGGGTAAATGGCAGTGGGGGGGAAGTAGCAGAAGGGACAGGCAGGAGGGGTGCAAGCACTGGGGGTACAGGCACCAGGGCAGCAAGCAGTACGAGTAGGACAGCCAAGGGGCAAGGGCCGACAGGCTGCTTGCCCCCCACCGCTGCTTTCCCTTCAGCTTGACCCACTGCTGCTGCTGTCACCACTGCAGTGGTGGTGATGGTAGGGGGGAGGAATTGAATTTAAAATGACCCTCCGCTACTTAGATTCTATACATGGGAAATTATAACAAAGTTTATAATTACCATACATAGAAGCTAATTACTGGGGAGAGGAGGCACCTTCAATTCTAAGTCATCTTGAATTTAGGTAAATACCATATCATGAGGGAAATCTGATACCCTGAATTGACAACAATTCCTAGGGAGTTGAGAACCTTTTTAGAAGGGACTATTAATTCCTTGCTTTGTTATGAGATAGTATAGCTTGTGCATCCCAACAATGTACAGGCCTTTCTTATACTGCACACTTCATTTGCTGCTTACTGTCACAACTAGGTCCTTTCACCTGTACTGCTTCCAACTCATCTTTCTCACAGTGTATGTGTTCATTTGGACCACTGCCCTTTTGCTATATTGCCACTTCATTCCTCTGCTGATTTGGGAGCTAGACGATTTGTGCAGACCATTCCCTCATTCATCATAACTATGCATTCAGTAGAAGTTTTATTTTTTTTATTTCCTGTTCATGGTCTCAGTCAAGGTATGTCTGTATTCCTGCCCCATCCTTACCTCTGTCCACAGCACTTCCTAGTTTGGCCTCACTTTGAAATGTCATTAAAAAAAAAGCCATTCTTTTGTATTTCCAAGGTCAATAATTAAGGTGCTAAAAAAAGCTGATGTCAACAACAATTCTAGTTTGCTAGATTTCTCTAGACCTATACACTGCTGTTTATTCTTGCTCTGTGTACCCTCCTTTAGCTACATTTCAATCCATGAGTCCCTTAAAATAATTTAAATAAATTTTTCAATTAACAATTCATGAGACGGTTTCAATGCTATTTTAAAATCTAAATAGAGGTTTTGCTTTCACTTCATTTGCTGAATTTGTGATTGTATTTTAGAAAAGCAATAAAAATTTGTTCAGGCAAGATTATTCTTTCGAAACCTATTTATATTCTGTACATTCTTACAATTACCACTGGAAGAGGCGTGAGTAGGGTGACCATAATCATTTTAGAGAAGTCAGGAACGGGGTCAGAAAATCCGGAATGGGGGCACGCATGTGCATCCCCCCCCTCCCCCGGTGCTTTCAGACCCCCACTCCCTGTGAGGATGCACGCGCGCGCGCACACACAGCCCCAACTCTGCAGCTCTCAGCTCCCCCAGTGCGGAAGCCCACAGCCAGGCTTCCATCCCCCACACTCAGAGGCTGGATCCGACTGGCCCCATGTGGCACCCCCTAGGCTCCACTAGCCCATGCTGCGTGGCCACATGGTGCCCCCTTTCTCCAAGGCATTAAACAATTCAACCTCATCACATACATTTTCTGGCAAGTGATACATTGTGAAAAAGAATTCACAGTTACAGGGTTAGCATCATAGATGTTCATGCTGCTCAGGATATCTATCAGTTCCCAAGGCAATCCTGCATATTAGGCCTCCCTCTCCTTAAATGTTTAGACAGGGACAAAGTAAGCTCCTTCAGTGCTCAGGGCAGGGGAATAATGCTGACCAATGGAGACTAAGGTTGGGGCAGGGAGGAGTGGAGTCTTATCTGTCCTAGCTCTCCACTGGAGGTAGCTTCTGCTGCTGTGAATATAGCAGCATGGGGTCAGGCTGCAGTAACCCCTTGGGGCAGGTTCCCTGGGAGCTGCACCTGGTCTCCTGTTTGCTTCCCCTCAATACAGTATTGCTCGTAGGGCTGCACCTCCCATGGCAGACTCCCAAAGGGCTACCATTCTGCTTGCCCCTTGCTGCATGTGGAGTTGCATCTACATTGCACCTGTGGCTGGTCAGTGCAGGGCTACACCTGCCATGGCAAAAACTCCTGGGGTGGGAGAAGCATTGTGGTGCCAAGGGTTTGTGTCCTGCTCACTGCTCCCTTCCTCCTCCCAGTTAGTATATCTAACAAAAGTAGTGTAACTGTGATCTTCACAGACTAAATTATAATGGCTCCATGTTGTCATATTAAGTGGGAAGAGAGGTGAGGCTTGATGTGTCCTCTGAGTAAAATCCAAGGAGCAAAAAGCTAACATATAATGTGACCTGAGAACTCATTATCTGTTTCCCAAGTCTAGAGTAAAACCCCCAAAACACAACACCTCACCCTCACCCAAATCCACATCCCTTTCAATACCAAATCTGAAATCCTGGATACACTTCTCTTAAGAGTAAAATTCACTATGACTTCAGTAGAGCTAAGATTTCATATGTATATTATACTATATACCCATTTTACACAAAATATGTAAACTCCTTTTCTCACTTCTATCAGAAGATAGTGGGGTCTTCTTCAAAAAGAGCTTTTCAAAAGGAAGCTGGATGGGCACCGATCTGGGATGGTTTAAAAATGGCATATCCTGCAAAGGCCTGTGAGGTCCCTTCTAATCCCATAACTGCAAGATCACAAATGAAAATCTTTGTACAATAGTTTTTAAAAAAAAGGGGGGGAGGTTACTTAAATCTGTACAGATATTCAGGAATTACACTGAGTAGTAGTTCTGATCAATATTTGAAGTTTTCCTATTTTAAAAATTTGCCCATCTTTCTCAATATCTAATTATGTTAGTGAAAAGGGCAGTTTTTGAAGAGAGCTCTCTTTTAATTTAGCCTTGCAAAAGTATTATGAAAATTTAACAGCCTTGCCATAAAATACCACTATATCATCTTGATATGATGGATGGTGATGGCAAAAAAACAAAACAGAAAAATAGATGGAAACATTTTTCTTAGCAAACAACTATGCACCTCAGATAAGAAGATTTTTTCTAGATTGTTCTAAATAGATTGCATAATTAAACAATATATGCTGACTTCTATTGTGATACCAGTAAACAATCAGAATTGACATCTGGTACTTTAGATTGTATATTTATAGAGGCAAAGATTATTGTAAATGACTAAGCATGTACTCAAAGAGCACAATCTTGCTATAGCATATCATCTAAAATAATTTAAAAGGATTGCCCTGGGACCTCTAGGGAAATCTCATCTGTGCACGGAATGGCATCCATCAACATAAACTGCAACACAACTTTTACATTATGCTTATAATTCACAAGAACATTAAATGGCAACCTGTATTCTATTTACTTAAATTAATATACCCTTGATGCAGTGGATATCACTATCTCCCCCCTCTCTCAATGCTCCGATAATAGTTTTGTAACATGTAAAAGGATTATTTCAATCCAATCAGCAGGTGCTGGGATCAGTGCATGTCAGACAAACACTTGCTAATCCCTTTTCTTATAGCTCCCAGCTGCCAAAGGTGCTCAATGAAATCCAAATGAAATGGCTGGATACAACCTGGTGGGGGCTGACGCAGGTTTTCAGCTCTGCTGAAACTCCTGAAAATTACATGTTATACTAACCATTGTTAGAGTTAGAAAGGATGGGGCCAGGGGGATTTTAAAAAAAGGGAACTAAAAATAAATGCTGTTAAAGTAAGAACACAGAATTCTAAGGAACTTACTGTACCTATAAATGTGGAGGAAGTAAAAAATTCATCCCATGAAGAACCCCTTCTCCAGGGTTACCACCTACTAGTAATATCTTCCAGGTCTTAAAATACAACCATCCCCGCCCTTACCAGCCCTTAAAATCCAAATTATGCCTATGAAGTTTCATCCCTACAATTACATTGCTTTAAATAAACCTTCGATAAAAGGGATAAGATGCTTACTAAAAAAGGAATACAATTATTCCTTTATAAGCTTTTGCATTTCTATAGGACCTTCCACCCAACTGTCTCAAAGCATTCACAATACTCCTTCAAGGGAAGCAAGTATTATTGCCATTTTACAGATGGGAAAGTGAAAGAGCAAACATGTTTTAGTTAATTGCCCAAAGTGACAGAGTACAGTTGGGAAGAAAAGTCAGATCTTGACTCATAGGCTTGGGCCTTAATCATAGGTTCATTTTTCTTATCATGATTATTCATAAAAAGGGCCTAAAATAGTGCTAATAAGCACATTTGATTTTATTTTGATATGCAACTTGGAAGTAGGTTGGGTTTGTTTTGTTTTTTTTAAAAGGTACAAGATTAACATTGTTTGTTAAGACATTAATTTAATTGAAAGACAACGCTATATTTGGATTAGACAGGAAATTCCAGATCAGTAAAGAGGCAACAGATTAATTGGCTGAAATGAGAGCCACTTTTCCCCACCTTCCTATACTGGCTTTTGACAATAAAAAAAAAAGTATAATTAAGGAAGAAGAAGGATATTTTTGAGTGAGCTAGATACCTAATGTTGCTGTTTCACTGTATTTGACATATTATGACTAGGATGTGCATGACACTTTTAAAGAGAACTTTGAAAAATGGAAAGAGACACCAAGGATGGAGGATGTTAAATTATTCAACTGAGGTTTGGGATGAACTTGTGCTCATGTTGTTAAAAAGCAAAACCACAAACCATACAATTATATAAAAAAAAATTAGCAGATGTCACTAATTAAAAAAATAAAATACAAACAAGCCCATCAACCCTGGCAAAGAGTTATAATTTCACAAAAATGTGACAGTGTTGTACCCTGCAAACTAAGACTTGTTCACCTTTTCTAGTACATAATTGCACTTGCACATATATTGACTTGTTCCTTTAATTTATAAAGTATTTATGAGATGATCCATTCTGCTGCTTCCCTTCCCCCCCACTAATAATATTCATCTGCATATCATATTAGAAAACCCAAGATTTACATGCAACTTAATGACAGATAAGGTGTGCCAAAGACCTATACAAATATAACGCATCTCATTATTTAATTGAGGGCACAGTAGTAGGAGCCACACCCTCTCAAGACCCAGGAACACAATTTAGCACAATTGGGCTCCCTATTGGATGTGGTATTTGCAAATTTATGTCGTAAGGAATTATGATATTTTGAAAATCCATAATGCATTCATCCCATACAAATATTATTGAGTAACAGCTATCTAGTACTGAAGTGATATATAAAAAGACCTCTGTCTACACGTGGTTAAATTCAACAAAAATAATGAGATTATGGAAAATCCAACCAAGCATGACTAAATATATTAAAGAGATACAACATGATTTTAGAGGTTGGGGCCAAATTACAGCTCTGCCTGAGAGCAGAAAAGGAAAACAGGCCAGTCCTTCCCTGAGAGCAATTATGCCACCCTAAGAGACATTAAAACCACTTAGGAAAGATAAGAAACTGAAAAATGGCAGTCAGTATGAGATTTATTATAGATATAATATGCACATCATGAACATTTATACAATTCATGCTCACCATGCATGTGTAAAGGGAAGCAAGGAGGTGAGAAATGGAAAAAAAAAAACAGGCCTTTTCATGGAAGAGTCCATGCAAGAGACAGGGCTAGGAAACTTTAATGTGCAAACTGTGTGATAAATTATGGATGGCCAAACTCTAGGTACCAGCACAAATACATCCTCAATCTTGGAACATTCATGCTAATGTGCTTCCACACTGCCTTTCCAGTCTTGGTTATTTCAGGAGTTACAGATACAGAGGTTTCCCAGCAACTTGCCTAGCCTCTCTTGTTGTGGTCAGCAACATGAAAATGCAAGGAAATCCATCTAGGCATCAAGGGAAATGATGATGAACTACACTAACGCAGAAAGAAGACACTTCTTGTTTCTGTCCTCTTTCTGCCCTTCCATATCCCCCCACTGCAGAGCTAATATGCTGAAGGTGATTCAGCAGTTTGGGGGAAGATCCTGTCTGCTGATACTCAAACCCTGTCCACAACAGCAAGCGTCTCATTTCCGTTAACATTCCAGTTCTTATCCGCCTTCTCTGGGATTTTGAACAGCAGATGGTCTGACCCAAAGATGAGAATCCAGGAAGCAAGAGGAAAGAGAACAAAATAAGAGGAATAAGGAGAAAATAATGGGCAATTTGAGAGGGAAGCCAGTAACAGAAAATGTGGGGCTAATAGAAAAGACACAGGGGCTATGATGAAAGCAGATGCTACTTTCCTAAAAACCAGAAAAATGAACCCAGATTTGATACCCCCAAAAATGGGAAGAAGGGAAAAAAATTAACTTAGAAAAATAAGCATTAGCCACAGAAAAGCAATTAAACAAAAGCAAATATCTCCTTTCACCTTTGGGAGAAAAGGATGGGCGAGGTAACCAATTGTGGTCTGAACATTCCCATCCTGGGTACAGCTGAGATTTTCTGTTTGAAGAATGCTAGAAAATAATTTAAGCATGTTATAGCCAGTTAACCAGGTAAATAATAGCTTGCTCCTAGATAGAAAGACCAACACTGAATCATCTCTCAGAACTAAATATTAAAACGCGAGTAAACCTGCTTAAACAGCATGACATGAACGTTTTGTAAGAGTGTGAGCAGACACAAGAAAAGGCGAGTAATATTATTACCCACAGGCTTAATGCGCGGGTCTAGTGGAAGCAGTAAGCCCTGTAGTTACATCTTGAACTAGGAATAGAGTAGGTTGTAGCTTCAGCTCTGCTTGTAACCTGCCAGATGTCCTTGGACAGGGCAGAGTCCATTCTGGGTTTTAGTTTCCCTCTCTGCAAAATTTGGCTAATGAGACTGACCTTCTCTGGAATGCGATTTGAGACCTACTGCTGAAAGGTGCTACCTAGGCGCTATCATCACTACTACTACCGTGGACAGGCTTCCAGGAACTTAAATATTCACTGTATCAGGCCAAATACTCCGAAGATTTCACATTCCCAAGGTGCCTTTGTCTACACATCTTTGACAAGTCAAGAACCTGTGCATGCCTTTCCACCAGCACAAATTTGTTTGTTATAGTGATGCTGTACATGACACACACGCATGCATTTCCTTCTACAGAACCAACACATATACTATAATTGTTGGTAATTTTTAAATTAACATATTTGTCTTATTTTAACAGATACTGTTCCTACTTCTCTTTTGGGTAACAAAGCTCACTGTTTGACTTCAGGGTAATAGGAGATAATAGAAACTGTCTGTCCAGATAGGGACACAAATCAGAGACTTGTTAGTTAATGTGCAAACACCATAATAGCACAAATACTCTTAAGTTGGACATCATGAGTTTATGCTTGGGCACCTGCTGGATGTGCATGCTACATCTGAATGCTACACTAGGACCACTCTTGGGGATGTAAAATTTCTTTTCACATTGCAATAGGTGCTTAATGAAACCGACTCCATTATGTTCTTTTATGCCTAAAAGAAACAGGCTGAATCAGAAATCTCAGTGCTTGGGTGTGTTCTGATTTGAGCTCCATTTTAGGCAAAATTCTGCCTCATGTAATTACAACAGCCCACCCAACTCAATGTATTTTCCTTGAATGCAATATTCATCTCCTGCCTTACACATCTTACCATACAGCTTACAGATTAAGCAGAAGACCCTTGACTTAGGATGCCATAATGAATACCTATGCCATTCTAAGTAATTGGGGTTTTTTTCCAGGTATATTTGATTATGGATGTGGGTTTTTAAAGAATTGCGAAGTTCCACCCAACAGCTGGCTGTATTTCAACGGGGAATGAAGCAGCTATATATACTATGCATATATACATCTAATTACTGTATGATGTGTAACGCTTGGTGCTACAATATCATTCTTGGGGTAGGTCTCCTGCTATGGAACAATCATAAGACTAGACTTCCACAGCCTGTTCTGAAATCCTTAACCAGGGATCCAAATGAAGCCTTTGATGTCTCAAGTCGGTAAATGCTGCAGGTTAAATGAGATCAGTAGAATCTGTCAAGACAATAGCAGCTTTAATATCAAGTCTATCTAGGCACAAAATTAGTGTTCTAACCTACATATTGAAAGTAAACTCTAAGGAAAGTTTGTTAATATGCAATATTTTGCCACTGACAAAGGAAAAACACCATTTTCTATTACATCATTTCTTTGCTTTATTGGGATGTGGTCAAATTAATGCTCTATTTTTAGATCTCTTTCTGCAGGACCTGTTTGGCTAAAACCACTACAAATCAGATTTTGTAAATTATTCTAGCTATACCACATAAGTTGCTTCATATATGTAATTCACTTATCTTTGGCAGTGAATGCAGACTCATCACCTTTGTCGAGGATTTTAAGACAGCTGATATTGTAGGAAACTATTTATA
>NW_005841905.1:2898214-2915667 GCF_000455745.1 Alligator sinensis
AAAGTCAATTTTCATTAAGATTTTAAAGATCATAGACCCTTACACACGCACATACACACTTATATATGCACATACATGCATATGTATTGGCAGCCTCTCCAGCTCAGGGTAAGTGTTATATATGTATATATAAATAGTATTTAGTCTACATAACATGCATGCAAGCATCCCCCTTAAATGTTCAGCCGAAGAACCTGACAAGCAGAAACAGACCAGCTGAAAACCTACCACTGTTTAAGGCCTGTCTAAACGTGAAGTATTGCTGATGTTCAACTGAAATTACAGACTTCTTACGTGGCACACAAAATGTTATCAAAATGTTGGGTCCACTTCTACCTCATAAGCTGTACTATGTGGGCATGGTGATATAATATGGCCCCTCGTGTTTTGTGCTGTAGGCTTTTCCTATTGTTATCTCAGCAAACATCTTTATTCTGGGAGGCTATTGTGCTACCATCCTGCTCCACATTCCAGGGATGTATACACAGCAAGCAGCTCTGCATCAGCTCACACATGAACAGCCCCAACTCCCATAAAATATTCATTCATTTCAAAAATATTTGCACCCTGCTGTCAAACTTAGACAAATTCATGCTGAGATTCAGAAAATGGCTGTTTTAATGGTAAATGATGTTCCAGAAACCTCTTTCAGGCTAAACACTTTTGTCAAAATTATTTTAATAAGAAAGATTAACAATTTCAACATTAGCTGCTAATCCCCTTTCATATGAAACTGTGCTGATAAAATTCTTTGCTTGTCATTCAAACAGAAAGTAATAATTATAGATTTGGGGCTTCCATCTCTTGCTTCATTAATAGTAAATTGCATGAAAGTCTGAAGCATAAAGTCAGCTTTGATACATCTCAAAATGCAATTTCCATAGCTTTCCTTAGCTATGTACAATTAATTACAGAGTTAATAAGGAGAATATGTTAATGAAAAGGAAATTATTCACTCAGACCACCTGCCTTTATCAAAATTCTTTAATATTGTTCTTTCTTTCTGTGAATTTGGGTGGCTACAAGAACACAAATGATGATGTGTTTTACTGCTACTGGTTCTCTAGCATTTTTACTTGTACCAGCTACAAGTACTTCTTCCATGAGCCCAGAGACAGCCCAAATTAAATAAAAGAAATTAAGAAGTACTAATGAATGCTGAAAATGACTTGACTTTCTATATTTTATTAAGTTCTATGCCTTTTGAAAGTATACTCTTAATTTACAGTGCCTATACACCTTTTATAACAATAGGATTCTGCTCTTTGCTCAGAAGCGAAACACCCTAACCCAAATCCCATTTTACTTGGTGTCTCAGTGTTGCTTATACATCTAAACGAAGGGGCATTAGAGGTATTTTTACCACTTACATGGATTTCAGATTCCCACCTGCATGACTAGACTTGTCCTTCTGAGCATGCTTAGAAGGGATCCAACACTCATAGATGCCCTAATGATTAGGCCACTTGCCAAGGAAATCGGAGACTCAGATTCTAGGGCCCCTCACCCAGAGCAGCTTTGAACCCACATGTCCTGTCTCACTTTCTGGTAATGTGCTCTAACCATTCAGCCAAGGGCTTGGCAGGGCCAAGAGCATTCTTCATTCCTCCTGGCCCACTGGGCAGCTAAGAGGAAGAATTGTGGGGGAAGGAAAGATGAACACTGCCCTAGAAGGCAAAGGATCATGGGTTCCAGTCCCTCTCTATTTAATGACTAGTCTATGAACAATGCAGAAATATCATTGGGTTCAGTAGCTTCGTTTAGACAAATAAGCAGCACTTTAGGCTAAACAGGCCCATCCATTTTTTTTACATGAACGTGGGAGGTCAGAGTATTGTAGGGTGTGCACACCATTGGTCAGGCAAAAGCCAAAACTTTGAATATAATACACCTTAAATGAATGCAGGATTGATGCACAAGTGTATAGCAGAAGCAGATTTAGAATGACGCATATTAAATTCAGCAACTAGCCAACCTCAATTAACAGAGGTGCATTCATTAATACTTTAACCGAGGAGAGGAAAAATAAATTGCATGGTTTAGAGGCCATCCATCCACTTAAGAGAGCTAATTTCAGAAAAATGCAATAATCAGTCCAGCAAAAAGGGACATGCAGCCACCCAGTGCTATCATATGATGAGCCCCAAGGATGCACAGACCTTGTACATTCTGTCACCCCTATGTTTTTTACTCAGTGGTGCAGCAAAAGCTGAGCAGCAGGCAGAAAACTGGGCAACTAACGTTTTTCCCCATCTGCAGCCCCAATTTTTGGCTATTTCATCAATCCATAAAAGCAGCAGACTAAATGGGTTCAGTGTTTATGGGCACGGATAGAGCAAGAAGATGAGGGAGAAGCAGAACTGGACATGGAGAGATGACATGCTATTCTAACCTGGATCAAAGGAGTAGTTATTTCATTGAAAGGAAGAGAAACAGTTGCCTAGGATGGGACCATATTTTATGAAGGAAAGCCAAAAGTAGATTAATAATATATCTATAGTATGGGTAAGAAAAAAAAAGTGTTAGTAGAACTCCACTTTTATTTGCTTCCTCCCAAAATTAACATAATCCCTTCTTATAGAATTACAAATCCTACAAGGCAGCTATAAATGTTGCTTACATTTTACATTTTAAGTAATTTCTGAAAATATGGATTTCTTTATTTGAAAATGCTCCAAAAACTACCCAGTCAATGCATGTGCAAAATGTCATCACCAAACGTGTGTTGGGAGCAACGTCTTAACTATTAAATCTTCCCACAGTCAGGCAAACTGAGATTCCTCCACCATTGAACGTCACCTGCCTAAGTCCCTTTCCCAGAAATGCCTGGTAAAGCAAGATGCAAAACTTTGCCGGATGACCTGAGGAAGAATATATCCAAATACCAGTGGGTCAATGAACAAACCAAGCTCTTTTCATCGAATCCAGCCATTAAATCAGGCTATTGTTAACTGGAACACCTCAGGGAGATTTCTGAAGCACCAATGGGGATTGTGTGTCCTGGTACTAAAGCCAACTTCTTAAAATTGCAACCAGATGTACAATCAGTATAGATCAGACTACCGATATAATGTTCCTTTTTGAAAAACCATTTGTAAACAGGTAGTAGATACATTTTGTTCTTGCTACACTTCACTGAGCATCCTAAAAGTGTAACCCCAGATACATCCCATTGCCATAATCTAAACTAGGCTGCCAAAGTCTGGGTGGCCATCGTTTCTCTACCCCATGCGCAAGAGTTAGTGCAATACTTAAAGCTCTCTTCTTTACCCACATTTGAACTCTACTGACAACTCAAATACTTGGATATTATCATAGATTGACTTCCTGAAAAGTCCTTTTCCAAATATCCTCCCTTCCTAGTTTTCTTCTCCATAGGAAAGCTTTTCTCGCCTCTTAGAGTCTAAAGTAATTAACAAGTCACATCCATGTACAATGAGTCAGCCGAAACCAAGCAGCTTTATGCAGGGTTTTAATATGTGCAACGGGAATCAAGAGGCAAGCACCTCACCTTATGTAAGTTTATAAATTGCATCTAAATCAAAAGGTCCACCTCCTAGACACGGTAAGGTGGCAGACAGCACACTTGATCTCTCTCCAAGGATATCTCCTTCACTGGGCAATATAGACAGGACTTGTTGCCTCCAAGGGTCAGGCCACTGCTACTCCAGGGGCTTCAAGGACCCATTCCTGCGGGACAAATGGGGGCCCCCAGGTTCCCCTACTGGCAGAGATGCACCTCACAAATCCTCTTGCAGGGGGTTCCCTGGCGGTTCCTATCACACTGCTGCACGTCAGGGCATGGCAGTGAGATGCATGCACCCTGGGAATCCCCTGCCGGGGGTAAATGGGGTGCACCTTTACAAGCAGGGAACCTAGGCAGGCACTCACAGGGCTTCAGGGGCCCAATCTTGGGTATCCTAGGAATCCCCCTCCAGGAATGGTTAAACTGTCAGTTATGCTTTGCTGAAATTCATTGACTTGATCCTAAAAGTCCAAATAAAAGTGACTTGGCTGGCTAAATCTATATAACCTAAAATGCTTCTCTTAAAAAAAAAAAGAGAGAGAAAATGCCTAGGACTCATAGCTCCAGGCTGGCTGCTGGCTCATGCTTCCTCCCAAGAGGGCCCGCCCAGGGCAGCTGGAGATCATGGGCAGTTCCAGGCTGCTTGCACTCTCACCATAAAACAGATATCTGCCACAAAGGAGCAGCACACGTGTTTATACCTTATTGTCACAGCCCCAATTTTGGGCATTTGTGGTGCAACAAGGGACATGGATGTCCATGTATTTGGGTTTTGTGCCACCATAACATTTTTATGGTGGCACAAAAGCAATATCTCCTTGCAGCCTTACAGACTGTCTAGTTAGAAAGGCATAATTTTTAGTAGGCAACAGACTCCCTCATCAGATGCTATGAATCCAGTGTAGACTGCTGGTCTCTGTAGCTAGCTGGCTATCCATAAGCAGCTATGGATCCAGTAAAACCCCTAATTTTCAAACCTTAGAAATTCCTTTATCCTGCCATTTCTGATCCACCATGAGCATCGCAGGTCATATCTAGACCTTAAACTAGAACCAGAGGAATACCGAAAGGAACAACTGCAACAGATAGTCACTGCAATTCGACAGCGGGCATTGCTTCAACTGGATTCATGAACCTTTTGTGATTGCTTTCTAAAAATATTTTTAAAATTTATGGTAGGATTTTTTTGCCCAGATCCCATATATTAAGTGATTACAGGAAAGAAACAGAATTCTGAATATTTGTACCTCAAACCTTCTCTATGCCATGTGACCCATGTATCTAATCAAAACAACTTGAATTTAAATTAAAGCCTTGAAACAAGGTTATCATATTCAAGCTACAGATCAAGAATTATTTGCAATAATTTGGAAAATGTCTTATAATAAGAAAAGACAAAAGAAATTTGAGAGAGAAAAAAAAATGAAATTCATCGTGTACCTTTTCAGCAGAAAGGCTTTCACTGCTTTAATATGAACATACTTATTCAAAATTACTAGCTAAAACTCATGAAAAAAGGAGGCAGAAGGCAGAGTGGCACCTAAGAGACTAACTCATTCAGTAAGCCATCCATTTTCATAGGCAACAGCCTACTTTGCCAAGTGTTATGGAAAAAAGGAGATTTTGGAAAACTGATGGCAAGTGAACATGAAGTGAACTGACAAGAGAAGCAGAAATAATGGGAGATCTTGGTGGGGAATTACATCAGAAACAAATGGGGGGGAGGAGACTGCTTATGTTGGGATCACTTCTGTCCAAATGGCTCCCAACCAGATCCCCACTCCCAACATGGAGTCTGTTGCCAGGAAGCATTGGTAGTGGAGGTTATTACTTCAATAACATTGACTCAGAAGTTTAGCTGTTAACAGAATTACAGCCCTTGATGAACTACTTTTGGTTGGATTTCAGCAGTCCAAGGATACTGCAAAACCTCTGGAGTAGTGGTGAATTCAGCACATCAGTATGCAGCATAGAAGAACCAAGGAGTTAATATACTTTGCATGGCAGATTTTTTCTTAGTTTTTCAAAAAGAATATATATTAATTAATCCATATATTCAGTGACTCTGAAACCATATTCATTGGCCGGTTTCTGTCCTTAAAAAAAAAAAAGGACTCACTGCAGTTGCCAGTCATTCTTTGTTCCTAAATTACAAGCCCCAATTATGAACAAAGGAAACTGTTTCAAAATAACTTAAAAATTCAGAAAAAAGGAAACAATAAGTAGCCTTTGGCAGGTTTTGGTCTGCAGGTAATCTTTTGCTCTCCCTGTCCAAAAGAACATTACAAGTCAGCCATTCAGACAGCAAGGTAAGGGCAAGAGTCACTTCCTTGTCTGTATTTGTCTTTTTGGACACTGGCTATCTATGGCCTCACATTAAGTCAGTATTCAAACAAAGGCATTTACTCTGAATAAGCAGCAGTTTTTTCTCACCTGATCTCTTTGCATGGAATGCTGTTTATGAGCGGGCCAGCAAGGCCACTACCATTTTGGTGTCCAAAACAATCCTAAAGATCTGCCTCTACCAAGACAATTAGGTTCATAGATTTCATAGACATTAGGGCTGGAAGGGACCTCGGAAGATCACCGAGTCCAGCCCCCCGCCCAAAGGGCAGGAAGGCAGCTGGGGTCATAGGATCCCAGCAAGATAAGCATCCAGTTCCATCTTGAAGGTGTTCAATGAAGGCGCTTGAACCGCCTCCGGTGGCAGGCTGTTCCAGACCTTGGGGGCTCGGACAGTAAAGAAATTCTTCCTTATGTCCAGCCTGAAACGATCTTGAAGTAGTTTGTGACCATTCGACCTCGTCATCCCTTGGGGCGCTCTGGTGAACAAACGTTCCCCCAGATACTGGTGGTCACCCCTGATAAACTTGTAGGTGGCCATCAGATCACCCCTGAGCCTGCGCTTTTTCAGGCTAAAGAGCCCCAGGCCTCTCAGCCTGTCATCGTAGGGTCTGTTTCCCTGACCTCTGATCATGCGCGTGGCTCTTCTCTGGACTCTCTCAAGCTTCTCCATATCCTTTTTGAATTGTGGAGCCCAAAACTGGACACAGTACTCCAGCTGCGGCCTCACTAAGGCCGAGTACAGGGGGAGAACGATGTCCCGGGATTTGCTTGAGAAGCATCTATGGATGCAAGCCAGCGTTTTGGTCGTTTTACTAGCCGCTGCATCGCATTACAGGCTCATGTTCATCTTGTGGTCAATGATGACCCCCAAGTCTCTTTCTTCCATAGTGCTAGCCCACATGGCACTGCCCAGCCTATAAGGATGCTGCGCATTTTTTTTCCCCAAGGTGGAGAACCTTGCATTTATCGGCGTTGAATAGGTATATCGGCATAGTCGCAGGGTGATTTGGGATTGAGTCTACATATTGTAAATAAGAGTGGGGAGGTGCCTATACATATTTGGAACATCTGCCATTTCATTTTTTCCTATTCTGCATCAGTCTTATAAATAAAAGCAGAACGAAAGCTCTTTGGAGCAGCACCTTTATGTTTATACAGCCCCTAGCAGAAAATGGTGCTATTGAAAACAAAATTTAAAACAAACACCCAGACACACTTGTTTTTAGCTACATCATTTTATTAATGATTTTAGGTCTTTTTCCTGCTTGCTTTGTCTTCCGAGTCAGTTGGCCATACCCAGAAGGGCCACATGCCACTATCACTTCATGGCCAGCTCCTGAGCTGTGGGGGGCTCTCTCACTTTCTCTGTGCCCCCAGGTAGAACACAGGGCAGCAGCCAGCCTAGTGTTAGGACTCCTCACACATTGGGAACTTCCCCTTTTTTCAAGAAAGTATTTTGAATGCTATAAATCTAGCCTAAGTGATTTTTATTAGGGCTTTTAGGATCAAGTCAAAGAAATTCAGCGAAGTATAAGTGACAGTTTAACAAGTGCCATTACCCCTCTTCCTTGTCACAGTGTGTTTTACAAATACAATCCTGCACTACTTTATAGTCTATTTAAAAGAAATCTATAGGGGACCCCCTGTTATTCAAATAAGATTTCTTTCAAAGGAAGTGTATGTGCTGCTACTTAAAAACAATAATAAAAGGTGAATTACTGTGCACAATCAAAAATACAAATACTGTAAAAAGCTCCTATTCCTCCCTGCAGCCCCACTCAAATCCATAATGAGCATGCTATCAATTCAATACCAAGACTAAATCATATGTTACATGTGAAAAAGTAGAATGCAAAACTTCTGTTTATTTCTCTGTATGATCCTGGTCTTGAAAGGATTCCCAGCACAGTTCTAAGGTCTCTGTAGCTAAATTCTAGTGTTATTATAAAAAGCTCTTATGGCATGGAAAAATCACAAGTAAAGATGAACAAACTGGAATGCGTGCCACTAAGATGGTGAAGGGAACAGATACTTTTTATGAAAGAATTAAAGGGGCTCCTTTAGCTTAATAAATGAAGACTGGAAGGTGATATGATTCCCAAGTACATTTTCAGGGCAAATATTAGGAATAGAGAAAAACTTCTTAGGCCAGAAACTACCACCAGCACATGATCAAATGGCTACACACTGGTTCCAGATAAGTGCAGTTAGAAATCTTACTTTACTTTCTAATCTATCAGAGGAATGAAGTTCCAAACAAGGTGTGGGGGCAAAGAACCTCAATTGCTAAAAGGTTATGAAAGGGATGGAATGACAGGAAGGGAGTTCTGGCTTAACATTCAGCATTGTACATGGAGCGATGTGTTTGTAATTCCTAGTTATGGTGTGGAGGGAACTGTTGCCATGTGGTAGGTGTCTGGTAACCACAGGCTTCTGGGCTTTTGCTGGTCAGTAAAGGCCAGGAAGTACCTTTTTTTGCCCTTCATGAATGCAACAATGGAGGGGTTCACCTTCCTCTGAAATACACTGGAACAATAGTCACAGAGAAGACCAGTAGCCTTTAACTACAGTGCACTGATGCAGCTCCCAGCACCAGATTCCTGGCTAGAGCATCTTGCTCTTCTGCTTAGGGTCAGACCCATCACCACATTTGAGGGAGGCAGGAAGTTTTCCCATCAGGTCAGACTGGCAACTATTTCCAGGTTTTTTGCCATTTTCTGTCATGTCAAGCATGGACCTTCTAAAATCTGCTGAGCATGTATTAACTACCTACTTCCTTGGCAGTGCAGTGGCATGCACTGGTAGCACCTTTGTTTCTCCTGCTTGTGGGATATTACAAGGTGCTCTGGTGGTGCTTATGGGATATTATAGGGTGCTCCACAGTCATTCATGCAACTATCTGAAAAGGTATTGTGTCTTGTTGCATGAATGGCTGTGGAACAGTGATTTTAGGGCTTCCTTCCCTGCAAATGCAGAGACCAAACTTGATGGCCCAGGAAGCCCCTTCCAGTCCTTTGTTCCCATGATTTCCCTTTGGAAAAACATCTATGAAAAATAAATTCTGCCCCTGCAAACTCCATCTCATTTCCAGGGTAATATGTGGTAATTGATAATTTGGCATCATATCACAGAGAACATGTAGGCTATGTACAGATGTTACACCTACCTTGCTTTAAGCAGGCAGAAAGTGTTCTAAAACCGTAATTGAACAGATGTTCACAGCTCTTAAAGCGTTTTTAAAATGACAGATGGTGCTCCAAGTTGACCCTCGACGGATGAGGCATTAAAGTGCTTTTCTGTTAGAGCACTTTATCAAACGTCTGTGCCAGATCCCATTGAGGAATAACTCAGAGCAAGATCACTGCCATCCCAGGCGGCGTTGTGTGGGCTGCACTCTAGCCCCAGGCAGAGCTCTTGTGTTCTGCCTCAGCGTGGGCAAACTCTGCCCCCACGGCTGTCACTGACCCAAGTCAGTGCATAGGATTGGGGTATAGGACATAGGACCCAAGTCAGTGACAGCCTTTTACCCCAGTCCTATGCACAGCTTGCCCCTTCCTATGCTCTCTCCTCCCCACCATAGACTTACATGCAGGGAGCTGCTCTTCAAGCTGCCTAGCTGTATTCCCAGCCACTTAAATGTGTGCAGGTGTGCATGTACACCTAGTGCCCCTATGTCCCACTCCCAGCAGCCCCAAGCAGCCCCTTCCAGGCTGGAACACTGACAGCCTGCAAGGGGAAACTTGCTGTTTCCTGATCTCTGCATGACATTGTGAATCCAGGCTAAACGCGGTCCTGAAGTCATGCAGCCTGGGATCGGGACTTGATGCTCCCATTCTGGGACTGTCCTGCTCTATTAGGAACAGGTGGTCACCCTACACAATATCAATCACTTTGACTACACAAGCAAAATCTTTTCAGGATACTGAAGCCACACTGAACTCTGATTTATCAATAATGGCTGAATACTACCATAAGTGGAGACCATGACCAAATCCAACCAAGTCCATCATCTCTGCATTCCATCTTGATGTAAGAAGGCAAGGCACATAACACCCTCAATGTCACCTTTTGTGCAGAAAAAGTGCATTACGACCTGGCTCCTACCTACCTTGAGATGACCCTGGATCTCTCTCTAACCTACCATTATCACCTTTGAAAGACTGCCATGAAAACAAAGACATGAGCGAACATCATTCGAAAGCTTGCCAGCACAAGCTCGGGTGCAACAGCTGCCGTCCTCTACACTTCTGCCATAGCCTGGTCTTCTCAACAGCTTATTGTGCACCCGTCTGGGCCTCAACCTGACATACCAAACTCATTGACACACAACTCTACTCAGTAATAAGGACTCACTCTGAAACGTTGGTATCAACTCCAGTGCAGTGGCTACCAGTACTTTCAAACATTACTCCTCCCTCTATTTGATGGGATGCAGCAACATATAGAGAAATAATGCGTATCAATAGTAATCTGGACAGTCCCATCCACAGAGACCTTCAAGATCTTCCAACTTGTCACACGATTTCACAAAAACCTTTTTGGACATGAACCGAGCACTTCCTATACCACAACACTGAAGAATTTTGGAGGAGACCTTGGGCAGAAAACACCTTTCCCAAATAAACACCTTGTTCCCAACCCAATGATAGGGCTTCAACTTTCCACGGAGCATGTGGACAACCCTTAACAGGGTATGCATTGGACATGGCTGGTGTGGCCACCTGCTGTACAAGTGGCACTTAAAATCATTTCTGGCTGCGACTGTGGAAACCCTGACCAAACCATGAAGCACATAATAACATCCTGCCCCAGATATAAGTTTGAGGGTGACATCCTGGGCTTGTATTCGCTTTCCAGCAGGACATTGGTCTGGTTGGAGAATTTGGAATTAAAGTTGTGATGATAGCTCTTACTCCTAAAGCCATACAAAAGAAAGCAAGCCTATCCATTTTGACCCCTGGCCCTGCATAAGCCAATTGAGATTCCGTGGGTCAATCTCTGGCCATCAACCCTTACTCGTCCATGGGTCCACTTACTCTACTAACAAATGCCCTTTCTGAGGGGTGTTTCAAGCCATCTCAGCTCTTCTTCTGGGCTCCAATCCACTCCTCACTGAGCCTTCTAGCCTATGGGCTCTTTGGCCCTGTTGGTAATTGTCCCTCCTGTGGTCCCCCTACACAGCCTCCTTTCAGGGCACTAGGGCCATTAGAAACCTCCTTTTCTCAGGGTGTTCTCCCCTAGCCTTTTCCCGCCAAAGAGTGACCCACAAGGGGCTGGGGTTTTTGGGTGCCCCATACTTGCCCTCTGGGCTGCCAGTGCTTTCTAGGGGCTACCCAGCCCTACCACTGTGCCCACAGATCCCAGTAGGGTGCAGTGTTTGGTTCCACCCAAGACCACCTGCAAGCTATCCTGCTCTGGCAATCCTTGCTCCTCCTGGGCTACATGCTCCTTGATCTCCTGCTGATGTCACCTCTGGGCCCCCTAGCCCCAGCTCTCTCAGCTTCTGGTCTCTCTGGGCTCCCATTCAGCCCCCTTCTGGATGCCTTGCTAGGTCCCACATACTTGGCCCCTCTCTCTGGGCTCATTTGGACCCCTCCCTGGGGCCCTAGGAACCTCTTCTACCACTTTAGTTTCTTCCCAAACCCACATCAGGTGCTCTCTCCATGCTGGTCTTCAGAAGACAGCCATCTTGCTGAGGCAATGATCTCTCAGCAGCCTCCAAGATGTTACTCCCAGTTCTGCTCAGGGCCTGGACTTTTATCCACCTTAAGCCCTGCCCTCCTCCTGGGTCAGATGATTCCCTCCAAATCAGCCCTAGCCACCACCTGTAACCTAGAGTTACCATATGTCTGGGTTTTCCTGGACATGACCTCTTTTTGGATCCTCCAATCTCTGTCAGGGCGTTTTTTGGGGTTTTTTTAAAATATAATCAAATGTCTAGGATTTTGGTCAGTTCAGCTTCAAAGTTTTTCCTGGCTTGTGCTAGCAAGGAGATGCTTGGGGCTGGGGAGAGGGGAAGGAGAGCAATTAGAGGTAGAGAGCACATGTATGTGGCCGGCACGCAGCCAGGCAGGGTGGTGGGAGAAGCCCCAGCAGCTGGATGCAGATAAGTCTGTGGGGGACAGGGGTTGGAGGGCCAGGGCTTGGGAACTGTCCAGGAGGCTATGGGGGGGAGGGGGTACATGTGTACATGTGTGTGGCAGGGATAGGTAGCTACCCATGCCAGGGCCGTGGCAGGGCAAGAAAGGTAGGTGGGGATGTGCCTGCCCTCCAGTGAAGGAAAGGGGGGGGGTCTTAAGGGGCAACAGAGAGCTGCATGGCTGGGTTGGCAGCACCGGTGTCGGTGCCTGTGCTTGCTGGTGGGGGCAGCTGGAAGACACTGCAGGGCTGGGGGGGTGGGAAACTTAAGTGAGGCAACTTCTATATTTCTTTTTTCCTCACACTGAAGACAACAGGTCAGTGCCACAAAGATGATGGTATAGAGCATCCTTCTCATTATATCCTTTCTCTAATGAGAACTTCCTTAGCTAAAGCACTTGCACTTATTCATAAACTTTCTATTTACCTGCTAAAAAAGGTAGGGATTGGCAGAAGAGAGCAAATATTGCACCCTGCTATTGCTCATATCTGCCCCTCTGGGTCTTTTGAATTTACTCTGTTTTCTTTTGCTAACTAGCATAAATGATCTTATACTACTATCAGCACTCCAGAGTAAATCCACGTGAGGAATAGTAAAAAGTGGTATTGCTCCATCTACAACATAGCAAGTTGCTGCATTTGGGCTCCAGTATTTCTGTTTATGCTTTACACCAAACAGGAAGGGGTAGTTCTGAGCAAGGCGGGCTGAAATACACAATTTTCCAGTTTGTGAGAAATTTCAATTGTTAAAAATTTGGTTTCAGCCCAAATGATGGGCTCCTGGATTCACAGATCCTGGAAGTAGGAGGTTCTACTGCTCTGATGCAGCCTGCCTGATCAGCTTGAAAACATTGGGGCCCTACCAGCCTAACAGTCTCTAACAGTGACTTTGAATCACAGAGTTGCAAAACTGGGAAGTTTTGGACAAAACACTTTTTTATTTTATTTTTTATAAAGGCAACATAAGTAATTCCCAAAGAACTCATGCTACTGTCTAAATATTATGGTGTTATTTCCTCTGGGAAGATGAGAGCCACTATAGGTTCTGGAGTCCTAACTCAGCTAGCTACTTCACTGTTGCACATTGTGTGCCTGAGTCTGTTCCATAAGTTCATTTGCCGTGTACTGCTGACGATGCTTACCACCCTTATTAGAACTTTGTTAATATTTCTCTTTTCATTTTTTTTTTTACGTACTAAAGAATCCTTTAACAAAAAATTTCCACCTCCTACATAAACAGATGATGGCAACAGGAGATGAGATTTGGAAAGCATTTCATAGACCTAATCAGTCGCCCTGTGCAAAGCAGCTAGTATTCGCTTCGGATTCGGATTATTCGGGGGACAGTGACTGGATTTGTTGATTCGAGTCACTGTCCTGAATTGATTTGGATGAATCTGATTTGGAGATCTGGCTGCTGCCGAATTTCCGAATCAGCTAGGCCCATCCCCTGCCCGCTCTCTCAGCCCGGCAATGGCTGCCCCACCTGCCCCAGCTCCCAGCACTTTGAGAAGAGAAAAAAAAAGCCCCAACTCAGCAGGTGCTGCTGGGTAGGGAGGCAGTCCCTGCTGTTCCCCACTACCCCATGCTGTACGGGGGACTCTGCACAAGCCCCCTGGCCCTCTCCCTGCTCCCCCAGCCCCCCCCATGGCTGCCCCACCCACCTCAGCTCCAGCCCTTTAAGAAAAAAACGAAAACAAGAAAAACCCGAGACTCACCATTTCTGCCCAGCGTGGAGCAATCCCCAACTGCCCTGCACCATATGGGGGTGTCTTCCACGAGCTCCCTGAAGCCCCAAAGCTGCTGCAGGAGCAGTGAGTCCCAGGGTTTTTCTTAGTTTTTTTTCTTTTTAACAAACTGGAGCTGCGGCAGGCAGGGCAGCCGTGTGGGGGCTGGGGGAGCAGATGGGGGGGGGAGGTCATGGCAGAACCCCCAACACAGCATGAGGCAGTCGGGGGCAGCAGGGATCTTTTTTTTTTTAAAGCACTGGGAGCTGGGGCGGGCAGGGGTCAGGGCTTGGCAGGGGTCCACCATGGTCCCCTAACTGCTCTTTGAATATTTGGAGAGCTTCAAATTGATTCAGACCTTTTAATTGGTCCCCTGATTCGATTCCTATTTGGAGATTCGGCCACCTAACTGGTGGCCGAATCACCACCCTAAGTTTGCACAGCCCTACTAATCAATCAGAGTGCTCAAAGAGTTGTAAAATGATGCCCAGAGTCCCCATATACTTGCAAAGAAAGTAAAAAAACCTGGTCACTTGCATGTTTTTCCCCCTGCTGCTGAACTTAAAAATAAGCTGCAATTGATCAAGGAAGATAAAAAAAAAAAATTTAGGCAAATAAGGTATTACGGTTGTGCACACTTAGTTTTGATCAAAATGTAAAGCAGGTCAGCTACCAGGTTCCAGGCAGCCTGGCAGTATGACACGCAGTACCATGAAATACAAGAAACCCCAATCAATCCAATCATCTGCTTCAATGCTGTAGCTCCTTGAAGCTGATCTTTCTGTAAAAGCCTTACCTAACTTTTTCACATAAATGTAGAATTTAGGGCATAAGTACCTCCATAAGCAAACAATCCCACAGTCTTTTAACCCCCCACATTATAGTAGGGCGAATGCAGTTGTGCCATTAGTTTTCCCCCCAGTTTTATCATCCAGGTCCATTAATTCTTTTCTTTCTTTTATATATTTCTTAATGAGAAGCAGAGACACAGACTTCTCCAAATCACTGAGTTTTGTTTGTTCATTTTAAGTTAAACAGGTTTAATTTGGTCCGTCTCTCTTTGCAGGTCATATTCTCAAAGCACTGTGGCATTTCAGTTGCCCTTCACTGAACCCTTACCAACTAAGATATAACATATGTTGTTAGATCGCTAACATGTGCACGAGTTCGCTAAGGGTTGAACAGGTCTGACTGAATTATGGACATTGAACCACCATTTTAGTGTCCCTAATTTGATTGTTCTTAGAGCCTGTTCAGAGGCTGTAAACACATGTGGGTTTCCCCCCTCCCCCCATATCACACTTGGTTAATTTTGAAGAAATTCTCAGATCCAGAACAATTGATACTTTTGTCCCATTGCACTAGCTTCTCTCCCTTTTATTTGGCTTTGTATCGCATACGATTTATTTTAATAACATCTTTGACTCTGAATTAAATGTAGCAAAATAATTTACAATTATCTGCAAGCCTTAAAACATATACATTGCAATTTACCTAGGTAATTTGCACTTCATCTTGCTTTACATGTGTGTTTTGGATACAAGCATTCTTGTATTCATTATTACTGAGTATTTTAGGAGTTGGATTTTATTTCAGGTGTTTTGGGGTGGAGGGGAAGTTAACTAAAATATCCAAACAACTTCAAAAATAAAAACAAGTGAAAAATTTCTGGTTCTGCATAGGTAAAAGTGGGACTATAGGTGCTATGGTGGCAGAGTCTTTACACAATTAACCCATCTTTCATGCCCCAGGTACACTTGGGATTTGCTCTATAGCAGCTTGAAAACCTAGTTCTCTTTTTCTGCAATGTATTTATCCAGGAAAGTCTGCTTAGATGCACCATCTGGTTTTCAAATAAGTTCTGCTTTTACTCAATTTTATAGGGAGCTGCCTAAGACTGAAGGAGGTCAGTGACTTGGCTAAGGTTATGCTGGCATTCTGGATCTTGCTGACCTTCATTCTATACTCCATTAGGCCAGGGTGCTTCTTAACATTTGAAAAATATCTGAACAGGTAGCAGCTTTATCTTTGGAACAATAAAATGAGACAAAGTACAGAAGAAAGGAAAGAACAACATGCTGGCCTGATGCAGACAAAGAAAAGATCCATTCCTAGAAATCTCATTGGCAAGTCTGCTCATTCATATATAAATGTACAGCTACAGATCTTTGTTAAGGTGTGGCAGTTTATTGACTGGGAAGGCCGTTCACATGGACTAAGAACAGAAATTACACATAAACTGATATAAATTGGAAACCAGTTCAAATATGTTACACAACAGAAGTTTAGTGCACATAAACAGCTTTCAAAATGGTGAAACCAGTTTAAGATAAACCTGGATGTATGTAGTATCAGACTTTGCTGATTTAAGTTAAACCAATATATTGAAATTCTGTCCCAGATCCCCTCCAGATTCAAGTTAACTCGCAGAGCATTCCAGGATACTATGCACCTCCCCTGCAAATCTCCTCTTGCCGGGAGGGTAGGCTAGCTTTGGCCCAAGCTGTCTGCTCCAGCTAAGCAGGAAGGCATGCTCCTAGTGCATGCCGCCCCCTTCCCCTCTCCCCCTCCAAGCCTGGATTCTGACCTGGGCCACTGCAGGCACATGGCTACATTTCTAGAATGCTTGGAAGAAACCAGAGTTTTCTAGCCCAAATTCCATGAACAACATATATTTGTTCAGTTTCAAACATAAGATCGATCTAGTGCTTCTAAGGTGGAAAACCAATTTAGCCCAAATTGAGATTTTCTCCCTCATCAAGAAAAAAATATTGTGGATGTATTGTAACTATCAGGATTCATCATCAACATTCTCAGAGCAAGTATTTTGGCATTGCATTAGCACATGAGAAAAAAGGTGAAACGGATCAAAAATGAAGCACTTCTGTTCAATTGTCCTGGCTGAACAAAATTAATAGGAGGAAAGGTGGAAATATAATTTAAACAACTACTTTAAATGCTAAAAAGATAAATTAAAATAGTGGAAAATAAATTATATTTTAAAATTTCTTTTGGTTTTTTTTTTTTTTTTTAAAGAATACTTTTAAATGTATATTGACAATTTTCCTTTAACTACATATATATTCAGTCTATTTATAGAGTAATGAACTACTAATTAAATAATTCTAAACTTACATTTCACAGACCACAGAGAAAACTTTCCTTACCAGAATCATGTGACCGGTGGAAATGTCCATGTTAGACTGAACAGGTTCTTCACTCCATGATGATGTACTGCTCCGAGCAGATGGGCTGGGAATGGGCCCATCACTGAACTGCGAAGAGACACTATTTATGCGAGATGTATGCAACGGTTCTGGCCGATCAGATGATTTTACAGCCATGCGCTGACGGCACAGCTCCTAGAAGAGAATGAGAAAGAGACAAGAACAGTCTAGGGTTAAATGGCAAATGCTATGGAATACAGCCTGCTCAAGAGCACAAAGCTTACAATATACCTCTAGATTCAGAGTGATTTTCTTCGCCTACTGCTGTTACTCTGGGAATCTGACAGTTCTGATATACACAATAGCTGGACCCATGGTATGTTGACCATCCTGGCCTTGTCCTAAAGAGGTTTAGTTATGAGTATATGCATGTCTCTCAAGACAGCCTCATAAATAATATTTTTAGGGCTTGACTTCTATCAGCAGATGAATATGTTGTTTTATATCATGAAGCATTATATCAGCCCAGTTGCAAAGTGTGATCCTGCT
>NW_005841905.1:2915698-2917757 GCF_000455745.1 Alligator sinensis
GCACGGGTGTAATTGAGAGCACTATTTGGCCCTGAATATGCAAGCTCAGCGAGCAATAGGCAACTGAATTGATGTGCACTCTAATATAAATTCTAGTTGATATATGAGTCATTTCTCTTCATTAAAATAGCACATACACAACCCCTGTTCCTAGATGTAGGGCAGAGAGAATGAAGAATGACATTAACAAAAAAAAAAATAGAAATCTGTCAAACTTGCACTGGATAAGCAGTCTTGGCAGAGAAAGAAAATTGAATCCACCACACACCCCAAGCCAGGGTACAATGCCAACAAAACAATCCACCCTAAATAAATAATTCCAGATACGTCATACATGCAATACATATACGAAAAAATAGTCTGTTTATGTAGCAATGGAGAATGCTGATAATATAGACAATATTTCTAGAGAAACAAGTTCCTGTGTTTTAAAAACCTGAATCTAATGGGATAAGTGGGCCTTCAGTTATACAGTTTTTTTAATGCTTTCTGAATCACTTAGGTGCGATAAAATCTCAAAATGAATAATAAAATTAGCATATTTTAACATATGTCTATTGCTCATGAACGGTTTTTGGATGCCTGTGCTGCACAGCAAGGCTGGCTAGTCCATGGTGCTTGGACATATTGCACATTCGGTGGGGTTGCACATTTGTCTCAGATTACTTGTTTTACACAGACATGTACTAGGAGCTTAGTTACTTGCCTCTGGCAAACAAAATAATATATTTTGAAGAATTCATACTGTTAAAATGTGATGGCCTCTGTTTGCTTATTCTATGAAAATATAACTGCAACTCAAGTGCCATCAGGAGAATGATTGATAAAACTACATATATCATTAAAAATGATAACACCCCTTAAACTAGTTAGAAATCCATCCATTAAAAACCCTCCATTTTAAAAAAGTTTCCTAAATAAGATTTTGAACTGGTATCTTTACTTCATAACTTCTGTGGTAATGTCCTCAAGAATTCAAACTTAGGATCTTCCTGTTTCACTGAAAACTTGATCACAATCATACATCAGCATATCTCTTGTCACCACTAGGCAATGACTAATGATTTGTAGGCTGATGTGCCATCCTAATGGCTTCCTTCTACCATAGACAGCCATTTTACTTGGCTTTAAAGACATTTGTACAGGAAGATACTATACTAAAAAAGGGAAATGGTATGTAACAATATGTCACCAGGGAGGACTATACCTCAGTTGCTCGGGGCTGCAGGGGGGCGGTCAGGAAGGCCAAGGCGGAGATGGAACTGGGACTAGCTACCCGGATCAAGGACAACAAGACGTCCTTTTTTAAATACATAGGGGGCAAAAAGAAGGTCCCAGGTAACGTGGGGCCTCTGCAAGACACGCTAGGAAATCTGGTTGTCGCACCAGACGACAAGGCTAACCTATTTAACGATTTCTTTGCCTCCATTTTCCTGAGCAGGGACCAGATCACCCTGTTCACCGGGACCCCCTCAGGTCCCGGGGGAGGCGCACCCAGGCCTAGGGTCAGTGAGGATCGAGACAGGGAACTTCTGGTGGGATTAGACGTGTTCAAATCAGCAGGTCCTGATGATCTCCACCCCAGAGTGCTGAGGGAATTAGCAGAGGTCATTGCAGGATCCCTGGTACAACTTTACGAGCACTCGTGGTGCTCTGGTGAGGTGCCAGAGGACTGGAAAAGGGCCAATGTGGTTCCCATTTTCAAAAAAAGGGAGGAAGGAGGACCCAGGGAACTATAGGTCTGTTAGTCTTACCTCGATCCTGGGTAAGTTTTTTGAGTGAATTATCCTGGCGCATGTCCAAGACGGGCCAGCAGGGGAGTTTATGCTTAGGAGCAACCAACACGGGTTCATTAGAGGCAGGTCCTGTCAGACCAACCTGGTGGCCTTCTATGACCAGGTCACAAAATCCTTAGGCTCAGGGGTAGCAGTGGACGTAGTCTTTCTGGACTTCAGGAAGGCCTTCGACACTGTCTCTCACCCCATTCTCATTAAAAAACTAGGGGACTGTAGTGTTGACACTTACACAGTCAAATGGGTCGCTAACTGGCTGGAGGGCC
>NW_005841905.1:2918724-2923873 GCF_000455745.1 Alligator sinensis
AGCAGGAATTGGGGGAGGCCCTGTTCCCCCAAGCACCCCCAGGAGTGACTAGAAATAATGGTCACAAGCTGGCATAGGGTAGATTCAGACTAGACATCAGGAGGCGCTACTTTACAGTCAGGGCAGCTAGGATCTGGAACCAACTTCCAAGCAAAGTAGTGCTGGCTCCTGCCCTGGGGGGCTTTAAGAGGAAGCTAGACGAACACCTTGCTGGGGTCGTTTGACCCCAGTACTCTTTCCTGCCATGGCAGGGGGGGGTTGGACTTGATGATCTGCTCAGGTCCCTTCCGACCCTACCAACTATGATACTATGATAAATTAGACAAAGACAAAATATACACAGTGATACAAAATATACTATCATGAGTAGTATAAAGATTGAATTGGCAAAAGTGGGATTAATTAAGCATTTATTTGTGATATGTTAGGTCAACTATTGTGACAGTTATGCAGATCATCCCAAACAAGTGTCCATAAGTCCCTGAACATCACCACACATTCTGTACGAAAAAAAAGAAGAGCATTCCATGTTTTTCGGTGGGGGGGGTAAGGGGGACGGGACATAGACCTTAGCTTTTTTTTTTTCTTCCTTTTACATCGACAAGCCTCTCTCATTATCTCTTCTATGTACAGACAGGTGATTTAGTTACGTGACTCTTCCCTCAACATGCAGAGAATATTAGAATAAAAATTTAAATTCTAAAATTGGTTTGACATCGCCTTACTGTATATTAGTATGCTGCAATTTTAAAAGGTCAAATAATTTAAACTACACCAGGGCAAAGCCTACAGAATTACCACAACAATCTTGTTTCTTTCCTTTTTTCAAAAGGGTAAAGGGATTGTTTCTCTCTTGGAAGGGTCACATAAGGCTTTATTTTGTATAAAATATCACTAGCCCAAGGATGGCTATGGCTAACCATGTAACTTGAGGTCATTTTAAATCTCTGTTTTGTCCTCCAAACATGGTTTTGAAAAGAAAGTTTTTATTTAGGGGCTTAAAAAAAATCTGGTTATATGTTAAATCTAACAATTCTTGGAGAGGGTGCTTTAGTGGTTGGAGTTCATAGGAAGTAGCTAAAAAGAAGAATACAGTATAGAATACAATAAAGACTGCTGAAGAAATGTGTCATGTGATGATGACCACAGCATTTGCCATGGATGTCTTTTATCAGCATCCAATAGACAGTCTCTCGTTTGACTCATTCAATTCTTCGCTAACAAGAACATTTGTACTAAAACAGAATCTTTGTAAATTGATTTGTCCCTGCTGATTATATTCTACCTAAAGTCATACACCACTCCTTTCAACTGGGTATATGTCGAAAGAACTATAGACTTTTGCTATTGAAAAAGCAAAAGGAACAGACAATTTATTAGCAATGAATATACCATTTTTGCAAATAATAACAATAGGATAGCAACACTCTAGTTCTAGATTAGGTTATTTTCTCTCTGCTGAAATAAAATTTTATTTTGGGTGCATATTACTCTACAAATAAATCAAAATTAGTTCAGTTTTAAATTGAGAATTTGGCATGTACATAGTCCTCATCAAGGAACTGGAAGCATACCATGAATCAAGAAGCCTTCACTGCAGTGGTTGGAGGGAAACAAATGAACAAACCAAACAAAAAACCCCAACCAAACCCAAAACCAAACCACCCATAGGAACAAACAGGTAAAAGTGACCCTATCAGAAATAGTAAGACTTTTTTTGCTAGCATGTGTAGATGTACAATACTTGCTCCTAGAACTGCTATTGTAGTCATATTTCTCAAACAAAAAGGTAGTATATACAGTAATAAAAATGCTTAATTTCCAACAAAAGGCTTTTGCGTAACTCCTGCAAGAACACTGCAGAATTTCTTAGCACTGTTTAAAATCTTTACCTCCGTATCTATTAATACTTTTTAGTGCAAACAAGCTAATTTTGTTTAGAACCTTTTCCATATCTCTCTTCCCCACATGCTGGCAACTCATTAATTCTCCCTACCCCAGCCAAGCCTAACTCTTCTTGTCACTGTACACCAAGCCCTTTCCCCTCAACTCCTAGAGGTACCTTAGGTACAATTCTACCTAACTCTGCTCTCCTTGAGCGGCAGTCCCACTCCTATTTCACTTTTCAACCCTTGTTGCTCCAATGAGAGAGAAGTCCAGAGATGCATCTTGAAAAGAAATCTCTTACATGACAGTGTACTATAGACCACGTTTGAAAATGGCCACCAATTTACAAAGCCAGAGTACCCAACCATCTGTTCCTGGTGAGCCACTTTTGGTGCAGAAACTGAATAAGTAGGTCAAAGTTTGCTTTTCATTATTTTGGGATTTCCCCATAATCTTGAACCATGCAAGAACTTGCTTAGCCTGGCCTAAGCCTGAGAAGCCTCAGGGCTGCTATAATATATGTTCCAATATGTACAGTCCTTAAAGATCATTGCAGCAGCTTGTGAACAACCACAGCACAGTGATCCGAGCATTATGACTGAGGATTGCAAAGGGGTAACACAGCCAGCTATGAAGATCGTCCCATTTATGGGAAATGATGCCAGAGAAGGGCTGACATAGTAGTTTTATAACCCTTAAATGGTACAAAGGTGGACAAGACAGACCAAGTCTGTCTATGAAGATAATGCAACTCTGTACTACTCCAGCAGAAGCTTGGAGAGGCTGTCCTGGTTGCTTAACTAGAGTTAGGTCGATCTAAGTGCTGATCCAGAAGGTTAGATCAGAAATGGGTTAGCCCAACCTAATGAATGTCTACGCATGTTTGGAATACAGCCCCAGGGCTGGGAAAGCCCAGGTGTTTGCCCCAGCCCCAGGACTGCACTCTTTCTACCCCCGCCCTAACTGGGCTAATTTTAGTTCCTGAGCTCCCCACCCCTGTACAGCCACCCCCTTCACTCCCCCCAAAAGCTGCCCACCCTCCTCCCCCTACCCCAACTTACTTGGATCATGTTCCTGGAGTGGCTCCTGGCACCAACAAACCTCTGTGCAAGTGGGACCTGATCTATGATCAGGTGGCTTAAAGTAACAGACTGGGTCTCACGAACATGTGCATATACCTGTGGCAGTACACCGGTTGTGCCTGCCACTGTAAGATCAGCAGGCTGGTCTGTGGACATCTGGCCAGCTGAGTGAGAAACCCCTTGGGAACCCCACCCCCAGAGCAAAATTAAGGGGGAAGGTCAGCAGGCTAGAGCAAGCCTGGCAGGTGAGACTGGCCCTCATTAAGCAGCCTGCCATTTAAGAGGTGAACAGGTACCGCCAGTTAGGGAGCCTCATGTCACTGCTAGGGAAGAAGCTGACTGAGGCTGGTGAGGGCTGCCACCTGTGAGTTTCATCTGAAGAACCAGGGGAGTTACACTCCCCAACCGGAGAACTGCAGCCCCAGGAACATCCTCCAGGAAAGGATAGGAACTATGGGGATGAAGGAGGTTCCAGGGGACCCTAGGAGGGTCCCTAGCCCAGCAGATGCTGTGAAAGAGGGGCAACAGGAGCAGGGCCCAGAGGACACCCTACAGGCTGAGAAGCAGGGGTAGATGAGCCGGCCCTATTGGGCCAGATGAGGGAGAACTGATCCAGAGAGCTCAGAGGCAGAGGCACTAGTATGTCAGTGCTAGACAGAAGGGTGGGCTGGAAGAACAGTGGGGTCAAAGAGCAGAGGGGGACCGGAGGCCCTTGAGCCAGTACAAGAGCACAGGCTCAGAGAGAAAGGCCTGGCAGAGAGTGTGAGAAGGCAGGTGGCCAGGAGGGCTTTCCCCACCTCGACTGGCACATGCTGCGGCCAGGACCCAGGAGGGGTCGAAGAGTAGAGGTGCCCACAGTGAGGGGCAGGCCAGAGCTATGGAGAGCCCTAGCACCCCGACTGGCCTTAGAGCGGGGCCAGGCCCTTGGAGTTGTGAAGGTTCTTTGGGGAAAGACCACCGGCGACAGGGGAAAGCCAGGGCCACCTCTGCCCATATGAAGGGGGTCAGTAGGACCACCAGAAAGCAGAGATGTATGAGGCCAGGCCTGTAGTGGAATAGGAGCCAGAGATGATAAAATGACCCAGGTATGGACAGAGGCACTCAGGAGAAGAACAGAGAGCTCAAGGATAGGACTATGGGGTCTGCCTGGTCCTGGGTAAGACCTGAAACTGTACCCTGCTGAGGTTGGACGGTGTGGTGCGACAGCCAGTGGCAGGGCAGCTCCCAGAAAATGTCACACCTGTGCCTCCTGAGTGAAAGGCAAGTATGCGGTGACAAAAAGCCTCAGTCCCTGCTGCCTTGCGGATGACCCAATGGAGGGGAAAGGCTAAGAGAGCACACCCTGACAGAAAAGCATCAGGCCTGGGGAGTGAGAGGCCCAGGGTGAAGGGCCAAGGTCCACTGAGTGGGGCCTGAGGTCTATGGGGGAAGAGAGCCCAAAGAAGGGCCTGGGCCAAAGTCCACTGAGGGGGACTTTAGGCCTCACTCATGCATTGAGCCTCAAGTGAGAGCGAGTAGCCCAGTGAGGGGTCAGAGTATGAGTATGAGGGGCCCAGTGAGTGGTCAGAATTCTGCCCAATAAGGGGACAAATGGAGGGGTCAGTGGGCGAGTGTGATAGTGGACCCCACTAAGCCTAAGAGGCCAAGGGAATAGTAGAATCAGATGCCATGTGCGAGGTTTGGGCCATGGTGCAGGGATGGTATGGAGCTGTGTATTTGGGCCCAGGGCATCAGGGCCATAAAATGGGGTAGTATCCAATTTCAAATCCATTTAGTTACATCCAGGCATGGTGGGTGAGTGTGGGGCAGACTGCCCTGGCAGGTGGTGGGCTGAGCACACTGGACTCCAGCCACCTGTTACAATACCCAATGAGAATATTTGACAAGAGTGGGCAAAATATGGTCCACAGCAGGTCTTTGTTCAGGCTGGGGGCAGGTCCCTTGATCCCACCTGGCCCAGGCACAGTCTTGCCATCCCCAAGGGCACACAGCCAGGGCTGGGGTTGTTCTGCAGCTGGACTGCCTTTCTAGGCAGCGGCTCCTTCTGGCCCCTCCCCCTTGCCAAGCTGTTCCTGCTGCAGCCACCCAGAGCCCGCATCACGCCAGACTGCCCTGCACTGGGTTGCCCAGTGCAGAGCAGATGCAGGACAGCCTGGCATGGCGCAGGCTCTGGGTGGCTG
>NW_005841905.1:2923883-2924184 GCF_000455745.1 Alligator sinensis
GGGGTCACTCCCTCCCTGCACTGAGCAACAGCTTCTGTCCCATGCCACCACTGCTGAGCCTGGATGGGTGAGTCTGGAACAGGTGCAGGGTGCACAGGGTTGGGGCTGTGCATCAGTACCGTGGGGCTGGGACCAGCGGTGGCAGCAGCCAGAAGGCGCTGGCATCACCTGGGCTGCTTAGGAAGGCAATCCAGCTGTGGAGCCACCCCAGGCCGCTGCATGCCCGGGGTGGGGGCATCCATGGGCAGGCAGCACAGAGCAGGTGCACAACAGGGCACGACGGGGCTGTACCAAGGTTCCT
>NW_005841905.1:2924198-2946021 GCF_000455745.1 Alligator sinensis
AAGGTGCCTGCTGATCCACTCCAGTGGGGGCGAGTCCAGAGCAGGCTGGGGCAGTGTGCTGCTGGCAGTGGCGGGGAGGCACTGCAGGGAGCACAGGCTCTGGGCTGTTGTGGGGCAGGGGCAGGTGCTAACCAGCTCAGGGGGGTATGTACAGGGGACTCCCATGCACAGCCCACAATATCCACAAACCCTCCCCCACCAACTTCACAACTGCACCCTCTCCCACACACAATCACACCCCACAAACACGACACCCACCTACACCCTCCCCCCACCAACCCCGCACACACCTCTCACCACACACCCATATGTCTCTGAAGGGAGTCCTGCTTGCTGCTACATGCACACACCCCACACGCACTGACATGCAATATAGAAGAGTAAGACTTCATTTTAAGCTATTGTGTAATCAACTCTATGTACACTACACAAATGCATGTAAATCAGGACAAAAATATTTTTTGAAATCAAATTAATTAATGTTATAGATGTTCACTTTTTTTAATATAATTTGGTATTTTTCTGGTTCCAAGATGGCAAAACCCCTTGCTGAAGGGAGTACTTCCGGGGGCAAGGGGAGGGACTTCTGGTGGCAAAGTTCAGGGATTAGTGGGTGGGACTTTTAGTCCCAAAATGGCAACCAAGGGGGCGGGGCACCAGTCAGTGGGCAGGGCTACCCTTGCAGCCCTCGCCAGCTCAGCAAAACTCATTAAATGGCCCTCTACCTAAAATAAATCGTTTGCCCCTGGTATTAGGTCATCTCTCTATCCCCATAAGAGATTTTTCACCACTGGATGTAGGAAGAAGAGCCAACCACACTGACTATTATACTATTGAGTCCTTGTATGGAGTGTGGAGTAGAAACAATGTTAATCTCTATGCTCATGATGGGAAAGGGTGAAATATGGCCTATTCACAGCTAGGAAATGTGAAGTTATCTTGGTTTTAGACATAGTGGAACACAAACAAACAAGATATGAGCTTCATGGAAAACAGAAAAAAATACTTAATCAATCCAACTGAGTCCCAGAACATTCTGAAATTCAATCACCGGGTGCTGACAGATCTGGCATCACTGTGTGATTACATTAAAGTCTGAATATTTAAGATTTTAGCTAGCAGGACTATCAGCCCTCATACATTTCTCTACACTTTCAGGTAGTTGTTTATTTATTTCTGTAACACTTGCACTGCTATAGGAAAGCAGCAAGCCTGCTGCCTATCAAAAGAGGACTTGAACTCTACACTGACCCAATTGTGGATATTCCAGATTGTACTCTGACTTCAGTGACCACTAGAATCAGCATCCTTAGCACACACGCCCATTTAATAATCCTTTTCAAAGAGTGAATTTAATTTATGTATCAATTGTGTATTAAACGTGGCAAGCAAGGCTATTTCTACCCTACTGTGATAAAGACAAGTAATGCATTGTCTTTGTGTACAGCTTGAGTGTCAGTCTTCATTTAAAAGAATCATTTACACCTAAAAAAGCAATCATAATGCATACAGTGAAATATGAAGGAATGATCTTCCTGACCCTTTGGGCTATGATCTAATGGATGGGTTGGACATAAACATTTATTTAAAATGTAATTTGAAGTTTATGACATTATTTCCCATTACATAGGAATTGCTATCATACTGAGGCACTTCTTCCATTTTTTATTTCCCAACATTTATTATCAAACTTGCGTGGCAGACACATGTAGTATATAATGGAAAACTAATATCACTGTGTGACAGAAACTGCCATAACCAAGATAAATATTTTGTAAATAATGTCCAGTTAAATGAGTTTAAGGTAGAGTGCTATGATCATCTGCACAGCACTTTTTTATTTAAGGAAGAGACAACTGATAACCCTAAATAAGTCATAAACAATGTTTTCAGAGAAACCTTGAGATTCTTCCAATGAGATTTTAGAGTGGTCCTACTTTTTACTGTCCTTACAGGGAGAAGGAGGCTGAACACGATTTGTTTTCTTTAATTTTCTTTTCTAAAAGAATTAAAAAATAGACAGCACAGATGAGAGAGCACACAGTTGATCCAGTTCTAAAAGGTCCAATTAACTAAGTGTTTCTCATTATAGGCACAACAGCCTATCTTAGTGCAAAAGATCGAGTACCATTATGTATAAGGGACTTATACAACATTTAGAAAGAAAGAGCCAGTGCCACAGTAAAAACATGTTCCTGCAGCAACTCGTTGGAATTGTGGTTAAGCTTCTCCTTGAATACAAACTAGATTAGTGAAGCATCCTTTTAATCAGAAGCACAGAATAGACATCTGTTAGTTAGGAGTCTTAGTCAGGGATGTACCTATCACAATGCATTCTCATACATAGCTTCACCCTCTGCATTCACACCAGACATCCTGCCCACTCAGAAATGAAGCTCACCATTTTGCTAGGGTATTAAATCAGGACCAAGTTAGATATGCTGTCTGCATAACACAATAAGTGCCATCTCTTCTTCAGGATGTCCCCGTTCTGTGACAGCAATGAACATTTGCTGCCACTTGCCTTTACAGTGGATGACAGCCATCAAATGTCACAAAAGTGCAAAAGAAGAAACTGCAATTTGCAGGAACTTATATATACACTAACAAAACAGACTTTAATACCCCATGTGCCTGGAAAATCCATTAAAACCACATGGTTCCTTAAATGTCTAATCATGAAATATAAACCCATGCACGCATGACTGTAAAAAAGTTAGAACAGAACGCAACACTAAAACTACCCTAAGCTATGGCTGAAATAACAAAAGGTATACTCTCATTTCCTTATTTAAAATGAGGAGTTAAGCTTCCCCTAAATCTGAGCCTAGAGCTTCATCAAAAAGGTGTAGAGGACCAAAAAAAGTCTCAGTACATACTGTGCATGCTTTCTAAAAGCTGTACTGTTAGCCAGATGTTGACTGGCCAAGAATGCAGCCTGGAAAAACAACTTCAGATAATGCAGCACAAAAGCCAAAAGGACCCTTTACTTCCTTTGATTCTGTTTCTGCATAACTGTATAATACTTCACAGTGCACAGCATAGGCAAAAGTAAGAGAACAAGTACACATACATGTATATACACAAGAGTCTCCATGTCATAGTTAGCTGGAAAATAGAATCAGATTGGCACAGTGGGGAATTGCTATCAGGAGACCAGGCCTGGAGATGGCAATTCAGAGATGCCCAGTATACCTTTTTTGCCTGTACTCATTTCTTTTCAAGATGAAATGCCAAGCATTGTCACTTTTCCTCAAAGCCAACTCACATGCAGATGGTTTTGTTTATTAAAACGTGTCCACGCATGCTGACTGAACAACGCAATCGATTTGAGGAGGCTTGCTAGTGCCTGTGCTCTTAGTCCAGTAACAGCCCTGACTTCCGAATCCTCACCTAGTGAGGGACAGTACCCTAGCCATGGGAATCAAAGGTCCCAAAGTAAGTTCTCTTCATCATACAGAATGTCCGGGAAGTCTAACCTCCAAGAAGACAGTCTGGTGAGGGCAGGTGGCAGAACAGGAGGAGACCAGCCACTGTGACCTCTTACTGTATATACATTTTTGTATGTAATAAAGAGTTGTTCCACATTACAGGTCTCCAGATATTACATGGTACAAGTGTTACCCAAACTATACAACTCCTAGTCACATGGACTCTTGGTCAAAGATTCTGGACTCCATATATACAATAGCATAAGCTAAAATAGTAAAACCTACAATGAAGAAATTCTTACTCTTAATTTGTGATTTATACTACATTCCTCAAAAGCTAGTTTCAGAGCTATTATAAATAGAGTTGCTCAGTTCACAGTAAATAAAGGAGCCTTGCAGCTCAAGTACTGAAACCAGGAAAGTGGCAGAAGTCACAAATTTCCAATTTATTTAAAACAAAATAAAACTCCAACACTACTACAAAAGCCACATTTTTCATTACACAATCCAGAAAATGTGAAAATCAATCCAATAAACAGGCCTGTCAGTCTCATATTCCATTAATTTTTTAAGAAAACCAAACTAAGACCATTCTACTTCTCCATAAACTTTCATTGCCCAAATATATATGAAAATTAGAAGCACTGTATATGAAGTACGTCATCTAGACCTGATGCAAACAGTGTGCCTTTTAATACTATTAAAGCACTGGATAATATTCTTTAATTAATAAACCCACATTAACCAGACATCAGAAAAAATGACCCAACATGAATTTTAAAATCTGTTAGTGAATTAGACTTTGTAAGTGTTAATGTACATTTAAGCACTAAATATTACATGTCAGAGACTCTTTGCTAAAGCAGGTAACTAAACATCCTTGAGAATGCTAGGAACACATGCAAGATATGCACTGTGATCTTTTACATGTCTAGAGAGGGAATACCACCTCCTTTATGCTTTCCTTCTCAGTTTGTTGTGATACACTCTGTTGAACATTTTTCTTACTATTCTTTAAATTATGGAGACACTGTTCACAGTTCCACAAAAGTAAGCTGTGCAGTTGCAGCATGCATTTAACTATTTTATTAAATATGTGATGTTACCATGGTGAAAAAAAAAAATTAATGCATCTAAAAAAAGACAGATTAAACCTGAGACTACATAAACATTTATCCACCAGCCATAAGCATCTGTGTCACTACAGGGTGCAGCTAAGGTTATTAGAATACTTTCATTTGTGCATTTCCTTAACATGTTTAAATTTTTAAAAAAATATAACCTTAACCTAATTCTCTGTATTTTTAATAGTGGTTTGGGGCTATTTACAAGTTCTCTGTAGTAATTTACTTGTAAATTACTGAAATATACTTTCAACCTCAATTTCATTTTAACATAAATTTTGGTCAGGGGGTAAAACAAACAGTGCACGTGGTTCAGATATTATATACTATACCATTCTGTTTACCACTGTGGAGTGGTATTTATTTAAGCCAGAGTACCTTGCAACAATGACCTATTGGAAAAATATTTTATGCACTGAAGAACAAGAGTGAAATAATGTTTTAAAAGAGATAGAAAGAGAACAAAATGCTACAGTTGGTCTAGAAGCATCCTTATATATCTACATTCTATTTCTCTTTTAATTCTACCTATGCCATATGCAATAGATCCTAGGCCAAAATAAAAGTAAAAGAAAATCATAGGTGTAAAATGTATTAACTTGCACATTGAGGCAGAAGTATTCTCCAAAATGCAGCTGTCTAGGCTGTTAAACCGACCACCTGTGTATCTGAGCACATTATATAAAATTCCAAGTGCTTTGTTTAAGTTTAGATTTTTAAAATATGACTCAAATGATGGGGCTGCTACTGTTGCTCTTGGGACATTATTTCAGAATCTAGTATCTTCTAGCAAGAAATCATTCAAGGCTTTGATAATAATTTTTCTGTTTTTCAAATGATGCTCCTATTTTTTATCATGCCCTGTGAAATGAAAATTTTCAATTAGTTTAGCATTCTAAGTGCTTGTTAGTGGTGACTCATGTAATTATGATCCCCTATCTTCACACACAAGAGAGCAGAGGTTGCAGGGGAGGGGAGAGGGGGGAGAGCAGAGAAAAGATTGTGTTCCTTAAAATAGAGATTAAAAAAAAATGGGGGCGGTTGTTGTTTCCTTCCCTGTGCTCTGCAGTTTCAAACATTTGAACAATGAAAGGTTCATCTTGCCTCCTAGCTTTCTCCCACGACAAAAAGTCAGTTGCTGCAAGAACCTTGAACTTATCTATAATAGTTCATTGGACACAAATGTATTTTTTTATTTTTGTATTAGTATACTCACACTTAAATTACTTCATACTTAAAATAAAAGATTTCCATAAGCTGACTCTAGTCTTCTCACTTGTATCTTACTGTTCAGGGTGGTGTTTATTCCACCTGGTACATACATCCCCTTTAAAGGGGATTCTTGGTGCTAGATGCAGGCAAGGTAAAATTCAATAGCAAGGTTCCCCTGGATCTGCATAGCCATGAAAACAGCAGCATTGGCACTCTGGACACCCAGGGCCATGCAAAGGCACAGGTCTTTTCAATGATGTCCTAGTCCTGAGGACCAGAAGTTTGGATGTCAGACTCACTGTCTGTTCTACCCAATGTAGTGACATGGAAGATGCCATCTTCCTTGTAGTCCCCCTGCCACAAACCTTCCCTCATTAGATATGACTTTTTTTTTAAATTAGGCCAAGGGGTATGAAAAGCAATTCTATGAAACCAATTATCTAAGCTACCACAAATCCAAAAGTAAAAGTTTCATAGGGAGAGAAGACTTAATAAGAAAGTTTTAAAACCCACTAAAAAAGTCCTAACTGACATTTGCCAGACACAATGATATCAGTTTAAAGTAGGGATGGGCAAAATACAGCCTGTGGGACGAATCTGGCCAGTCACCCTGTCCCTTCTGCCCCCATTGCCAGGAGAGTTGGATGCAGCAGGTACATGGGGTCTGCCTGGAAACTGGCCTGGGACCCCTGCAGGTAGGGCAGTCCTGACTGGGCAGATGGGATGGAGCTGCAGGCAGGTGGAGAGTGGCATCCAGGAGTGGGATGTGCAGGTAGGGCCAGGATGTATAAAAGGGGCCAGAGCAGTGCAGCTCGGCAGCATCCAGTCACGATCTTTCGGGGTTGCCTCATGCTGCTGGGCCACACTGCTCTGCAGCTGCGCTGTACTGAGGCTGCCTGCATGCACCTGTCCTGGGGTGGAGACAGCGGGAGCCAGGTCATAGGCATGCACCCAGCACCCCTCCCAGGTTGCACTGGTCATGATCTGTTGTGCGAGAAATGGATCGTGGCCCTGGCCCCAACCCCATGCTGTCACTGTCCCATGATGCTGGCCCTGGCCTTAGCTGCCCATCCTGCTCTTGGATGCTGCTCGCCACCTCCCTGTGGCCCCATCCCACCCTCCCAGCTGAGTGCACCCTGCCCACAAGGGTCCTGGGCCCTACCACTTAAGGAGTTTTGGTGAGCTGTTGTGGGATAGGAGGGGGTAGGATTGCTGACCCAGCCCACAACAGGTCATCAAAACTCCTCAAGTGGCTCCCCAGCCCAAATAACTGCCCATCCCCAGTCTAAAGACTGGATATTGGTTCCTGCCAGGAGCTGAAGGAAGTACCGAGAGTCCCACAAAGTGAGGACTTTCCCAATCATTTGAGATCTACTGGCATAAAGACTCCCGCTGGTTGTCTTCAACATATGATCCCTTCAGTCTACCCTTGCTTTTATCCTAACGTTATTCATCTCACACCTCAGATAAGTGCAATTCTTGAGACAGAGGTACAAGTGGAAATATTTCTTGACAGACGTTTTTGTTTGTATGAATCACAGGTCATTGATGATGATATCCATGTTATTTTGATATGTAATTTATCACTGCAGATCTAGTTTATGATCTGCATTGTTCAAATATGATAAATACATTTTCTGTTAAGTGGGAAAAGGAAAGTGGTCTGATGGGAAAGATCTGGTCAATCCTAACTCTGCTGTAAATTTTGTATGCCCCTCTAGCTTAGAAACTGAGCACAATACTAACTATTAAGTTTTAGGGCTTTGGAAAATCTACTTCCCTATCTGCAAAACAGAGAATATTACTTTCCTTTTTCTACTTTTTATCTTCTCTATTTAGATGATAGTTTTTTTTGGGGAACAGGGATTGCTTCTAAACATGTGTTTGCAGAGTGCCTAGCACGAGGTCTTTACTCTGCAACAAGGGTTATGAGAATATAGTAATATAATGGTCCTATTCAAATGAGGAATCTGTGCAGAATCGCATGATAAAGTACCAAATTGTATGATAAATTAGTTTATCTACCCCTGCCACTAACTCTACAGCATCAAAACCCTGAGTAGTTTCTAGCAGATGCCATTATTTAAAAAAACATACTATAAAAATATTTCTTCTTCCTCTCCCAAAGTTTACAGATGCCTAGAAACCAAAGTAGGCAAAATTCAGTCCTGAACCAGTTATAGTTTCTTAACAGAAAAAAATGTCAAGACCTTATAGTCTGTTATTTTTTTTTGCCCTGCAGGGCTAGCAATGGAAACTTTTTTTTTTTCTTTCTCCTTCTTCTTCTTCTTCTTCTAGTAGTGGATAAAGACTCCCAGCTTTTCTGTGGAACTCAGCACTTACTTCTAGCTCTGAAAGTACCTGAGGTAACAAACTTTGAAACACTGTCATGTTTATCTTTAAAAATAAAAGTTATTTTAGCTCATTTTAGATGTTTTTATAGCTCCTCCTAAACTATCTATAGTTGGATTCCTAGTAACTGAGGCATATGGCTTCACAGGTGGAAGAATAGAAAAATCTATTACAATTTAAAATCTAAAATAGCTTTATTCTGTAACAGCATGGAATAAAGTTTTGTGTTTTATGATACCTTGTCTAGTTCAGTTATTTCTAAGTTTCTGTAAGGTCACACATCCATGGTCTCAGCATTAGTCACAGAAGTAAATACAAAGTCATCGCTCTCTTCTTCTAACCCTGTCTCCAGGAGAAAACTTAAAATTCAGATTTTGTACAAGACATACACTGTGAAGGTACAAATGAGTTTGAGAGGGTTATCATAGGGTGAGGGTGAAAAGGGTGGCTTGCACCTTGAAAGCAACATCGCTTTCCTACCCATAAGGCTTTGAGAAGTGAACTGGAACAATAGCAGATATACATGTTAAAGAGCATGAAAGCATCTTTCAGAGAACAGGCATTCTCCCCATTGTTCTACGACCAATACAAAGAAGTCAGGAATAAAAAAGGAATAATAATGGCGATATGCAGTACTACAAATTCCCCTCATTAACATTACAGGGGGTACTGAAAATAAGAACTGCTTTTACACCAAATACTTTACCGTGACATCTGCAGAAAGCAGGAGACTTAACGTTCAAAGGGAAGGGGAACAAAACTACAACCCCTCCTTCCCCTCAGTTTTTTCAGCTGGATCAACAACATGTTTCAGTACTGCCAGCTAAGGTCGGAGAGCTCTCTGCCGAAGGTTAGCCTTGCCTTGTTGCTTTCACAGGCAATAAATATAATGCAGGAGCAAGCACAAAAAAAACAAACAAAAAAAACCTGAGATGGTTTTGTGAGGTCTCTTCCAGCTCTACTTTCCTATGATCTTCCAATACCACATTTGAAGTTCCTTGGGGTTTTTTTTTTTAAATCATCTCACAACCAACTCTCTGTGTAACCATATTTACTCTCCAGTATAGCCTGTACCAGATGCTTCAGGGAAAGGTGAAAGAAATCATGCAATAAGTAGGTGCAGCTACCATAATATCTAATTTTGGATGAGACCATTATCTTAATGTGTCCAAAAAGTTTGTTTTAGCATACAACATTGTTGTCCAAATCCTTTCTGAATCTTGCTTAAAATGTGCTGTGTTTCAACATCTTGAGCAATAGTTTCAATGCATGATTACATGTTATGTAAGAAGTTTTCCTTTATAAGTTTTGAATTTGCTGCAATTAATTTAATTGAATGCCAACTTGCTATTGCATTATGAGAAAGGGAGAAAAGAAATCCTCACTTCTGTATCCTACTCGTTGTTTTGTATGCTTTATTGTGCTGTCTTTATTAGTTACCTTTGCATGATAAATAACTTCAATCTTCTCAATCTCTGTTCATATGACTTTTTCATACCTCTACTGCTTTGTGTCACCTTTCTCTGAAGCCCCTCCAATTCTGCAGTATCCCTGCTGGGATGACTGACCAGTACCGCCCAAGGTATCCAGAGGAGGCTGAATCATTGACTTATATTTAATTAAACTTCTAGGGCTGTCGAATAAAGGATTACCAATCAGCAATGCTTAGAAGACCCCTGGGTTGACCATCTCCTACAAGAATAAGGTCAAATTCAAAACACCTTGCTAGGCAACCCTACTGTATACTTCATGTACATGGAGACTTCCATAATCCCTGCAGTTTACCCTTGCGGGGACTGAAAGAAACATATGAAATTTACACCCTCACGTTCCCCGTGTTTTGTATGCATTCCTTCCCCAGAGATACAGTGAGATATTGTGAGTTATGTAGCTTTTCTACAGCTGTAAAATCATGCTTCATACATGCTATGTTCTCTACCTCAAAAAGCTACATTTTATAGGCCCCATCACATCATCTCCCTGTCCTAGGTGGATAGCTAGGATTGCTGCTTTTCAAGTGTGATCAAATTTAAATGAAGCCTCTCTTCACAAATCAGTCTTTATTTTAAGCACTCTTCTTCCATAGAAGAGAAAGAAGAAGGGACTCTACTCCTGGTTGTTAGAAAAAAGGAGAAATTGTGAGTCCCTTTTCTTCATACTGCTTTCCTAGAAGTAGAAACCACTTTTCCTCCTTCACATCTTCCCTCAGTCTCCTATTGATAGCAACTGGAAGAGATCAGTATTTCTTTTCCTCCATATGAAGACAGGTAGGCAGGAACATCAGTATAACACCATATCTGTCCACTTGGAGCCCTGACTCTGTTGCTGTAAAAAAATCACTGCCCTGATTTGGAATAGAAAATGTTTCAGTCATTGCAAACTATCCAAATCTCAAATAAGGTAAATATTCATGAGAATGAGGTGAGGGGTAGGTGGAGAAGGAGGAGCAACCCCCCCCCCCCCCCCAAGTTAAACATTTAAGCAGATAATGAAAGCAGTTTTATTGTAACAATGATTAGCTGTTCCCCATTGGGAGGCAATAAGTCAGCCACTCATGAAGGCTGTACTGGACAGTGTCGCTCTGACAGCTTAATGTAACAACAGCCTTATCGTCGGAAAAAGAGAAATCATACAGAAGTCTGTAACTAGGTTGGCTAAATTTTTTAAAAGTGCACGAAATAGGAACAGGATTTTGTCAATCTGCAATATTAAAAATTTACTATTTCCCTGATCAAATCTGCTACTTGTTAAAAATTCAGTCACCCTAACAAACATCAATATAACATTGCTCATTTGTCTTTGGTAAAAAAATTCAGAAAAATGGTGAATGAAATGCTGATCAGAGAAAACCCAATTCATTTCCCCACTTGGTTAAGTTATCTGCACCAAATTTGATTTGTTTCAACTCAAAAACTGTTGGTGTTCTCCGAAAACAAAGAACTGTTCCTTTCAAACATTTCAATTCTACAAAGGTTGTTATACGGATTTCCTTCTAGTTTTGCTGTGGTCACATCATATGAATTTAAAGCAATGTCAACTGGATCTATTTACTGAACGGTGACAACACTCACCACCAGAATATGAAGCACAAATGTGAAAGAAGTGAGATGATTTTTGTTGTGATGGAGCATATTGCTTTTCATTAAACATTCTTGCCTGTAATTGTACCAAAAACTAGGGAAAAGAAAGCAAATCTAACAGATGTATTTTTGTTCTTTACTGCATCTCTGTTGTAGAAAAGAGATGTTTTCTTTATTTTGGGTTTTTTGCTTATTTTCTCAGCCATCTGTAGGATGCTGCATCTGTATTTAATACATACACACACACACACACACACACACACACAAATATCTTGGCTAGCATGTACTTCACTTCCACCTTCAGAAAGACCTGAACAGTGATGCCACACGACTATGGCCAGAGCTGTATCTCATCCCACCCAAATTCCCTTGCCCAAAGGCCTATTGTTATATTGTAAAAAAATAATAAGAAAAGAAAGCAACTATGACTATATTTTAGGTATTATTTTTAAGAGTAGTAAGAGGTAGACAGGTTCTGAAAGAACTACAATGTTCATGACAAAAAGAGGCGAGCGGAGGATTCATAAAAATATTTTACTCCTACATGACCTACATAAGTGTCAAGGCCAAATTGAGCCACATATCTGGATTAGATGATTATGTCAAACACTTGGACTGGCAACAACCAAACAACATGTATTTAAATGCTACTTCTCCTTTCTACAGTAAGTGCTAAGTTGTACTGAAAAGTCGCATTAAATATGTTAGCTTATATTTTAGAGCATGATATTTTTCCTGACTTTCTAGTCAGTTCAGGCTCTGCTTCATACTTTCTCCCATGCCACCTTTAAGAGAATAGGAAGAAGAAAGGGTTACATCTCCCACTAGCCCATGAAGTAGAACCAGCATTCAGGGGTGAACAAACCATCCCCAATGTGGGGTGGGTTGCAGTAGTAATTCTATTGCTGAATGTCACCAAGGCAAATTGCCAGCTGGTGCTCTTATTAGATAGTGTGGCTCAACATTAACCCCCACAGCAACATTAACCCCAACAGACAGGATCTTCAGTGGTCCCTTGTGCATAGCAAACTAACCCTTAATCTGGCCTGAGGAGTGCCTTCCAGCTGCAAACATTCTTCATAAGCACATGGATAAAGACCTCCCCCCACCTCTATAGATAAAATGAACGGCTTTATCTAGCATAAATGATCTGGGGAGAAATAAGTAAATGAATGGAATACATAAAGCCAAGTTATAGCATTAGCAGCTGAAAGCCCAAAAGAACATACATTCAAAGGACTTGTCTGAGCTTAAATGCAATGACAATAGGTGCTTTAGAAAACCTCTAAGACTGAGCATTGCTAAAAAGAAATGGAAAGAATGGGCCTGATTCTCCCTTAACTTCCACTGTGGTAAATCAGGAATGACAACCAAGTCAGTGGAGTTACTGGGGTGGGAGGAAAGCATGGAAATCTGCATTGCCTTTATTTTACCAGTTAAAGATAAACCACCTGAAGTTGCAGATAAAATGTTCCACAGTCCATTAGGCAAGGCTGTGACTCTCATTGGCTTCTTCATATTACACAGGTATCATGCCCTAATTCATTTACTACAGAGGGACTATCTGTTCTGCTGTGCCCAAGCCTAACCTGAAACAGTTCAAGTTAGCCCATGGTGTTAAACTAGCCAGTGGTGTCACAGGAATGAGTCTGGGGAAGCAGTGTAACGCAAAAGGCTGGTGAGAGGGTCAGGACTTTTTCAGTCAGGCAGTGGCTGCTGCATCAGATAGAGAAATAACAGAAACTGTTGCTGGAAACCCAGGAAGATGTCCTAAAGGTACCTCAAGTGTCTGGGACAATCTTATCACTGTCAAGGCCTGTAATTCTTTGGAACTCTTGCTGTAAATGGCAAAGAAAAAGGATATGAACATTTCTGTATCAGCTACTCGTTACTCCTTCTACCGCTTAAAAGAGCCAAAACCAGGAAGGGGACCCATCAGCATAAGAGGTGTTTCTTTCAAGACCCATAATCCAAAGAAAAAAAGCCTGACAGGACAGTTCAGCATGGCTACAAGGTCTGAAGGCATGGATTTTCCGATATCACTTCCTAAACTAGAGATGATGCCCAATAACGGAAAGGAATCACTCATTTAGTTTTACCTAATTTAATTTTTTCTTGGCATTCTCTTCTATCATAATCCTAATTGAATAAGATATTTGGAACAAGAACCTCCTTTTTCATTTGTTCTGTAAAGCCCTATGATACCCTATAGTTAATAACAAATCTGATTGAATTGTATAAATTCAAATAGTAGGCAAAAAGTGGAAACACACACGCACTTTATTCCAGTTGACTGCCAACTGCTCTTAAAAAACCAAAACCAAACCCCACCCCCAGAGTCTGAATCGGCATAAGACCTTCTCATTTCAGGACCACCCGGAGTTACCCCTATATTTTAATATTTTTTCTATGTTCTTAAAGTACAACCCTCTCAAAAATAAAGACCAATTACTACTCCAACTAAGACATTCAAGTGTGTATTGTTCTGCCAGCATTGCAACAGTCTAAGAACAATTTTGGAGAGTGAAACTTGTCTATGGTGAGGGTGGCAATTTCTCTCCTAACAGACTCCAATATTAAATTTTTCTATGTTCACTTTAAAGTAATGAAACTTCAGAGAACAGGTAATCATTACAGGAATAGCAAAACTCACTTACACTATGATAAGCAGATTTTACTTTTCAATAATATTCCATGGAGGATGCAGTGTTGCCTGGACAGTACCTGCTAAACCATTCTGGCAAGATGGGCGCAGAAGTGAACTGCTCTTAATGGACGTAGGACAGAAATTAAAATTCTGCTTTGTTCAAGTACACCTAAAACTATTTATTCTGGGCATTCCTAGCTACCACTCAAGTGAGACACTTTTCATTAAGCATTATTTTGTAGAATATTTTGAATTTTAAGAGTAAAATAAAAGGGATTTGAAAATGTTCTAGGTGATATTCATACAGTGTTTTAACGGATCTTTTGAATGCAATTGTTGTACTGGATCTTACTGCCGTAACAGGAAGGTTTAAGACTCATTATCTATTGCTTTACAGTAGCCATAGATCATCCTGTACACTAATCTCACAAAACCAGATTAAAAGTTAAGTCCACCTTTGTACTCCACTTGTTTTGCTTCATTTTCTTTAGCCATCTAATATTTACCTCAAGATATCCAAAGTAAATGTTTTGTTAAATGTCAAACAAATATCCATATTTTAACGCTTCTAATCACTTCATATAACAACGTTTTTATTTTTAGCATAATTTTCATATTGAATATAAACTGAACATTAGAACAACCCCAAACTATGGATCAATGGTTTGTGTTTCAATTGTTGGGGGGGGGGGGGGGGGGGGAGGGGGGAATCCATTTATTTGTTTCTCTTAAAAAGAAAATCAGGTTTTAAAAACATGTAAAAATATTTTGTACTATGAGTTAATATAACATACAATAAATCCTTCAAAATGAGCAAGTATGGCCTTTCTAAAACTGTACTACCTAAAGTACTTTTTACCAAATAGGTAATACAAGCCATCTGGGAATTTTACATTATTATGCAAGACTCTCTTCTTACAAGAAGATGAGAAAATGATGTTCAAGCAGCAAATGTTGTATGTTCCTAGTAAGAAAAAAAAACAAAAAAGAAGAAAAGAAAAGAAAAGAAAGAAAAATGTAGCCTTGGGGCTAAATTTTCACCTTCCCAGCATCATTGCTCGACTCCCTTCTTACTTGAAACGTTCCATAAGCGTATTTATAGGCATGCACCTCATCTTTAATGCAAACCCTTTCATCTAGGTATTAGGAAAAAGGAGGGGGGATGGGCGGGGGCTTCCAAAAGTGAACAATTTTATATATCATATAATACTTTAAGGGATTTGGTGAGGGAGTGGGGGGTTGCATTTCCCAGCTTGTCAGCTTGCTTTAGGTCACAATTCTGATATTATTTAAACCCAACAGGCAACCTGATCACAGTAACAATAAAATGATCCTGTTTTTCTGTATGTCATTTTATTTTTACCAGAGTCCATGGCTCAGAGGAGTAGCTATTTCAACATTAAAATAAGTAAATGTATTTGATAATAAAACTTTCATAAATGAAACACCACAGTCTATATACTTGGAGTCTAACACAGAACTACAAAAGATGTAACTTACTGTTATCTGTATGAAGCCAGGACACTTGCAAGACAGGTAAGTAGAGAAAAGCAACTCCAGTAAATTCCTTCTATCAGACTCAGTTCAAAGAAATCCTTAAGAATTTTTTGTCAGAATCAGTTGTTCAAATTATTTAAAGGGTTATTAATACTCAACAAGTTTTTAAACAACTTTAGTTACAAATAAGTGTAGAAGCACACCTTGAAAAATAAACAAAATGCTGCCATCTGCTTTGAATTATGCAGGACAAAACCCTTTTTTAAGACTGAATTTTACAATAGAAGTTTTCAATACAATTCTCTTTGTTTTGCCTATCAAGACCAGCTACCATATTCTGCAACAGCTGATGACATGACTCCACTGACACTGATAGTACCTAATGTTTCATATCATTAACTTCTACAGGACTACCAGAATCTTGAATGCAGACTTCAGGAAGACTTTGTTTTAAACTATTCTGCCTTCATATTTGTACTTCATTCTTTAAAGGAAGTAAATAAGTTCTGTGCTGACATTAAACAAAATTAAATAGCTCTAGAAGGAGAGCATCAACACAAGAGAGTCAGGTTTACTCAAGTCAGCACCAGCATATTTTAACTTGTGAATTTGGTCTCCATCACAGCGATATTTCACAGATCATCATCAGTGATGCATTCATATTCCCATTCGCATTACAGTTTCTAGTATTATTATCCAATTCAAAAAAATAAAGTACACTGGTGAGTTAACATGTCTTTGCACGACCCAGAATTCCTTTATGTGGGGGTCAAAAGCCAAGGTTCGTCAGGACTCACAAATACATCAGCCTAAATCAATAGGGCATCCCTAAATAGTAGCAAACACCAACATACACTGCTATTACATTAATAAATTACTCCCTAATGGGAGCAGTGACAACTAAGATGCGCACTTAGCAGCCCTGTTTGCAGGCTACCCCTGATGCCTGAATGCTCGTTCTTATTTGGGCTCTGTTCTAAAGGCTTCAAAGCACACAAGAAAAATCTGCTCAGTGCTGTGAAATAAATCAAAGCGTATTTACTGAAGATTCCTAAGGAGCTTCTGCCCAAATGTCATGGAAGGGAGAGCGAGCTTGCAGAATACTAAACTCGCTTTTCAAAGAAGATCAAAGCAACAGGAGCAACAATTAAAACATGAGTGTGCGCCTGTGTGTGTGCACATTCACGCGTGCGGGTGCAATAAACACCCCTTTTTCAATGATCTATGGACTCTGGACAGTGATTTAACTAATTATTGTACATTTGATCAGAAAGGATATAGAAAACAGCATAGAGGCACACAAAAATAGCTGGCTTGTGCCTACGTATACATTGCATTTTATGTACATGCAGCATTTTACAAAATATGCCGTTTCAATTCATTTTGAAAAGCTCCTTAACTGCAGTCTAACAAAACCAGCTCATCTTTTTTTCTTTTTGATCAAGGGACAAATTAAGTCTCAGTAGTACCTTTACCCTTTCAAATGCTTGAAAGTTACTTATTTCTCAAAGAACGTTACAATAGGGTCTGGCAGAACAGCTAGATTTAAAGGCCAGCAGTTTCTGTTACGTAACCTTCTGAACAGCTAGAATCATAAACCAGCCATTTCAAACTGTAATTGGGCTACAACTTAACAGCTTCTTGAAGGCTGAAATTTTATATCTTTATTGTTAAGTTTTAAATGGTTTGGCTCCTTCCATTTAAAAAGCAGATTTAAACACACACAGTACATATATAAGAAATATTCCTCCTAGGGAAAAAAAAAAAAAAACCACCAACCTGATTGTTCTAAGGACAGCTATGTTTCATAACATTCATTATGCCTCAGTGCCATACACTATTGTCTACGTGCACAGCATGGATATTAGGCAGACTTTACTAGAGTAAGATTTGCATTGCAACTGTTACAGATCTGATAGTGTCAACAGACTGGGTGGACTCCCAGCTCCCACTAGTAAGAACACTAGGGTTATTTCACTGACAATACAGTTTCTCTACTTCCCTCTATCTATAGCAGACCTGCAGGTGCATCAAGGACCCCTTTTCAAATGATCTATGAACTCAGGTCAGCAATTTAACCAATTACAATTCCTTATTATCCATCTAAATTATAAGGAACCTGCTGAAAGACCCTGCCAATATGCAACAACTTCAATTTTAGAAGTGTTGTTCAATACAGTGATATTTTCACATTCTTCCTAATTAAGAATTGAGCATTAGAATAGCGTAGTAGCCTATTCATTTTGCCCCTTGACATAAATTGTTAAAAATCAAATTTGATTTGCTATTTAAGCTGTAGTCACTAGCATATTATCAAGCTGTCATGTCTAAAACGTCAGCAAGCACAGGCGCCATTGGCTTATTTCACTGTTTATGAAAGTGAACTAATTAAATGGAGTAATTAAAACAGTCCCCTGGCTACTTATTTAACTGTGAAGGTAAAAGGGGTTTATATTTGAGTTCCTTGTGCCCCATTACCACAGCAACATTTTGAGGCCTTTTCCTTTCCCAGTCTTACTCTGGGTTGCAGTTTCCTTTTGAGTGCCAGGCAAGAATCAGGCACACAAATAGTTTTTCCTGATACTTATTTTGAGGATGCAATGCAAAAATTTCCCCTCATCAAATATTTAAGGTATTCCTCAGATTTAATATTAGTCGACCCATAATTAGTTTTACTTTTTGGAGAACTGGGGCTCAAACCATCCCCATTTTGCTGCCTTTGCAAACTGTTACTGATTTTGCTGAAGGAAGAACCAGGCCCCACTGGGAAACCCTGATAAACTAGTGCTGCTTCATGAAGGTAACAGTTTTCACCAAGGCCACCCCCAGTATTTTATTTGACCATAGTTCGGGAGCTGCTCCGTGCGCTGGTGAAGCCAATGGCAAAACCTCCACTTATTTCAGCAAGGGAAAGGCTTCGTCCTTAGGAATATATGGATTTAAAGATCATGCCTTTTCATGTATGACAGTAGTTCCATTGAAATCCAATGGAGCTATTCATGGAAGTCAAGCAAATTAGGATTTGGCTCTTAAATCAATATCCAAGAGTATCAATTTGATCTCACTACAGAAAAATTGAACAGTATACTATGTACTAGCATTGTTGTTACATAATGTTGGGAAAAAACACACCCTTATATATATTTTAAAGAAAGTTAAAAATATATAAGTCTGAAGAAGAAATGAAGCACCCATTTCATTTAGTGTCTGGATTACAGATTCTTATTAAACAAACCAGAGCTCATTATAAAATCAATATAAACTTAACCAGCATGCCCCCAAGAGAAATGGCAAAAAAGGTCAGTCCAAGAAATTCAAACAATTTTCCTGCTGGAAGGGCACGATTTTAATTACAGATACTATTAATTAGAGCTGTCACTAGGAGGATTGTCCTGTTAATTATCACAAATTCAGTTTCAAGAGTGACTTTTAGAACCTGGAGGGCTTTTTATTTTTGTTGTTGTTAAATTAAGCATCTTCATGTTTAACTGAAGACGACTGTCTCTGAAATACAAAAAAGCCAGTTGCAGGCTTTTCATTTACAAAACAAACAAAAACACTATCAAGGCAACGTCTTCTTTACCACAGTTAGTAACACTAGTCTAACAAATTGTTATTGTGTCCCACTTTATCCTAGACCAAATGGTTTCATCCTACTGAGGAGTTATTTTTTTCCCCTTCCCCCAACCTGGAAAAAAAATCCAGATTCTCTTTACTTAGTGTTAATCTTTTCCTTTTAGAAGTACATTTCCGCTCTCTGCTTAGAATGAAAGGTAAATCCATTCCTCTGAAATTTTAACTACTATGTGAAATCATTTGAATTCCTCATTTTTTTTTACTGAAGAACTCTGTGTCTCTTCACATAGGTAGAAATGATATTAAATACATTGGTTACAGAAATAAGAGAACTTTTAAAGCTAAAGTGAATGATTCCCTTTAAGGCCCTCGATTGCGAACTTCCAGATACTCCAGTCTACCAGAATACAAAGAGAACATAGCAGGAAGGAAAAATAATTGTAAGTAGCTCTAATTCAAAAAGCACCGCTAAACAGAATGTACGGTATTACCTCATTTCAAATGTGAAAGAACCAAGATGATAGCAAAAATATCTGCCTATTCTTGGAATTTTACTACTTATTTTTTAAGCCAAATATTCTGGGGCAGCAGAGTGCACTTGCATGGTTTCTGCCACAATACGAACATTTTCATGCAGATAATTTACTATGAAATAAGTATTTATTAATCCTAAATAAACCTCAAAAAATACACAGTTGTCTATTTAAACCAATACTTCTGAACCTGACTCTGGGCACTGGCTGCTTTTGATTTATTTCAGAAGATGCATGTGCCATATTCCGGTTACTGGGTACACATCTGCTACCATTGTTCTCCTGGAAACCATTCTGGTTTACCTCCCCATCTATCAGCATTATATTTCACTTTATCTGAATAATGGCAGAAGGTGGCAACAGATCGGGTCAAAGGCTCTTTTCATATCAGACCCTGAAGAAGTTGATTATTCAGAGAGAGACATCTTCAGATAACTGCTGATCCATCCCTCATCAATGCTAAAGATTTTTTTGTTATTAATAGTGGCAGGGGATAACAGATGATGGATATTATAATGTTATTTTTCAGAGAATCTCAATGGCAGCTCTTTTTTTTCCATCTATTTCTAATTAGACACACATTTACAGCAACTACAAGAATAGCCGAGATTAATACCCAGCAGTAAAAAGCAGCTCCAGCAGATCTGCAAGGTTATTAATAGGGAGGCTCCAAGCCGGCACTGTAAAAAACAAAACAACCCCCTCAACTCTAAATAAATGAACAATCCCTCCTGGGACTGATAAATAATCTGTTTAAGTGTCAGGGGAGAGCAAGTGCTGGAGAAAAAAGCAGGTCCTTACCTGATAAGCAGCAGTGGCATCGGAGCTGGCATCTGTGCCCAAAGTGGAGAGCTTCTCTTTCAGTTTGTGATGAGACTGGTGGCGGAGGCAGTAGATGACCCCGGAAGCGACTAGGACCCCAATAATGCAGGTGATGGAGAGGAGAGTGAGGACGATAAATTTGGTGGAGTCTTCTTCCTCGGCTTGCTGAGGGAGATGCCTCAGTTTGCTTTTCTGTAAGGAAGGAAAGGGAGCCAGTGCCTGAGCCGGTGCTACAGAAACATCCAGCAGTAGGAGGTGGAAAGCAACATTTAGACCTGCAGGTTTAAAAGTACAAGGGTGGGGCACCAACCCTGATGGGCCCAGAGACAAAGTTGCAGTCCAGGGGCCCTGCAGAAAGCAGTGACAGGCAGGCATGGGAGCAATACCCTCCCTACAAAATAATGTTAAGACCACGAATAAAATCATCAGGAGAAGAATGCATGTCCCACCTACCTGGGCTTATCCTTCCAGAACAGTTTGCAAATCTAATGAATGAAACAGGCTCTTACACAGGAGAATTAGAGGGGGTGAGAAGAGATATTTCCACCCATAGCATCATACACCTGCAAAAGTCTAGTCTCTAGCCTGGAGTTTTCCTCCTGAGCACTTAAGTTAAAAGTGGAGAAAAATCCCTGTGAGCGACTGCTCAGCCATCCCGCCTGCACACACCAACCAAAAAAAAAAAAAAAAAAAAAAAAAAAAATCAAAAAAATCAGATGAGTCTTGAGCACCTCGTATCCCCTTTAGCTACAAGTTGTGTTACTAGGGCTGGGTTGTTGGCAGCAAAGATCCAGCTTTTTTTTTTTTTTTTTTTAATTATTTTCCCCTCAAGTTGGGAGGGGAAAAAAACCCCAAACAACAACCGCCCAAAGTAGGTGTCGCTCCTTCACTTCTGGCTGTGGCAGGGGGAAGAAAAAGTAAGCAGCGATTTAAACTCCTCCAGAGACCCACACATATGGTTTTGTTGCGGCAGCAATAGGAGAGGCTCCTCCCGGTGCACTTCGCTCGTCTCCATGTGCTCCAAAACTTGCCCGATCATTTCCCCTCATTAGCTTCATTATAAGCGGTATTAGCAACAATTAAAAACGCAACAGGGAAATGAAAAGCCCAGGCGCGCTCGTTGCAGCAGGACTCATTTGGACAGCGTCCCCCCCTCTCGCAATTACCAGGGAAATGAATGGCGAAGCACGCCCCTGCCTCAGCCCCGCTTGCTACAAGATGAGGACAATTAGCGACCTCCTTTCCGCCGCCACGGCATGGGCTTTCCCCCATGAACGCCCGGTCGCGCCCGGCCGGACAGGCCAGCTCGGGGCGCTCCCTCCCTCCCGGAGCGGGCTCGGCATTGAGCCGCCGCCTCTTCGCGTCCTGCCGCCTCGCGCAGCGGCTCCAGTCTCAGGCCGATCCGTTTTCCTCTTGTCATCAGAAAGGCGCCGCAGCAATTAGCGCCGGGCTGGGCTGCAAGAGCTGCTCGTTAATTAGCCTCCTCGCCCCCAGCGTGGCGGACTGGCCGGGGCTGAGCTCCAGCCAGCGCAGCTCTCCTCGCCCGGCC
>NW_005841905.1:2946768-2951011 GCF_000455745.1 Alligator sinensis
GTCCCGGCACTCAAGGACCCCCCCCCCCGCCGCCCGGCCCGAGGCACCCCCCAGCTGCTTTGCTGGGCTGGGGCCACTGCGTCCCGTTTCGCGATTTTCTTTCTTTCTAAGCAACCACGGAGAACAACCCGCGCCCACGATAACAAGCACCGACTGCTCCTGACCGCGGATCTCACTGGAAAGCCGCTAGAAAGACTTTCAGGCGGGGCGGCCCCGCCCGCCTCCGCCCCCGCGGCCGGGAGCAGCCTCCCGAGGGCCCGCGGGATCCGCAGCCCTTTCCGAGGGGCTGCAACAAGGCCACAGAACAGGCCTGCCTGGGAAGGGAAAGCTTTAAATACTGGTGATGACCGTGGCATTTCCAGTCCAGTGTCTCCCAAGCAGAAGCCGGTCCCGGGCTAGCCCTGCCCCGCCCTGCCCTGCCCTGCCCCGTGTGCGCCCGCGCCCCTCGGCCGAGCGCCTGCGGGGGGGGGGGACGGGACGGGACGGGACGAGAGCTGTTGCCTAACAAGAAAAAACAAATTATTTCTTTCCTAAAACCCAAGGCACAAACCACCTCCAGACGTTAGCCACCGGCAAAGGCGCATCCCACTGGGTCCCACGGACCCTGGCCTCCTGCATAGGCCCACAGAGCTGCCTTGTCCGTGGAAGGCACAAGCGGGGCCGAGACGCGGCTCAGTCTGCACCTGCCAGCTCAGGGCCTCCAGACCGGTCTGACTGCGGGTTTCAGGGGGACGGAACAGAAAGGCCCCGAGCCCGGGGGGCTCTTCTGGTGCAGATGGATCTGGTGGCACTGAACATTTCTAGGCACATTTAGAAGCCAGCAGCTATTCTAATATAATCGAAGAGAAACGTAGCGTTTGGTTCAAGACGTGGCGTGTTTGGGTCTGTGAGTGTTCAAATGCCAAAGAAACTCCAAGCCAACTGCTGGAAATACTGCCTGGGCAGTTCCCTGCGCACCGCTCCTCGGCCCCTAGGCCTGAAGTGTGGGTCCCCCTGGAGCAAGAGCCCATGCTGAACCTTGCCCTCCGGACAGATCCGCAGCATCCTTTCTTTTCCTGCTCGCACTCCGCGCTCTTCCTCCAGCAAAAACTCTTGCGGAAGCCAGAGACAGAATCTGGACTAGGATTTGGGAATTTCTAAAGCTATTTTTAGGCGGGGATAAAACCTTGTCTGACAATTAACTGCAGGCAGACTTTCTACTCATTTGCCAAGAAAAAAAAAGTATTCATTAAAATTCATTTCTCAATAATAACTCGACACTACCTATTTCTCGCAGTGTTTCGGCTCCCTTAGCCAGAGTCTGTAACATTTATTGGAGTTAAGTACCAGTTGTCCTGAAGAGCTCACTCTTGAGCATCAAGAAACACGGGAAGCAGATTTCTGAGCAAACAGGGGCATCAAACTTTCGAATGGGATTTGTCCTCAAATATTACAAAGTTCAAAAACTGAAGACTGCTATTTTTAATTTGGAATTCACTCCAGAATCTAATAAATGAGAGAAGTGAGGCGGAAATAATCATGTATTAATTCTCCGCATTACAAAATCTTTTCAGAAGCTATTATCAGAGCAAGAGGCATTGTGGTTTGGATTCAGGGTGGGAGAAATCCTTTGTGCAACTGAAAGCTATTGTTCCTCTGTGCAGATGAAATTGTACTTGCAAATCTGCCATTCACGGAGGCGGGGGGGAAGAGTGCCTAGGCAGAAGAAAGGGATTCTGCCAGAAAATAATTATTCTTCAAAAAAAAAAAAAAAAAAAAAAAAACTTAACTGAAAATAAGTTTTCGTTCAGCAGTTTCTAATAAGGAAAGGTTTTTGGGGGTAGCTGCCAGTACAATAAAATAGAGACGATCGTACACAGCTTGTTTATCATGTTCTTCATAGTGACAACATGAAGTAGGGAGACTGTAGCTTTGTTTAAAGAAATCGAAAACTAAGCCCTGATTTTTAGTCCAGGCGATTCCCCCTGACTGCTGCGTTACAATTTGCATGCCAGCATGGTTAAGTTTTGCTAGGCAAAGAAAGACTAACAAATGCATAGCAAGACAAGCTTAAAAAGAGAAAAAGAAGGAAAGAATCCTCTCTGGAGATGTGCACAGAGGGAAATGCCTTCTGTATAAGACAAGAAGCCACAGCCAAAGTGTGGAAAATGCTGTTCTTCCCTTTCTCCTCCCTGCCTGAGCGCATGAGATGGGGCAGCGGGGCCTGATGTTGAACGCCCCCAGCGCCCTCGGACCGCAATCCCAAATCACCCGCCTGCTGGGGGAGGAAGGTGCCGCTCCTTGGGGTTGGCAAGGGATTTCTAGTTAAAACCCCTCGGTGCTGCTCTCCCCTCACCCCCACACACTGCCTTAGCATCACTTCCAGCAGATGCCAGTTCATCACCTGAAACGAGGTCAATTTAACGCTTTCACTCTTGGGGATGCAATCGGATGGGAAGGCACTTTCCCTTCTTTTGGACTCCATAGAGGGGTCGGAAAGATTAGACAAAAATCGATGAGCACAAAAGGCAGATGGATTTCTGGGAACTCCGGCTTATTCAAATCACTGAGAAAGGTCACGGCAAGAGCCACAGATCTATTCATGTGAAGGGGCACAATGATCCTGCCTCAACCTCCAGCACCACAAAGCACTCGGGAGCTTCTCTATACCTTTTCGGAGGATTAATATCCTGAACAATGAGTGAATAAAATCAAGAATTCAGCCAGTTCAAAGATCTCTGGATCAATGGCTGATATTTCCCTCTTGTTTCTTACAGGCAATAAACAGAAGTGAAGTTTCTGGTTAGAGTAAAAAACCAACCAACCAACCAAACACAAACTCTACTCTTCGGCACCCTGCAGCCTCCTGTGCCCAGCGAGGAGTGTCCAAGAGAAGTTTATGGGCTGGGAGGAAGAGTGAAGAGCAGGATGAGATCTGAGGGAGCATCTCTTTCATTAGACCAACTTGATCTTTGTAAAACAAAATGTCTTTAATTGCAAGCTTTCGGGCACAAGCACCCTTCTTCAGGCATAGGAGAAAAGATTGTAAAAGTTCTCCTGAGTAGAAATGAAAGAAAAGAATGAGATTTGGACACTTCAGCATCTTCCTGAAGGCTTCCCTGCTTTACTTTGAAAATATGACAGAAAGCTTCAATTCAAAGTTAAGCATTTTAGACCTAAGAAAGAGCCTGGAAATTGTGAACGTGTCTGGAAAATTGAATGCAATATGGGCTGTCCTGGCATAGAGTAGAAATAAATATAGAGGGTGTGTGTATGCGTGTGAAACGGAGGGGGGGTGTGAGTGTGTGTGTGAAACATTAAGGGTGTGTGTGTGTGAAACATATGTGAAACAGGGTGCGTGTGTGTCCGTATGGATGTGAAACCTATAGGGGGTGTGTGTGTGTGTGTGTGTGTGTGTGTGTGAAACGGGTCGGGGGGGGAGGCTGCGTGTGTGTATGTGATAGTTGCAAAATGTACTTGCCTGCAACCACACACTTTGCCTTACACCTGCCAACAACTTGAAGAAAACACAGAGGAAGAGGTGGGAAATGCTGAAGGCAGAGGATTGTGGGCCTGTCCTGGCGGCACCGCCGCCCCAGGAGCAGGGGCTCAGCACGGAGCAGGCGATGCGCTCCCTCGGCCGGCGCAGAGCAGGTAGACACAGGATCCGTCCGAGCCGGTCCTGGGCAGCGACTGTCAGAGCCAGACCAGAGAGGATGCTCGATCAGAGCCGAGCCCAATCAACACGCACCAGAGGAAATCTAAGACTTTGCCAAGGCTGAACTAATGCTGATTTGGAAGGCGTATAATTTAGGGATTAAATAAAGCCCCCTCCAAGCCGGGTGGCGACGCAAGGTGCTGTCTCCGGAGAGCGAAGTGCCGGGGCACAGGGGCCCGCTCCAAGGCTCTCCCTGCAGCAACGGCCCGTCTCCCGCAGGGGATCAGACAAAACTACCGACACCGATTAAAAAAAAACAAAAAACGGGAAATCAACATCCACAACAAAGAGCTCCGAGTCACTCCCAGGCACTTCCACGCCTGCACGCTTCTCAGCGACCTGCGAGCAGCAAGGAGCCGCAGCTTAAAACACCTACCCTGGGCTGGGGGCACAAAGGGCGAGGCCGAGGGCGCGGGGCCGGGCCGCGGCAGCTCCCCCCGTCCAAACTCTCCGGTCTCGCTGCCAACAAGTCCGAGGCGCGGATCCGACGAGAGCAGCGCGCAGCACGCGGCGCCGGAGGGGACCCGCCTGGGGCTGCGGCTTCCC
>NW_005841905.1:2951412-2951683 GCF_000455745.1 Alligator sinensis
ACTGAAAACAATTGGCTAAGGAGGCCGGGGCCGCTAATAAACCCCTCGCCGGAGTGAGACTATGAATGGACATCGGCGTTGTCACTCACGTGTGAAGCTGCTTGGGGTTTCGCCCCCCCCACAATCTTTTTTTTTTTTTTGGTGCCACTTGCAAGATGGAAGCGGAGGGGAGAACAATGGGGGCGCGGGGACACGGGCGAGCAGGAGCCCCGAAGAAAACGCGGCGGCATTTGCATGAAAAAGCGGCGAAGAAAACCTGCCCCGGCTTCTC
>NW_005841905.1:2952430-2956029 GCF_000455745.1 Alligator sinensis
ACGCGTCACGTTACCGCCGCGCGCTTCCTCTGAGATCACAGTACGCGGTGGTCGGACCGGCTTCCTCGCCCACCTTCGCTAAGCGCCGAGAGCAGCCGACCTCCCCTGAAAGCCGGCCTTGGGCTCGGCCCGTCGCTCCCCGCCTGAGCTGCGTCCCGGCCCGGGGCAGAGCTCATCCCCTTTGCAGCCAAGTTCCCTTATTCACAAAACCTGGCACTATTGTTCTCAGAGAAATAGATGGTCTGCTTTCCAAACTGTTAGACAGCCAATTGCTTCAACACAGAATTGACTTCCAACAGCCACAGGAGAGAACCAGTTACTATTAAACACCCAAATCTTCATTTTAATTACTTTTTTAAAACAGAGACCTTTGGCTGTTATTTAACTATACACTTCAGTTGATACCTTTCTATTAACTCCGTGACATTTCCAAAGAAATCTTTTCAGCGGGAGGCTAAAAATACATTAGAAGTATGTTCTACGCATTACATTATTTTCATATAGAATAATGAATGTATTATTCATTTAAAACTTCGGCATTTTTCAGATAAGAAATGCAAACACACCTGTCTATGATAGATATGTTATATAAATTACTTAAATTGCTCTAAATGATTTCTATATACCATTCAAGCTGATTTTAAGGCACCTTCTACAGATGTTATTTATAAAACTTAATGTTCTGTGACAAAGGCTCATTTTCAATTTAAGGATCCCATAACTGCCACGTGCTATATATAAAAGTGGCATGAGTATATAAAGGTATCTGAGAAAATGTAATTTTAAACAGGAAGGCAAAAGACTGACATAAGTCATGCATTTATTAAAAAAACTTTTGGTTTGATTGGAAGTCTTTCAAATTCAAAGTGAAAAACCACATTTGAGACATTTTATCTCTGTTTTGAGGAAATAAAAATCAAAATATTAATATTCTGAAACTTAAAGCAGACTGATATTCCAAATGTGAAAGATATATTTGAAATATTTCCATCCTTAAAAAATATTCTAATATTTAATACAACTGTATCTTTAATGTGTTCAGGAACACAGACATATTAAAACGTTCCAATAATATTAGCACTTGGCTGAATTTTGAAAATTTAAAAAATGGCATTTACATTCTCGGGAACTTTTCATGACTTCCTTTTCCACCAATATGACTGCAGTGTTATACTTTAGGTTTAGTTAGTTTTTACTGCTATTGCATACTTAACGTGTGCCATGAAGTCTGCTTACTTTCCTCTGAAGGATGTTTGATAATTCCATAACAAAACAACAAATGAAAATAAATGACGCTCCAGCTTTGTTGAAAAGTTTTATCTAATACCCTTTGGAGCCTCACTATTTAAATGCAAATCCTAGCATGTCGTATAGGACTTTTGAAAGATATTTTCTGCCCCTGAGGATCTTGGGATGAATCAAAGTTGAATTTCATTCATCCCACAAAGAAAAATTCTCTTCCAAATATTTTCTACAGCTTCCTATGCATATTGTACAAACAATTTATTCAAGCTGAGTAATATTTACCTTAAATTGACATGTGTACACGCTAAGGGGAAGATAGATACTCTGTGGAATGAAAAAGGCACATATCCTATAGAAAGCATTCAATTTTCAAATCATGTTCCTAAGATTTGTTTTTAATTTACATTTTTAAACCAAGTGTTGGTAAATTTTACACACTATACTAGCAAGACACCACCTTTTTCTCTTGTTCTGCAGTGAGAAGCAGTACAAAGACCACTCTTCCCAGCAAACTCCAGAGCTCTTAGATTTATTAAGAATATGATTTCATTTTGGCTAAGATATGAATCTAATTAATGTCTTGAGGTTTTAAATGATCAACTCAGTTCAAGCTGGATATCTACTTCAGAAACCATGTGAAACACTCAGTAATTGAGTACATTTTTCTTTAGTTTAATGGCATTAATATAATCTCAATTAATAAAATTTAATCTCAGCAAACAAATTTGGATACAGTTTTTACTACTGATTAGTCCAGTCTCATGCACTGTATTCTCACTGAGCCTTTAAAAAAAAAAAAAAAAAGAAAATATGAAAAGATGTAGAAAGGTTTGGGGTTTTTTTCTCCTTAGTGAGACTGAAATCACTGTTTGAAAAAGGCCAGCTCAGCCCTAAAGCAGGTTGACATTGTCCCTTTAAAAATAGCATTCTGATAAAATACCACTTCTAAAGACAGTCAATGGGATAAACACTGCTGCCTTTCTAGAAGTTTTTAAACAAGTGCAGGTTTCCTTTTACAGTGCTTTTCAAAATAAACACAAAAAGTCCATTGGGTATCTCTGATCCACCTGTGCACAGTGGTTACAGATTTACCAAAAAAGCAAATGCACAGACTACTTTTAATATTCAACCTAATAAAGGATGGCACGATGTCTTTGACATGCATCTGATTTCCTTCTAGGAGGTAGGCCACAGCAGAAGACAGACAGATGCTCTTGCTAGTCATTATGACACAAGATAAATGGAATATGAACAATACAAAAGTGTTTCTATTCTACAAATGACTTAGTACTATTTTTAATTGAAGACAGACAGACACATAAAGATTGCTTCCAAATTTATAATTAGGAGACGATGAATGTTTTAACAGCATGTCTCTTTAGGTCCTCAAATTAAGGTCCAAATCTGCAAACCCCTAGGGCAGGGGTAGGGAACCTTTTTCCTATTGCGGGCCACTGACCCATAGGAAAAATCACTCGCGGGCCACACACAAGTAAAAAGCAACATTTTTTAGGGAGAAACATAAAATATTTTACTCACTCGCTCTTTTTTTTTGCAAACAACCCACAATAACTGAGCAAAGTACCTGAAGAATGCATGCGAGCTTCTCCTCTGGGGAGTGGGGGGTAGCAGCAACCAGGTGGGGAGCAGCCACTGTGCCACGCCATGCTGGATGGCCACAGCACACGGCCACGTGCAAGCTTCTTCCTCCGGGGACTGGGGGTAGCAGCGACCAGGCGTGGACTGGTGTGCTGCAGCCATCCAGCATGGCATGGCACAGCACGGGGAGAGAGAAGCTTGCACACAGCCACGTGCCACAAACATCCAGCATGGTGTGGTGCGGTGGCTGCTCCCTGCCTGGTCATCGCCACCTCCTAGTCTCTGGAGGGAGAAGCTTGCACATGGCAGCTGCTGCCACCATGCACGCCACAGGTCTGTGTGTGGCTGGTGCTCTGGGACCAGCCGTGCTAGTCCCCGATGTATTTTTAAAAAGTGTACATATTTTTAAACACTGCTGGATTTTCCAGCATTCCAGATTTTTGAGTGCAGGATTTATGAGGTTGTACTGTACTTGCTGCAGGCCGGATTAAATTATTCCACAGGCTGGATCCAGCCCGCGAGCTGTAGGTTCCCCACCCCTGCCCTAGGGCCTTCTTACACCTTATGCTGTAAACCGAACAAATGTTAATCGCCTTAGTATTATTTGGCTTAGTGGAGCAGTCACACCTTAGGGTGAAAAACCAACTCTGACTGTCCTTTGCCTGCATAGCTGTGACTTGCCACTAGAGGCTTGATGAGCAGGGGCAGGACCAGTTCGCTGTTCCCGCTGGGCAGAGGGAGTGCCGCAGGCCCCG
>NW_005841905.1:2956074-2984637 GCF_000455745.1 Alligator sinensis
GCAGAGCAAGCCAGTCAGAGGGGGCGTGGAGGGGAATGGTGCCTCCTGCTGCCACTTAGACCAGCTCCCTCTGCCTGGCAGGAGCACAGCTGGTCTGAGCAGCAGTGGGAGCCACTGCAGTGTGGCCGCTGGGCACTCTGGGGCTGCGGCACTTGCTCTGCCTGGTAGAAGTGAGCTGGTCTGAGCATCAGCAGGAGGCACCTCCCTCCCACTGCCACTCAGACTGGCTTGCTCTGCCCACTGGAAGCAGAGCTAGTCCAAGTGGTGGTGGGAGGCACTGCGGCTGCAACACGCTGCCTGACGTTCCCAGGGGATGAGGTGCCACGCCTGCCCTGTTGCAGCCTTACATCCCTGTTCACCCTGACTCAGGAGAGGCCACTGCACACGGGAATGCTGGAGGACTTCAATTGCAGCAGAATAGCTGTGGAGAGTGGACACACCTTAATGGAGCAGGAGCAAAATTAGGCAGATTAGAGATAACCCTGCCTTGGAGTGCTGTAATTTTAAACTGAATAACAAGTGGTTTAGGCCACTTAAAAGGTGTTAGCATACAGCCAATCCAGTGGTTAAGAGCTCCAGAAGCCACTTAAAGTTACTGTGTAGCAAGGCCCTGACTAACCTGAGTTGTTCTTCATTATTCAACAGGACTAGTTAGGGGAGTAATTAGAACATATACCTGTAATAAGTACTTGCAAAATCAGGTCCTATGGTATGCAGGTCAATAGTCTAACAAAGTGTTTATATATTTGAAATGTAAAAACTTGATAACTAGCCTTTAACTCAATTTAAATTCAAAATGTATGTTTAAGTTTTCACATGTGCAACTAAACTGCAGTACAATAAAATAATTTAAGAACTGTCCCAGAACTATTTTGCTGGGGATGTTTTCAGGAAAAATAAATTATTTTGTGTTGTCATCTTGTTACAATTAAATATGGCTGTCACTGCAAGTTCAAATGTATCTGGTTTTCGTTCAAAAGTAAAATGTATCAGTAATGTACATGCAAAGAATGAAGGGAAATGCTAGGTATGAGTATACTCTGGTTTAACAAAAGCATAACACTTTTATTAAAGGACTAAAATAGTAATACAAAATATTAAATCACAATGTGGAGCTCAATATTCTTTATGTTTCTGACTTAAAGTTCATACTTTCGCATGAAACAATATATTTAATATGAGCCAACATCAAAACTTCATTTGGAACTTTGCAAATAAAGAAGTACTCTTTTTGCTAGAAGGAGTAGTGACATCATCACTACTCCTTCTAGCTCATCCCCTGACTATGACTGGCACAGTACAAACACAAATTATGTTAAAGAGAACTGGTCCTCATCATTATTTACCACTGACCTATGTGAACTTGCTGTTAGCATACTAGTGTTAGTTTTAATTTTTTTGTATAATAATTTAAATATTAAAATGTGTGTATAGAATTCGTTAGCGGTATTCAAATGGATCTCTCTCAAGCTCCACAGCATGGACTACACATTCTTTAATATAACAATTTTGTGCATACAATTTCCCCCTGTTTATGATTGCCAATTCCATATTGCATCTTTGTGACAACTACAGAAAATCCTCCGTATGAGAAGTGGCATTAGGACAACTTTTAATAAATTTAAGTTTTGTATATACCATAGCAATTTATCAATTGGAAATAAGTACAAGTAAATAGTACCGTGTGTCCCATACCGTACTACCTTTATCTATGGTACAGCTTTATTTGAGCTTTCTAATACTGACATTATTGTGTGACCTTCATTTGGGTCCAGAGGAGGGCCATTTGCATGATCAGGGGCAGCAAGGCAGGCCCTATGAGCGGAGGCTACAGGACCTGAACCTGTTCAGCCTCCACAAGAGAAGGCTGAGGCGGGATCTGGCGGTCGTCTACAAACTGGCCAAGGGGGACCAGCAAGCTATGGGAGAGTCCCTGTTCCCCCAAGCCCTACCAGGAGTAACAAGGAATAACAGCCATAAGTTGACTGAGAGTAGATTCAGGCGGCAATACTTCACAGTCAGGGCGGCTAGGATCTGGAACCAACTTCCAAGGGAAGTGGTGCTCACTCCTACCCTGGGGGTCTTCAAAAGGAGGCTGGATAATCACCTAGCCAGGGTCATTTGACCCCAGCATTCTTTCCTGCCCATGGCAGGGGGGTTAGACTTGATGATCTACTTAGGTCCCTTCTGATCCTACCAACTATGAAACTATGGGCCTTGGTTCCAAATTATGACCCACATTCACACGTTGGAAAGATAAGAATTATTATCAGCACCACCTCTAGGCTAAGTACAGACAGTCAAAATATCCAAAGCTGAATCAATTCAACTTTCACAGGTTAGTTTAAGCTGTGTAGATTGAACCAATAAGCAAGTGAACACACATTCACTTTTGATTTGGAAATGCAGCCACATATCTGCAGTGGCCCAGGCCAGAAGCTGGGAGCTGCTAGAGCATATGCCTCCCTGCTCTGCTGGAACAGACAGCTTGGGCCAAAGCTAACCCATCCACTCTGCAAGGGGATGGTAGGGGACTGTGAATTAGCTTGAAACTGGAGGGGATCTGGGACAGAAGTCCAGTAAATTGATTTAATCTAAATCAGTTAAGTCTGATACTACATTCATCTAGGTTTATCTTTAACCTGTTTTGGCCAGTTTGAAAGCAGTTTATGTGCACTGAACTTCTGTGGTGTTACAGATTTGAATCAGTTATATTGGTTTATGTATCATTTTTGTCCCTAGCCCTAATGAGGATCCTGGAACTAGGCTCTACCTAACCATCTTTTTGATGGTGTCAGACATAGAATCACATACCATTTGCTGTTTCACTGCATCATTGCCTATAACAGAAGCCAAAAAAGTTTTTTTCTCCTAAGTTTGCACCCCAAGAAGTAAATGGGAAAATGTTCATTGATTTAAATGGAATTCAAAGTAGGCGGTTAAGCAAATAGATATGTCATATAAGCCAATGCTGTTTTAATCTACCTGGTTCTCTTAAGATAAAAACACTCTAAAATTAAAGAGGCTTTATGACACATGCAGAAAGGTTAAGAGCAAGAAACAAAAAGAAACTGGGTAACTTTCAAGAAGTCTTATTTCTTCATAAAAAAGGTCAACTACTAAATGCAGTTAGCAGTGAGAATGGTGGGGGAGGGGAGATAATTAACATGGAGTAGAGAAAGAACATGTGGGAGACTCAGACAAACTGTGTTTTCAAATCAGAAAGGCTGGATGACATTCATCCTAGAGTACTCAAGGCATTGGCTGACATAATTGCAGAACCACTGGCCATTATCTTTTAGGGGGGGCAAGAGAAGTGGTCAGGTGAGTTCCCAAATTACTGGCAAAGGACAAATAAAGTACCTATATTTATAGAAGAGAAAAAGGAAGACCCAGGGGATTACAGACCAGTAAGGATGACTTCCATATATGAATGACGCGTGCTTCCAGCGGCTAGGGGGGCACAGCAGTGGCAGCAACATGGTGGTGGCAGCAGGAGTGCAGTGGCAGTAAGCGGGAGCTCCCACAAACGCCGCCAGCGCTGTCGGCAAGTGCCAACCAGGGGTCGGTGACCACCAGCAGACACCCCCTTTTTGTAGGGGGTGCACCACCATGCTCAGAGGGTGCACGTACACCCACGTGCACCCACTACGTGTTGCCCCTGCTTCTGTACCTGGAAAGGTACTACAGAAAATCATGAAAAAAATTCCAAGCATCTAGAAGATAACAAGGTGATTAGGAAGAGCCACCATGGCTTTGTCAGAACAAATCATGCTTAACAAACCCAAATTTCTTTCTGTGACAAGGTTACAGGCTTAGTAGATGACAGTAAAGCAGTAGATGTGATGTACATAGATTGTGGTATGCCTTTTGACACTGTTTCCTATGACATTCTCGTGATGAGTAAGTTAAGGAAATATCACCTAAATGAAACTAGTGTAAAGTGAGTGCATAGAGCTTGGATAATTGTGCTCAAACAGCCATCCATCAGTGGCTGAAGGTCAGACTGGGAGGTGCAAAGTACTGCACTTAAGCCAGAACAAGCTAAAACACAAATACAAAAATGGGAGAAGACTAGCTAGGCTAGTCTTCCAGAAAAAGGACCTGGAGTTTATAGTGGATTACAAGATTGCTGCAAGTTAACTGTGTAAAACTGTAGCAAAAAAAAAGCTAATAGCGTACTGGCATGTATTAACAGGAGCATAGTATGCCACTCACCGGAAGGAATTCTTCCACTCTACTGAGCTCTACTCACTCCACTGTTGGAGACTCACCAGTTCTGGGCACCACATTTGAAGAAAGACACAACACATTAAAAAGATTCCAGAGTAGACCAAAAAGAAAGTAGAGATTCTAGAGGAGAGTAATAAAGCAGTCTTAAAAGCAGAACATCTGAGGAACAGTTGGAAGATCTGGGAGTGTTTGGTCTGGAACAGAGAACACAGTGGAGAATCTGATCAGTCTTCAAATGCAAAGCAGGTTGTTACCAAGAGGATGATGATCATTTGTTATCTGTGTCCATAGGGGACAGGACAAGAAGTAATGGCTTAATTGCAGAAATGGCAACTTAGTTTGAATAGCATGTAGCAGGCTCACCTTTGGGAACCTGGGTTGAGTTCCAGGTTTGAGATTCTGCTGTTTTGATTGGTGGAGCCCATCCACCAATCAGGAGGCAGCAAGAGGAGTTAAATCATGGCCCCTTTCTGAGAGGAGGGGGAGAGGAGCTCCCCCAGACCTGACTGTAGACTGCAACACTGTCAGGTCTGGAAGACTTCAGGGGCGGAGCCCTGGAGAGTATAAAAGGAGCTGCGTGCCCAGAATGAGGGAGAAGGATTGGGGATGGAGAAGAGAGAAGAGCGAGGCTTAGAAGAGCTGAGCAGCGCTGCTCAGCAGGGCAAAGCAGTACCCTGGAAGAGCCCCTGAAGACTTCTATCGGTGGGGAGCTCTGGGCAGCTCCAGCAGTTAGGCTCTCGGTGTGCAGCATGGTGCACGGACTCTGGGAGTTGCGTGAGGTGGCTTGGGTCTGCAACCTTTGGCGTGTGGCCAGAGACACGGTGTGCAGGCCGGTGCATGGAGCAGGATCTTTGGAGCCACTTGGGCAGCTCAGGTCCCCAACCTCTGCACGAGGCTGGGAGCTCAGTGCAGGAGGGGCTGCATGGAGGGTGAGAGACCCTGGGAGCCGGTTGAGGGGGCTCAGGGTCTACAGCAGCTGGTATAGGGCAGCAGCTCAGTGCAGAAGATGCTGCCCAGAGGGTCTGGGAGCAGACTGAGCCCCAGTGCTGCACAAGGCTGCCTGGGCCTCCACTCCAACCTCTAGCACAAGGTGAAGTGCCTGCTTCACACAGCGGTGCATGTGGCCAAGCCAGGTCAGTGGCAGCAGAGTTGGGCGGCAGGAAAGCCCAGCGGGGAACAGAGCTCAACCTGGAGAATGGGAGGCAACCCTCTGGGATTGCAGAGTACTAACTAACCCTGGAGAGAGGGTCTCCACAGGGGAGGGACCCCCAGGGTGGTGAAGGGGCACCATGTGGGCCGCTCCTGGGTGACAGAATGGGTTTAGGAGCCTTTTGGGTCTCCCTCTTCTTTTCTTTTCCCCCATCTCTTGTCCTGTAGTGATACCTTGGGAGTGGGGAGGAGTGACGGGGAGTGCCCCTGCTCTGGAGGGCACCCAGGTAGTCTAAGGATTGCTTGTTATATTTGTAGACTGTGCCTTATAATTTATGTGAATAAGCTGAAGTAATAGTTTGTATATTTATAGAGTAAAAGGTTGCCCAATCAATATCCTTTGTTCTGGATTGTTTTATTGTTCACTTGTATTTTTGAATAATAATTGTGTGTGTGTGTGTGTGTGTGTGATAGGGTTGATTGTTTTGTAAATTTGTACATATATATAATCTATGGTATATATACCCTTTAATGGTTTTGTAGTAATAATAAATTTGTATATAGTTAAGTACAGGGGAAGGACCCCCAGGGTGGTGAAGGGGTGTGAACATGAGTCAACAGTGTGGGGACGCGGTCAGGAAGGCCAACCGTACCTTGTCATGTATCCACAGATGCATCTCAAGCAGGTCCAAGGAGGTGATCCTCCCCCTCTATGCGGCGCTGGTCAGGCCGCAGTTGGAGTACTGCGTCCAGTTCTGGGCGCCGCACTTCAGAAGGGATGTGGCCAATATGGAGAGGGTCCAAAGGAGGGCCACCCGCATGATCAGGGGTCAGCAGGGCAGGCCCTACGAGGTGAGGCTACGGGACCTGAACCTGTTCAGCCTCCACAAGAGAAGGCTGAGGGGGGATCTAGTGGCCTGTTACAAACTAGTCAGGGGGGAGCAGCAGGCATTGGGAGTCCCTGTTCCCCTGAGCACTGCCAGGAGTGACTAGAAATAATGGTTACAAGCTGGCAGAGGGTAGATTTAGACTAGACATCAGGAGGCGCTACTTCACTGTCAGGGTGGCTAGATTCTGGAACCAATTTCTAAGAGAAGTGGTGCTGGCTCCTACCCTGGGGGTCTTTAAGAGGAGGCTAGATGAACACCTTGCTGGGGTCGTTTGACCCCAGGCAGGGGGTCGGACTTGAGGATCTGTCAAGGTCCCTTCCGACCCTACCAACTATGAAACTATGAAACTAAGTAATTGATTGGGCCTGACTCTATAGGGGACAGAGGTGGCCATGGGCTGCTGTCTCTCTCCACAGCACACTGCCCTACCAATAATTCTCTCAATTGGAGAGGGGAGTACAAACCCGTGTACACCTGGGCTACAAGTAGAAGAGCTTTTTAACTATGAGGACAGTTCAGCACTGGAACAGATTACTTAGAGAGGTTGTGGAATCTGTCATTGGAAGTGTACGTTATACAAACATTTGCCTGGAATGTTTTAGACAGGAATGATCCTGCCTTGTGCAGAGGGTTGTTCTAGATGATGTCCTGAGGCCCTATTTTTTCTATGATTCTGATCACTGCATATGCCTTGAGGAATGTTAGGATTTTTGCCTTTTTCTGGCTATGAAGAGTGTGTGCCTATTTCCATCTCCAGAAATTTTAATACTTGTACACACAATAAACATATAACAGGATGTTACAATCATAATAAAATATGCATAATATATATATATGTGTGTGTGTGTGTGTGTGTGTGTGTGCATGTATGTGTGTGTGTATATATATATATATATATATAACAAATATGTCATTTTAGTTTACACTTATGAATCATATGGGCAGGAGGAATGAGGGGAGGGGAAGAGGAGCACCCCCAGACCTGACTGTAGACTGCAACACTGTCAGGTCTGGAAGATGTCAGGGGCAGAGTCCTGGAGAGTATACTTATGAATCACATGGGCATGAGAGGTGTTCATCTTCTATGCACCTAAGATTTTCTCAATTAGTTTTGAAGAAGGACCTGCACAATAAAAAGTCTATTAATATCAATGAGACTTCAGTAGAGCTGCTGATCTGCATCCAAATTGAGGGCAACTTTATGGCAGCTGACAATGTGGCTACACTTTGTCAGCTCTGTCTGAACACTTAGTTCTTGATCTAGCTGCCGTTGAAGCCCCTTTTATATTCATGCAACTTGATGTTAATACAGTAATGTCGAATGCCCAACTCCTCAAAAGAGGAAAGTGTGGTCCTTAAAATGGCACAGGAGATTGATTCTACATTCTAAAACTCCTCTTGATTTTAGTAGAAGTTTTTGGAGTGCAAGGAAAGGTGGGGTTAGATCAAAGATTGATAAGACATGTTCACTTAGAACAAATGAGCTAAGAACTCAACGTGGGTTTGTTAAATGATGTCTCTCATACAAAGCAGATGGCATGGGTGGCATGATAGCATTTTTATTATTTTCTTTTGCCTGACCCATTTTTTATAGAGTACCTGTGTTGATAAATAAGGGAGCTTAGGGTTTGGAGAGGTTAAAGACTGTAAGTGGAGTTTCTAATTTTATTTTTTTAAATGGCAAGAAATCACAAGGGCTAATACTTAATATAAACATCTATGCATTTTGATCTTCCCAATCATTCATTAAGATCACTCATAACATGCTCATTAAAGCGCTACAGCATTGGCACCTGGATGATGCCCACTGCTTACACATGAACCCAGGGCCCTATATAGTACTACCTTCCAAAGGCACTTCTCTGGGGTCGGGAAAGGGATTACGCTATAGGCTTAAATCCTTGCAGGCTACCCTTTAGGCTTGGATTTACTGTTTCCTCTGCTTATGGGAATAAAGGTTATGCAAGGGCCTCATTTCATGATAAAAAGGAAAAAATGTCTTTAAAATATTCTATTGTTTAAAATCAGTAATGCACTGAATGGTTTTTAAATTATATTTATGGCTACATTAATAATAGAAACATTTTGCTATTCAGTTCTTTGTGCAAATGAAAAAGACAGCTGAGAACATGACAAGCACCAGCTTGTTGTAAGGTTTTGATTTTACTTCGTTATTATCTCCCTTTGAGTATTTTTATTTAATAGTCTTATTCATTTTAGTTGTTCTTTGCCAAGTTAAATCTTTGGATTGATTATATTGTCTATCTATCTGTAGCCTAGTTAGACCTTTTATGAGAGGTAGAACCTCATATTAATGTTTCATGTTCCAAAGTCAAAGGTTCTCAACCTTTGACTACTGAGGCCTAGTTTGTATTCCCAGGGGCTTTGTTGAAACATCCCATAATCCTTTGCAAGCACACTCAGTAACACACTGTTTATGTTGTGGATAAAGTTTGCCCCTTTGCAGAAGGTCAAGACAGAACTACATCATTATGTAAGTCCTATTTAAGCCTTTCAACTAGCACTAAAGTGGGATATAGGCGTGGTACATACATCTTCTATTGACCCCCAGGGTGAATTTTAGCCAGGTAGAATACAAAACACATATATCCATCTGGGGTCCTTTGATCTGACTGTAGGCACCCTCCAACAAACTGCTCTAATGTCAAGATCCCATAGCTGAGACCACGTAGTTTCATATTCAAATACGTGATTAAAAGAGGGCAGAAAAGGAATCATGAATAACAGCAACACAGGTGGAAAAATGCAACCAAAATGTAATCAGGCTCCAAGTAATGATTTCAGATATGTACAATCACATAACAATACATAATACAAAAGGAAACAAAAGAAATGCCCATAAAACAGACAGCGTTCACATGTTGTGCACAGACAGAAGTTTAGCTCAGCAAGTCTGAATAAGGAACACTGGATATACAATGCCAAATTCTTGTCCCAGGTATAATGCACTTTCTGCCTGACCTCAGCCTCTCTATGTATCTGTTTCTTCACTCATAACCTGGGATAAACATAGGTACTTTCCTACCTGTTCCTGCTCCTGCACCTGTGAAATCAATGCAGACCTTCCACACATTTAACTGGAGCACGATCAGATCCAGTATGGCCACGACATTTAGATAATGAGTAATGCAAAGAAGATTTGTCATATAGTGTGAAAAGTGCTTGAAACATAAGAAAGTCCTAACGTAAAGGAAATGCAGATTTAGAGAAGCAAACTGACACATTCTACAATTTATTCATATACTAATGTGTACCTAAGAGATAACAGTAAAGGTGCTTTGTTTTCCTTGGCATTAATAGCTTTTGAGCAGAAAATCTATATGGCTGACTGGGTCTAAAGTTACTGCAGAGGAAAATGAAGTCTTTTTTCTATTATCATTATAGCTTGCCTAAAAATGAAGAAAGATTAAAAAAAAAGTCAAATTTGTTCTGCAAGTTTTGAAAGCAATGTTTTGTTTCTTCAATATTTTGTGATTTTTTTTTTAATTAAAAGTTTCTAATTTTAGATTTTCTTGTGGTTGTGGTATTTCTTTTCCTACTTTCAACTTTTCTGTTCTTTCCTTATTTTTTCTCCTTCCAGGTTTTTTTGTCACTAAAATAGGTGGAAAAAGAAAATAAAGCTCGGAGAGGGTGAACCCATTTGCTGTTGCTGTCCCCAGCTGAACACAGCTCCCAGTACAGCCTGGCTCGAGTGAGGCAGCAGCAGTTCTGGAGCTCCCCCTGCCCCTTGGTCAGCCAGGGACACCAACAGTGGCAGGTGGGGAGGAAAGGAATAGTAGGGAAGGTGCTGCTGAGCATGGAGGGAAGGGGAAGGGGGAATTCTTACCTGCTACGGGGACTTGATTAAAGTCCCTGACTGCTGTTCCCACAGTGTGGTCTGCAAATGGGGGTGCAACCATACCACTGTACCTTTTTTGGATCTGTCCATGTCACCTATGAAAGCTTATGTCTTGCTGAACAAGTTACTCTCTAAGGTGTCACCTCTGCCTTGCTTTCTTCCTGACTTCAGACTACAACATGGCTAACTAACTCCCTCTTATTAGTATTATTAGAGTAACAGCATAATTGTGAACCTTTATAAATGAAAACAAGATCCTCCTTTTCCCTTCCCATTTCAGCAGAATGACATTGAAAAGGAGGAATCAATACAAAAAAGAAAATGGAACCCTAAGGAAATCATGGCATGGGAGAAGGAATGTTTTAGGACTGTAGAAATTCTAATTGTGTGTAGCAGAATTAGAAAAAGTACCTTCAAAGGGCAACCAAAATGATCATGGGGTAGTTGTCATACCAGAAAAGACTAAAAAGACTAGGACTCTTCAGCTTGGAAAGGAGAAGGGCAGGGGGGAGGGATATGGTCAATATGATATTGTATGGTCTACAATATCATGAAGGATGTGGAATAAGTGAACAGGGAACTGTTGTTGTTGACAAACTCCCAGAATACTAGAATGAGGGGGGCATCAGCTGAAATTAGTAGGTGACAAGTTTAGAACTGATAAGAGAAAGTACTTTTCTATACAACATGTAGTTAAATTGTAGAATTCATTGCCACATGAGGTGGTGGAGGCAGATAACATAGCCAGGTTCAAAAAGGAACTGGATAAATTCATGGATGATAGATCTATTAATGGCTATTGAACAGAAGAGATGGAGATGTTTCCTCTGGCATCGCTAAACCAATAATAGTGAATGCCAGGAAAGATACTGAATAGGGAATAGATCACTCTAGAGATATCTGATCTAATGTTCTTCTATAGCATCCATTTCTGCCACTGTCAGAGACAAAACATTGGGCTATATGGACCATTGGTCTGACTCAGTATGGCACTTCTTATGTTCTCGTGTTCTTACTGAAATAACTTGCAGTGAAAAGGATCTTTCAAAGGACATTGCACTTTAAAAGAAGTTTTGATTTCCAAAAAGAAGATTTTCAATTACAGAGATGATTGCAAAGATAGCACTAAATACTTACAACCTTCTTTTACCTGAAAAATGAAAATGGAGGATTATGCATGTGTGGTATGGAGTTATAACTTAAGAAAATAGATTTCTATCAAAAGCAATATATACAAAACCCCTCACTAATCCAAAAGGTGTAGCGTTATTTTTGTTTCTGAGGGATTTAAACCTTTTGTGTAAACACTGTGGTTTCTTTAGACATTAAATTACGTATTTTACTACCAAATGTCCCATTAAAGCCTCAATTAAACAATATATTTTTTAATGTAATTGTAAAGTTTACAATATGCAAACCTAATTAAACAGCCTAGTGAAAAGAAAGGGCATACAGATCCCACTGGAGAAAAGCCACCTGACCCATGTAAGAGCAGCTACAATCAATAAGATACATATATGTCATAGCAAACACTCAGCTGAAAGCTGATTTCAATAAATGAAATTTAAAAAAAAAGGATCTTTATTGAATGTGTTTTTTGACCAATGCAGATGAAGATGTTTTATGCAGAAATGTATCACTTTAATAATAGGATGGCCAAACTTTGCCCAGACTAGCATAGCCTGTTTGTTGGTTTATGTATTCAAAGCTACAAGTACCTATAAGCCCCTTGAGGACTGGATCTCAAAGTTAGCTGACAGATGTGCCAATAGCGTGCATAGACAGAGAGTCCTTCCTGATCATATATCCAAGCACAGGTTATTTTAAAGGAAAGTATGAGAATGACCAAAGGGAGTCAGTTTCATAGTTTCATAGAGTCGGAAGGGACCTCAGTGGGTCATCTAGTCCAACCCCGTCCTTGGCGGGCAAAAAAAGAGTCACCAACCCTAGGGTCATGTGATCCCAGCCAGGTGCCTGTCCAGTCTCCTCTTGAAGACCCCCAAGGATGGGGTGAGCATCATCTCCCTTGGGAGCCCATTCCAGATTCTGGTAACCCTGACTGTTGAACTTTCTCCTAACTTTCAACCCTGACTGTTGAACTTTCTTCTAAAGTCCAGCCTAAACCTTCTCTCTAGTAGCTTATGGCCATTGTTCCTTGTCGTTCCAGGGGGTGCCCTGGTGAACAGATCATCACCTACTTCATGTTGCTCTCCCCTTATGAATTTGTACACCGCCACAAGGTCCCCTCTCAGCCTTCTCTTGGAGAGGCTGAAGAGATTAAGCTCCCGTAGCCTTTCCTTGTAGGGCCTTCCCTGCAGGCCTCTAACCAGGCAAGTGCCCTTCTTTGGACCCTGTCCAGGTTGTCTGCATCCTGCTTGAACTGCGGCATCCAGAACTGGACACAGTACTCCAGCTGCGGTCTGACCAGTGCTGCATAGAGGGGGAGAATCACTTCCCTGGACCTGTTTGTGAAGCACCTACGGATGCACGACAAGGTGCAACTGGCTCTGCCAACTGCTTCATCAAATGGGTGACTCATGTTCATCCTGGAGCCAACAGTGACTCCAAGATCTTTTTCTGCCTCAGTGGAGCTGAGAAGGTCGCCCCCCAGCCTGTAGGTATGATGGCAGTTCTTCCTCCCTAGATACAGCATCCTGCACTTGTCCTTATTGAATTGCATCCTGTTGCTGTATGCCCACTTCCCCAGCCTGTCTACGTTGGCCTGGATCTGGTTCTTCCTCTAGGGTGTTGGCTGCACCCCGTAATTTTGTGTCATCCGTGAATTTGGACAGGGTGCTTACCACCCCCTCATCCAGATCACTGATGAAGATGTCGAAGAGCACTGGCCCCAGAACTGAGCCCTGAAGGACTCCACTGCCCACATCTTTCCAGGTTGACACCGACCCATCCACTACCACCCTCTGAGTGCAACCCTTGAGCCAATTTGCTATCCAGTCTACCATGTAATCATCCAAGGCAAATCCCCTCAGTTTATTTATTCAGTTTATATATTCTTAACTGCTCCTTCTTCAAGAGTTTTTTACCCACCTCTTCCTTTCCTTACTCTCACCCCTTCCATTATCTACCTCTTTAAAAAATGATGCAAATAGAGACCAATAAAAATGTTGACTTGGGGCTGGGCCCAGCAGTGCTTATTTCAATTGACTTGTGGCTTTGCCACTCACGAGTAATGCAACTCACCCCTAATTCATAACAAAACCTCGTCCGGCCGTTCTGTCTTCTCTCTCTGGGACAGAAGTCTATGGAACTATGACAACTTACACCAGACGAGGCTCTGTGTCACTGTCTCTATACGCACACTGATGTAAATGAGATAAGAATAAAACAATAACACATTTGAAAAAATTAACAAGGCGTTAAATTATTTATGGCTTCATTAAAGCCACAGAATAGAAATGAAATTTAAGATGTGGCCAGCGGGTAAATTCAAAGATGCAGGCATAAGCTTATGGATATTATGTCTACCATGCACATCGTTCTGGTAGCTTAATGAAGAACAAATTTCCTAGTCATTTTTTTCCCTAGACATAACATAGACCAGCATAATAACTATGATTAACATTATATGAAAATTAAACAATCTTGAAATTGCAGGGTTTGGAACTATAACCATCATATTTATGACAAGGAAAAACTGTATTTCTCTGCATCAATTTATATCATATATGGATACTGGTCTAGATCCTTCCTTCCCTGGTCCTTGATTTGTAGTGCTCTGGAAGCCCAACGTAGCTATAAAGCTGACTTAACCAACTACCTGATGATTGTTCTTGCATCTAAGAAGAAAAGCCAGCACAGAGGTTCTTTGATGCCTCTTTCCTGGTCCTGGTGGAGCCAGTACCCCACACAGGGGGGTAGGTTGAGCACATTAACAGTGTGTACATGAGTTGTTTTTACAGTTGGAATTGCAGTTCCATCAGTAGGAACATTAAGTGTACAAGCATTCAAACAGTTTCTACTGAACCAAAAATAATGGATCTGGTAGAAACTTCTACCTCATCTGACATGGTAGAAATCACCTCCAGCAGAGTTTCCACCACTTGAATGAAAGCTTTTATACTTACCTGATTGACTGAAGCTCCTGCACTGTCCTCTGGCATCCCCGTGTCCTCTCCACCCTCCTCCAAAGACAGTCTGTGACTTAGCTGGACTCCACTGGTCCAGCTGAATCACAGAACAAACCCCTACCACTTCCAGCTTGAGTGCTGGGAAAGCCCAGTCCCTATCCACAGCTGAAGTATTGTTTGGCTGACAAACCCCACAGCCAGCCCCAGGGCTTTAAATGCTGCTCCCGCAGCACAGCTGGAAAGTTGCCACTCACTCCCCAGACCAAAATCCTTGGTGTGAGAAGCAGGTGATGACTCTGCCCCACTGCTCCAGTCCCCCTGGGACTGGTCTGGAAGGGGAAGGGATCAGGGGGTAATGCTCCCCACTTCTTCCCCAGGCCAGGGACTGCCTGGTCTGGAGAACAGGTTGCAAGCTTTGCCCCTGTTCCCTCTATTTCCAATGGGGTTGCAGGTACTGGCTTTTATGTGCCCTGTGGTGAGATGCTCTGCTCCTTGTGGCAGTTGACAGCCCTGCTCCCATAGCCCCATTCACGGAAATGCAGGTGCCACCTTTCAAGTGTCAAAAAGTGGGGAGCATTTCCCCTGCAGGGCACATTATGAGTTTTGTGCCTGCAGCCCCATGTGGATGCCAGCTTTGAAGTATTTCATGTGCATGGGGAGAGCTTCTCTCACACACAGCACAACCAGAGTCCTATGCATAAAACCCCATATATGGGGCTGCAAGTGTAGGCTTTGAAGTGTCCCATGGGTGACAAGCTTCCCCACTCAGGACTTGAGAGCCGCATTTGGGGCTGTGGACATCAGCTTTGAAGTGCTGCAGGAAGAGGATCTTCCTCCTTGTCTCTAGGACTTGGGAACCCCTAGCTCTGACTACCATGGTGGGGCTTCCTGCAGCCAAAGCCCCAGCAGCACTGCCTTGCTACTGCAGCCACTGCTCTGGGTCTCCTGTATAAGTTTAAAAGCTGAGAGAGAGGGAAGGGATCCTGTGAGAAGAGGGGGTAGACAGCAAATCAGCCCTGACCTGTGTCCATGATGATTTGTCAGCTGTCCACTGGCAGACTGGGGAGCCTGCACACTAGGCTGAGATGTGAGCTTTGGGGCCACTGGCTGGTGCTCTCTGCAGAGCACACAGCTGCCCCTTTGAATGCTTGTACAGGATTTTATCCAGCTCCTCAAAGTAGCCTGCTAACCTTGCACTGCTTTATTTGAACACCTGCACTCACCCCAAGACAGGGTACATTATGACTGTAATGCTTCTTCTATAGAGAGACCCCAAATCAACTTGCAATTATGGTGTTAAGGACTGACTGGTACTTTTAAGGGGAGATATACCCAAATCCCCATGATCAAAGAGATCAAGGTCTAGGCAAAGGAGACACCCAATATTAATAAAAGGGGTCATGAGAAATCTTTGTAAGGATGGGTATTTCTGGGAAGATGAATGAAGGCACAGCCTAGACCATGGAAAACAACTCAGACTGGTCCAAGGAAAAAAATGACCACAGGAAACTTTTATATTTCTGTAGGGTCCTCCGGTCTGGGGACAAAAACACAAATAAAGGTGTGGGTGTGGCATACAAGATACCTAGGGAGTAGACTGTCTGTGTGTAATCTGTGTGGATTTTTTGTATGATAAGGGAAGGGAATTTGTGGGGGCATGGGAGGAGGGAAGCGCTGGCAAACTCCTATTAGAGGAAACAGAATTTCTTTGTTTTATAATTCGATAATAATAAGGTCTGAAGAAGTCATTACTTCGGGTTACCAGCAGGCTCAGGAAGATACACACCACTGATTTATGTTCAGGACACATTTAGCAGGGTTTCTTTACAACTGGGTTAGAAATTTAGGGGTTTTTTTTCCTTTAAGTGTTAGCTCACATAAGATTGATCAAATGCGTTGAATATTTCACATACCTACCTTGAACCACACACATTATTAGCTGCAGGACACTTATCTCATTCCTTGTACAAGATGGGCTAAATTCCATGTCAAAAGCTGCTGTTCAATATTTACTTTTTCCTTCAGTATTCATTATATTGCCTTTTTGCTGATGCACTGATGATCATCAAGCTTCTCTACTGAATGGCTCAGAGGTCTGATGCCCACCTGCCTCAGTAACTTTCTTCTGATCGCTTCTGCACTGTCAGACTCAGGTTTGATCACTATATGACCCTGCTGTTTGCCATGTCCAGCCTTCATACTGAACAGGACAGGATGTCCTGTATAAAGCCAGTATGTGATAATGTAACTGAAAAATCCATTGTAATGCATATATACTAAGAGGCATTCTTAAAGCTGCATGGGGAACTTCAATTTTTGCATTCCCTGACTCTTGAGTACTCCAGTTAGCAAGCTCATTGTTCCTCTTTTGTAGGCCTTTGTACAGGCTATTGAACAAGGAAGAATAACTCTCAGAAATTTCAGCATGTGCAATTATTTTCTAGACAGCAGTAGAACATTCTACTAAAATGTTCACTCAATATCCACCTTTGCATTTGGAATGAAATAAAGCAGGGGTCCTATGAGCTCTGCATCCATCTATCTGTGGTGTTAAGTATTTCTACTCCCACTTTTCCTCTTACCTATAATTTTTGTAACCTAGATATAAAAAGCATCCAACCGAAAAAGTAAATATCTCAGAAACTCTTAACTGTCCTAGTATAACTTTGCCTTAATATGTATGTCAAGAACAGCTTTACAATACAGCTAAAACCCAAATTGTTTTAGGTACAAAAAAGGTCTAATATATGTACTTTTATACTAGCAAAACTAGTAATTTTTAAAGGCAATTTCTTCACTAAATACTTAATCCTATTTTATTTTAATCACCTCTTTAATGAGCTCTCAACTTAAAGATCCAAAGTACTAACATATGCCACTGATGACAGCATGTAGGAAATGTAGGGTTGCATTCAAATCAAGGATTTACATGAAGTTTTGGGGCTCATTCCACTCCACAAAGTTTTAAGATTACAAATGAAGCACTCTATACTGCAATCTCATCTCTGTGTATGGACCTGTATGTTCTGGACATGTTGATGGGTCTAAGAGTTTGCCTGTCTGGATTTGATTGCAAGACTTGACCTTGATTATTTTGGGGATGACTTTCTTTTTCACTGGGATATCTATTTTAAACAAACTGTTACACAGTAAATTTCTTGGTGCCCTAGGATAGCAATGCAATGCATGTAGGGATTGTCCAAAGTGTAACAATTGCTCTAGTTATTGTGATGACTGCACTCAGTTATGCCAAAGTTCCCACCTGTTTTCCCAGGTGAGAATTAAGCAGTTCTCAACCTTCAGTCCAACCGAATGCATACCAGGGCATGTCCAGATGTGCACGCATGTGCAGTGTGCAGCGCTGCAGATCCATCTGCAACAATGCACACCACACATGCTGCACATGCAGGCATCCCCTGCACTGCTAATTTGCAGCACAGGGCATTTATCTGACACTGGGAAACCCTGAGATAAAAAAAATTCGCAGGGGAAACAAGTAGGGCAGTGTACATAGCGGCAGCATGCACTACCTGAAACTGGAGCCTGGCTGCCCGGAGCCACACACCAACTGCCGGCCAGGCTCCCTACTGCTGGATTGCCACTGCTAGAGCCCAGGGAGGCCCCCAGGACCCCAAGTAAGGTTGCTGCGACCAGCCCAGGTGCTGTCTCCAGCCTTCCCTACCCCATCCAGGGCAACGTGCTGTGCACCAGAGTGCGCGTGCATGGGTGTTTCCTGGGGACAAGCAGCAGTGGCACAATATATTTGTCCTCAGCGAAACACAAGTGCCTGCACATCTGGATCTAGCCTTAGACATCTTCCTTCTCACAGGCTTCAACAGAAACTTTTGTTCTTGTTTTGCATTGTCCCCATGGCTCTGCTCTATTCTAAATCTCTCATTCTATCTTCTCCCAACCCATGCCTTTGGTAAGGAACACCCACCTGGTTCCAGTTTATCTCTTCTTTATTGAAGTCCTCTTTAAAGATTTAATCAAAGGAAGAAGTGAATTGTTAAAAAGTTTTTTTTAAAGTCACATGTCTCCCATGTGCTACTGAGATTGTCCTGCCTCTTCTATGTTTCTTCCTTAGAGAGGTACTCGTTATTGAAAAAACAATTTTGCACAGTTCCAAGCACATTTATGATGCTTGCAAATGATATGAAATTAATGGTACTCTTGATAATTCCTTGAAAGTATGGACAATATTAGGTTATTACTTCATATTCAAATCAGCATAAACAGAATAGGATTCAACATAAGTCTGAAAGCTGGTTCTGGCTACAAGTAAGAGCTGAAAAAGAATGGTGCTATAAACCACTCATGCATGTCTGAAGAAGTGTATAAATCGAAAGGGGTATTTTACTGGCGAAGCAAACATACTGCTAAGTTGTTGCTTGTTAACTGGCCCGTGGTTTAGAGCTACAATAAAAATTCAGAATTTTTAAGGGTGAATTCTGTGAACAGCATATGCAGGCTTAGAAAATGGGCTCTGTGCTTAAGCAGCGTTGCATAGATTGAAGAAGGCAGTGCAGCTCTAACTGCGATAGCCACTGTACATCAGCTGCCCGGGGAGGAGTAGCAGGCTATGAGCCACTTATTTCCCATACTCAGGCTTCCAGAAAAACCTGCTGTTCCCTGGCATGCTTCCATCAGTCCCCTGCTCTTCAGAGGCATCCCAGAGCTCTGCCCTACGTGCACAAGAGTGGACAGAGAAGCTTAACCCTGGACTTCTGAGAGCCCAGCCTTCAGATAACACATGTACAATGAGTACTGATGTCACTTGCAATCTGGGTCTTGTGGCTAAAGTGTCTTTTTGGAATAGGCAAGATTAACCTTAAATTATTAGAAAGAATCCATTGAAGAGCAAATTAATCAAAAACAAACAAGCTCCCCTAAGTCGACATATCAGAATTTGGCATTTTTTGTTTCAGAAACTTCTTTGAATGGACCCCAATTTGCCCTCAGATGTGCACATGCAACGCCAGCTGATGTCCAAGGAAGTTGCATTTGGCCCACAAGAACTGCAGTGAAGAATCATAACATACCATTTGCACAGCCACAAATTTTCACATAAAATAATAAAACAACAAATGCGCCCCTCAGGGTTACTAGAAGTAATGGCCACAAACTGAAGGAGAGCAGATTTAGGTTAGACATCAGGAAGAAATTCTTTATGGTAAGGGTTGCCAAAATATGGAATGGGCATCCAGAGGAGGTGGTGCTCTCCCTTACCTTGGAGGTGTTCAAAAAGAGGTTGGACAAGCACCTGGCTGGGGTTACTTAGCCCCAGCACTCTTTTCTGCCTGGGGCAGGGGGTCAGACTCAATGATCTACTAGGTCCCTTCCGACCCTAGAAATCTATGAAATCAAAAGACCTCAGAAAAGACTGAGATGGGATCTGGCGGCTGTCTATAAACTCAACAGAAGGGACCAGTAGAAAATAGATGAGGCTCTGTTCCCCCGGGCACCACCTGGGATAACAAAGAATAATGGCCACAAATTGATTGAGAGCAGGTTCAGGCTTGATATCAGGAGGCATTACTTTACTGTTAGGGTTGCCAGGCTCTGGAATGGGCTACCTTGGGGGTTTTCAAGAGGAGGTTGGATAGGTATCTGGCTGGGGTATTATGATCCCAGCACTCATTCCTGCCCAGGGCAGGGGGTTGGACTTGATCATCTCTTCAGGTCCCTTCCAACCTTAGAAACTATGAAACCTAGTGAGAAATCCTTACCTCACTGAAGTCAATGGGAAAACTCCCATTGTCTTCACTAGACCAAGATTTCACCCCTAACATCTGAAGTGAGGGGTAGGCAATATGAATACTGTCCTAACCACCATGTTAGCATCTGGGCTGGGTGGGATGAGGCTACTTCCCAACTCTCTTTTGAATTGTATCGTTGTACAGAAAAGAATGCAAGGGTCACTGGCCAGAAAGAAAGTAGGAAACGGTGCATTACACTATTCTAGTTACAGCTCTCACCTGGCTTCCAGATCCTACTCCAAGGAATCTTTACATTAAATAGGCATTGAATAAAATAGAAAAACAGTTAATAGGGCAGGCACTGAATCTAGGAAACACCTCCTGTCATGTGAGCTAGACACTACAGTTCTGAGCATATGCAAAAGCAGAACTTGAGTTGCCTGGGGAAATTTACTGTCAAACAGGTGATGCTAGGCAAAAACTCTGCAGGAAGGGTGAGGGGTTTTGATCACAATTTTGGATTTAGGTGCCTCAACCTTTTCTGAAGCACTTGTCATTTACTGGATCTAGCCCCAAATTACAGGGGCTATTGATACTGGACCACATTTTTCATTCCTCAGTGTCAGCTCCCTTGTCTGCCAGAGCTGAGAGTGCATATTCATCGTCTGCAAACTCCCAGATTACTTACTATTGAAAAAAATGAATCACTCCTACAGTTGCATTAGTTTGAAATGTTAATATGAATATTTGTCAGCAAATGTCTAAATGACTGTGAAGCGTGTGTACAATAGAATTTGTACCTTTATACTCCTTTGTTGAAATCCCACTATAAACTGTATGATTAAGATATGGTTTGACTTTAACACTACTCTAGTGGCTTGTTGCTTTCCTTTACTAAAGAGCGCTCCCTATTGCATATTTTTTCTTGTTAGAACTCCTTATTTTTCCCTATCATATTACACCATATAAAAATGTGTGCTCATACAAGCTTCTCAATACTGATTTTTTGTGTGTGATGCTCAAATCTGAATAATTTGACCTAAGCAGGGATTGAGCCACAATTTTATTTAACAGGAACTACAAAAACTATTTATTTTTTATTAAACTACAAATATTGCAAACGAAGGAGGATGTTGGAAATTTTTTTATTGCTTTTTTTTCCTTTTAAATGAGATGCTTGTCTTCAGGAAAAATATTTTTTTCAATCACAGCTGATCTTTTCTTTCTTTTTCTTCCAACATAGCAGAGGCTAGAGATTTTTCTGTGAAGGACATAAACTAGGCACCTAACCTAAGACGGTTTGGCAGAAGGATGGGGTATTATGGAAACTTGTTAATTGATTAGGCTACCAGAAGTATTATAGATGTTGTCCTGCAGGGGTAGATATTGGTTTTGCTATCTGATAGAAGGTCAAGGCACTGGTCACCGGAAAAGTTGCTCTGTCTTTAAGGGCCCATCTATATTAGGGAACTTACAAAGCACCTTTTGTGGACAAGCCTACGAACTTCACTTCATAAATCGACCAGATACACTAAATCATGACATTGAATTTATGACACATTACAACCTGCCTGACATCTGATTCACCAGGTACCTGCCTGACCTGACCACTTACATTCTTCTTTTCCCCCACCTTTTCTCCCCTCCCCTCCTTTTCTGCCCTTTGTTTTCCTGATTTCCAACTATTTCCTTTTTCCCAGACAGCCTCTTTTCTACCTTGTATTACTACCATTGTAGTGTCTCCCTTTGGCATTCCTCCTCTTCCCCCTGCTTTTTTCCCCTTCCCTTTCCTGCTTTACCTGTTGTCTTTCTAATTTCTACCTATTTACAGTTTCACTGATATCCTGCCACACTTTTAGTTTTTCTTATTCCTTGGCGTCTCAGAACAGCAGACTCCCCTTGCCTGATGAAGAGTGACTGCGCCCAAAAGCTTGCTAAGAACTTTTTTCCAACTACTCAGTTGGTCTAATAAAATATATCACTTCTACTCCAAGAACCTTGCTTGCCACCTATATTAGTAACATTTATATCAGAAAGAGCCCATCTTACACATTTGGGCAACACATATGCATTACAGGTTTATGTTCATGTAGATGTACAAGTGCAAATTTCTCTACTGCATACAGGACTTCAGTCTCCTTCCCTTCTTGATCATGGGGTTCTAGTAACTACCTACTTGGCCCACTGTTTCTTGTGTGGCTGTCCCAGGGCTGCTCCTTGTATTGTATTGTTTTGTGGATTGTTGTGCTTTTTAACAAAGAATAGTGTCTTGGAGACTCCACAATCAGAATATTGTTCCAGATATTACAAGATCAGGATACAGGGTACCTGGTGCCTACTACAAGACAATACGTTTTGTACAGTCGCATACATTTTTGGGCTCATACATAAGGAATGTACACAGGCAAATTACAGTAGAGTCAAGACTGCTGAGCTCTGTTCCCAGCCACTGACCCACTGTATGACTTCATGTAAGTCATTTAATCTCTCAGAGTCTCAGTCTACTTATTTATAAAATGGACATAACAAAACTTAACTACTCACCAAGCTATTTAAGGCTAAATGCATTAACATTTGTAAACATATTTAAGCCTTTAACCAAAAGGAGCTGTACAAATACAAAGCTTCCTCTGATATTGTAAGATGTACTGTCATGCATAGTGAAAACAAGCTGAAAGAAAATGTAATTTGATATGGCTATTTCTTATATTATTACAGTATTCCTTTCTATTTGATCATATTATTCACATTGAAATGCTAATAGAATACAGTCATAAATTACATGTCTGAGTATTACTTGACCCTTACTTGGATGTACAGCAAAGGGTAAGCATCAAAATTATATGGAGTACTGACAAACTTTCTGGCCAGCCAATAAAATGATTTAACTTCTTTCTCAGGGAAGACTTTCTGAATGCTCAGTACAGGAGGCCTTGCATAGTTAATGTAGTTCATTTTTGATTGGAGTGGGTTTTTTTGCATCTACCTTCAAAAGAGTTATAACCAGGGATCCGGGTTTTCCATTTGCCACAGAAAAATGTGGGAAAACACAGATTTTCTCCTTTAAAACAGAAAAACATGGGAAATGGCAGGTTCCCTGTTGCAGGCTGGAAGAATTCCAGACTGCAAGGGGCTGGGGGGAGTGGGAGGAGGGTGATCAGGCAGGAGGTGCCATGTTCATGTGCATGCACACATGCACGTGGCAGCCAAGCAGCATGGAAAGCAGTTCCCACAGCTCCCTGCAGGTAAGTTGGGGCGCTCCTTTAAAACAGAAAAACATGGGAAATGGCAGGTTCCCTGTTGCAGGCTGGAAGAATTCCAGACTGCAAGGGGCTGGGGGGAGTGGGAGGAGGGTGATCAGGCAGGAGGTGCCATGTTCATGTGCATGCACACATGCACGTGGCAGCCAAGCAGCATGGAAAGCAGTTCCCACAGCTCCCTGCAGGTAAGTTGGGGCGGGACAGGGCTGGAGCTGGGGGTGCTGCCCAGCTGGGGTGATATGTAGGGCCTGGGGCTTGGGGGGCCAGGGCAGGAATATACGGTTGCAGGGCCCAGCTGGGGAGTGGGATGGAGCCACGGGCGGCTTTGTCCAGGGAAGCGGCAGGGGGTTGGTTCCCTGCACCCACTCCTAGGGGGAAATGGGGGGCATGTGCCCCCCCGGATTTGTTCCCTGGCAGCTGGGGGCCTCTTCTAGCAGGGTTGGGGGGGCAGAGGGATGCAGGTCACAAGTGAGGGCCACCAGTGTGGCGGGAAGATTATGGGTGAGTAGTGAAGGGCACTGGCAGGGCCACAGGGCTGTGGGTCAGGGGTGAGGATCACCAACAGGGAGGGGGGGGCTGTGGCTTGGGAATGAGGGGCAATGGCATAGGCACCAGCATATCAGGGCTGCTCAGTGCCACAAAGCAGTGGTGGGGGACAGCCACAGCTGGATCCATGTCCTGCTGAGTGAAGGAGGCAGGGGAAGCTCTGATTTTCCAATCATAAAAAACCCAAAATAAAACACCAAAATGTATAGGTATTTAGAATTTATTTTATTATAGTGACTGAGGCATGTGTAGGCTTCCAATTTGCTTTAAAATTGTAAATATATCAATAAAGCATTGTGTTCAATTGATACACATATATATAGTGATGTTTCATTTTAATCATGGAAAACATGCACCTTAGGATTTTTAATTAGAGAATTTGCAATTTTAAACAGAGAAAACCAGGATCCCTCATTATAACATGGGTAGAGAGTTAAATAAAAATGAAACTATGGTCCTTTTCCACGTAGCTATAGTAAGTACACACAAATGTTTAATTATCTTTGTTTTAGCTTAATGCAAATGGAAGAGGAAGCACTGCACTTACTCTAAATAATGATGTGGATCAATCCAAAACACAGTTGATAGGACAGACAGACAGACTACTATAATGAGTGCAATAAAGCAGGCACAAAATCTATGGCAACTTATCTTTGTGAAAGAGGCAGTAAATAGGACAGAAAATGGCAAAAAATTATCCATTTTTGTGACAAAAATTGTAACAGGACTTGAAAATGGCACAAAGTTCACCCATTATCATTATGGTGCCAAGACTGTTATTTCATGGTCTTCCTTGGATACTGTAATAGGTTGTGGATATGGAAAGTCAAACAATCTGTCTCGCCTCCACCCCCTAAAACATGAGATACAAAAAAGTGTCTCTAAAATTTAATGAGGTTGCTATTCAAGGATAATTTGAAAAAGCTATTTCACTTCAAAAACACCCCTCTTCTGTTTTGATGCAGTCTTGCAGAGAGGGGGGAAAAAATAAAGAGATGTGAATTGTTTGGCAAAAGCCAAACATCTGAATATCTGGTATTAGACTTCCTACCTGCAAGCTGACAGGAAGAATGACCTGCAAATTACCTAGGAAAGATGGGTAAGACTCTTAAACCCTAGTATAATGACAGACAAAAGGAGAGGAAGAATTGTATTAAGAAACTGGATTTGGGATCAGAACTCCTGAGCTGTTTACTTTCCGTGGGTGTGGACCATAAGCTCTCTAGGAGGAGACAGGAAGGTGGAGAGAGGGCCTTTTCTAAGTGCCAAAGGGATTCAGGACCACTCTGACATTCACTTCAATATTTGAATCCAACTTATCTGGAAAATTTGAAAATCTTCCTTTTGGTATCCTCCTTACTTCCTTTCTAAACAGGCATATTTACAGCTGGTCTGATGAAATAACAAATAATATTATTTACAATCGTAGCGATTTTTCCAGTAATTTAAGCAATCGCAAAGCAATCCTGACTTTCTAGTAATGTATTCAGAGTTTGCAAGTATTTGCCAAATAGTTTGGACCAATCATTTTCAGACTGAGCTGTAGGCAAACTGTTCATTTCACTTATTCTTTATTTGATTTTTTTTGGTCGCTAAATACACATGATATTAATTCTTTGCTATGACTGAATAACTAAAGCATTTCAAACAGGAGAATAATAAATAACCAATAGTGAAGAACAAGCAAAATATTTTCAGTGTGAATTTTCAAATGAATAGCCAGGCATCCTGATTCATGATTTTTTGGGGCTGAAAAACATTTTCACAAATACCTACTAATTTTCTTAAGTTTCATTAATGACAAATAATACGACTCTCCCACATCATAAGAAAACCAGTACTGACTGTGGTGGAGCACAACTGGGGTGCTTGCCACTTAGTGTCGGCTGCAGCAGGTGGGAGAAGTGCCTGCAAGGAGGGCAGCCAGCAGACTACCTCTGAGTAGTCATTTTAAAGGGGAAGGTGCCTGGCCAAGCACCATCGGGGTGCTTGCCACTTAAGGGATGTTGCAGGCTCTGAGAGCTGCAGAGAAAACCTCCTCCAGGAACCATTTTAAGGGGGAAGGCACCTTTGGTGCCTGCCACTTTAAGGAGGAGAGCAGGCAGCAGACAGGTGCAGGCCAGCCCTGATGAGGCAGCCATTTTAAGATACAGGCGCTCAGGGCTGGGGCAGCAGTTTGCTGCCAGCAGCTGTGGGAGTAACAACACCCAGCTGAACTGCTGCTCATGTAGTATCTTGGACATAAGGGCAGGAACTATTGGGGTGGCAGGAGACTCCTAGTCCTGGGCATGACCAGAAACTGCATCCTGCTGAGGAAGGGTGACCTGCTGGGACTGCCTGTGGTGGGACAGTCCCCCAGAAATGCCAGGCCATTTACCTCCCTGGTGAAAGGTGAGTAGGGGCGCCTGAAATCCGCAGCCCCCACCACCCAGTGGATTAGTAAGTTCAGAGGGGAGTAGGGCCAGGCACACCCAGGGAGAGGAACCTGAGCCCAGAGTGGGTAGTGGGGCCAGGAATGATGAACAGGAGGCACCTGAGTCCATAGGGGTGAAAGACCCCAGAAAACAGTGGGGCCAGGCACACCTAAGGGGAGGCACCTGAGCCCCATATGAGTGGTGGGGCCAGGCATGCCTACTGAGAAGCACCTGAGCCCATAGGGTGCAAGACCCCAGAGCCTCAGCATAGGGGCGAGTGAGTTGAAGCCCCAGAGATGCTCTGGGGGGCGTGCTGAGGGAGATAGAAGCACAGGTGGTATTCTCTTCTGTCCTACCAGTAAGCGGACGTGGAAGATGACACAATACCTGCATCAGGGAGACCAACTGAAGGCTATGGGAATGGTGTCTTGAGGTGGGCTTCGGCTTCCTAGACAATGACCTGCACATCAGGACGAGAGACATGCTCGGGTGGGATGGGCTTCACCTATCCCCCAAAGGTAAGCATGTGATCTCTTCTAGGTTGGTGGATCTCCTCCGGCGGGCTTTAAACGAGGCTCATAGGGGGAAGGGGAAGATGAGGACGGAGGAAGCCTTGGACCACTAAACCAAGCGTCGCCCACAAGAACAGCCCAGCCTAGACCGACGACAAGCAGAACAAATATCCAGGTAAGCAACAGGGGCCAGGGCAATACTGAGCGTAGGGGGCCAGTGCACACATCTTCAGGAGGCCTCAAATGCCTCTACACAAATGCTCGTAGTATGGGGAACAAGCAGGAGGAACTTACCCTCCTGCTAGCTGACACCAACCCAGACATAGTAGGGCTCAAAGAAACGTGCTGGGACCCAACGCACGACTAGGAGGTGAATATCAAGGGCTATAGGCTGTACAGGAGGGATAGGACAGGGAGGAAAGGTGGGGGTGTGGCGCTCTACATCAAGGAGGAATACACATCCTCTACGAGTAGCACTGGATCAGAGGAGGAGCACACTGAAGTGCTCTGGGTTAGAATACAAGGAAGTCGAGGGGAAAGGGACTTAATGGTGGGGATCTACTACAGACCACCCAAGCAAGGGGAAGAGCTAGACTGGGAATTCTTAAGTCAGCTCACGGAGGTAGTTAGGTCAAAGGACGTGGTCATCATGGGTGACCTGAACTTTCCAGACATCTGCTGGGAAGAGCAGTCAGCCAGGTCTGACCGTTCATGTAGGTTCCTAGCCAAGATACAGGACCTCCATGTAACCCAGGAGGTGCACAGCCCCACCAGAGGAGACGCCTTGTTGGACCTGGTCCTGGCCACAAGTGATGACCTGGTGAGAGGTCTGCTAGTGCTCGACCGCCTGGGCAACAGCAATCATTGCCTGCTGGAATTCACCATCCAGCACAAGGTGGCAAAGGCCTGCAGCAAGGCAGCAGCCCTGGACTTCAGGAGGGCGGACTTCAATGAGGTAAGGAGAATAGTCGGGGAGGCACTGAGGTCCCAGAGGGGAGAGGAGTCGGGGGTCCAAGGAAAGTGGTCGTTTCTTAAGGAGTCGATCCTCCAAGGCCAAAGGGAGGTAATCCCAACATGGATCAAAGGGGACAAGAGGGCGCAAAAGCCCCCATGGCTCGCCAAAAGCATACAGGAATGTCTCCTGGCTAAAGGGAGGTGTATACCCAATGGAAGGGAGGGGCCATCACCAGGGAGGACTATACCGTGGTTGCTCGGGGCTGCAGGGGGGCGGTCAGAAAGGCCAAGGTGGAGATGGAACTGGGACTAGCTACCTAGATCAAGGACAAAAAGAAGTCCTTTTTTAAATACATAGGGGGTAAAAAGAAGGTACCGGGTAATGTGGGGCCTCTGCAACACACGCTAGGAAATCTAGTCGTCACATCAGACAAAAAGGCTAACCTATTTAACAATTTCTTTGCCTCCATTTTCCTAAGCAGGGACCAGGTCACCGCCCCCCCCACCCCAGGACCTCCGTAGGCCCCAGGGGAGGCGCACCCAGACCTAGGGTCAGTGAGGACCTAGTCAGGGAACTTCTGGAGGGACTGGACGTATTTAAATCGGCTGGTCCTGACGATCTCCACCCCAGAGTGCTGAGGGAATTAGCGGAGGTCATTGCGGGACACCTGGCATGGCTTTACAAGCACTCGTGGTGCTCTGGCGAGGTGCCAGAGGACCGGAAAAGGGCCAATGTGGTTCCCATTTTCAAAAAAGGGAAGAAGGAGGACCCAGGAAAGTATAGGCCAGTTAGTCTTACCTTGATCCTGGGTAAGCTTTTTAAGAGAATTATCATAGCGCATGTCCATGAGGGGCCAGCAGGGGAGGTTATGCTTAGGGGCAACCAACATGGGTTCATTAGAGGCAGGTCCTGTCAGACCAGCCTGGTGGCCTTCTATGACCAGGTCACAAAATCCTTA